>NC_046161.1:77783425-78098507 GCF_011064425.1 Rattus rattus | reverse complement strand
TGTTTAAACACCATCACCCGACCCCACTCCCACCGGAGCTAGTGAAGAATGTGAAACCTTTAGGAGGCGGAGCCTTTCTGAAGGAAACAGGTTACTGATGACAAGCTTTAAGGCTGTGAAGTCCGTCCCCACTTCCTAGTTTCTCTCTACTTGAGTTTCGATGCAACCTGACCAGTCACCTCCTCCTCCGCCCACACCCCAACTCCTGGCACGGCACCTTCTCCGCCTACCGCCATGTCTTCCCCACTACACCAGACAGTCCGCTGAGCTGTGAGCCAAAGCAAAACCTTTCTGCCTCACGTGGTTCAATCACAGCCACAGAAGGAAAGGAAAAGGAAGGAGGAGAGGAGAAAACGGAGAGGTAAAGTTTGTGCTAGATGACTGTTAGATGGCTTACTAAATGCATCTCTACAATACATAGCTCAAAAGTGAAAAAAACTAGAAATGAGAAAAGTGTTTGAATTGAGTAACTGAACTCTGTGTCTGCACTTGTTGAACTACTGAAGTAGACTGCAGTTGCTTCTTACAAACTAACCCTCCTCTACTTAAAATTCCAGACGAGAAGTGATCAGGTTTAGAGGCACTGGAAAGCTAAAAGTGGGCATTGACTGAACACCTGAACCTTGAAAGAGACACGGAGCAAATGATCACAGTCAGGAGGCTTACCCCAAGGGACTCTCCACTCTCATTCAGAGACCACCAGAATGCAGACAGACTTAACTAATGGGTGTCAAAGAGCAGAACCTGAGGCGGATGTGTCCCTTAACAAGAAAGTATGTCCCATTCTGGCACAGACCAGCATGTTATCACTGACGCCTGGGCCTGTACAGCCCTCTACTAAACACTCATTAGAAAATAACCTCTGGGAGTTAAAGAGCTCAGCAGAAATTTCTCCTGTACCCACTAAAGAGAAATCAAGAGTATGGAATCCTAGTCTCTTTAAGTTAGGGCAACTTCATGGAGTTTAAGGAACACTATTGAATGATGAGTAGGTCACCAAAGGAAGTAAGAGGGAAATCCAAAACTCCCTAGAAGTTAATAAAATGGAAAACACAACAGATCAAACCTATGGGATACAATTAAATCAAGAAATCAGTTCCAAGGGTAGAACCTTCTAGCTACAAGTGTCTACCAAAAAAAAAAAAAAAAATCAGAGAAATCTCAGATAACTAAATGATGTCCCTGAGAAACCAAAAACAAGAAAAAAATCAGTAGAAAGACAGAAATTAATAAAATGAAAGAAAGAGAAAAAAGAGGAATCAAAGAACCAAGAGTTGGTTCTTGGATAATGTAAATAAAGTAGCCATATCCTTAAATAAACCAACCCAAAAAAGGGTAGAAACTATGGCACATGCCAAGGAAATTCAGAAAAGTCTGACCAACCTTAACACAGCCCATTGGCTAGGCATGGTCACAGAAAGCTTTGATGCCAGCATAAAGGAGGTGGAGCAGATCTTTGTGAGCTCAAGGCCAATATGGCCTACACAGCAAGTCTCAGGCCAGCTAGAGTTATGAATTGAGACCCTGTCTGAAAACAAAACAAACAAACAAAAATCATATCTCCTTAAATTGGAAAATATAAAAGAAATGAATGAATCTCTAAAAGCATATGACCTACCAAGGTGGCATCGTTTAAATACATCTAATACACCTATAAATGATGGCATCGTTTAAATGCATCTAATGTATCTATGACAAGCAGCAAGACTGAAACGAATGCGAGAACCTGAGTCGAAGCCCCAAAACCTACATTTTTTAAAGAGCAAACCATGGACCTCCATCCCTCTGCGACTTGGTCTCTTGGTGTGGATCTAGGGTCCCCTAGACCTTTACCTCACCCCTTTTCATCCATTTCTTCTAGCCTACCTCCATTTCTTTACGAGTCCTTCTGATCTACAAGACAGTTCTCTACCAGGAAACCCACAGCTGCCACACTAAGATGGGGCTCAGGTATGCTACACGTGCCCTCCTTCCCCTCTTCTCAGCAAACCTCCATCCCCTGAGACTTACTCTCCTGCTGCAGAATTAGGGTTGCTCTCCTTTTAACTGCCTTCCTTTTCAGTCATTCCTTCCAGGCCATCTCTAGGCCTTTGTGACTCCCCATCAATCCACAGAACAAGGTCTCTCTACTAGGGACCCATAACTGCATGCTTAGCTGTGAGATTCAGCACCACTCCCTACCAGGGAGCCCACAGCCACCACACTTAACTAGGATACAGTCACTCCTTCTAACCAACCTCCACACTAACTGTACTCTACCAAGAACCCACAGCTGCCACATTCGGTTAGGACCAGACTGGGGCAATAACAACCAAAGAATTAAACACCCACCCAACATAGGCAAGACCAGACTTCTATACTAAGAAATACCACAACCATCATAACTCCAGATTCTCGATCTCAGCTCAAAAACACAACATGCACAACCAAGACAATATGTCTCCCCCAGAAACCAGAAATCCTATTGCAATAGGCCCTGAGAAAAGCAACTTAGCGGAAGCACAAAACAAGAACTTCAGAACACCAATTATGAGTATGTTCAAGGACCTAGAAGAGGATATGAATACACACTTCAATGAGATCATTAAAGCAAGGTGAACAAGGCCTAAGAACTGGCATGCAAGGCTGTCCTCTGGCCTCCATACATATACACCTGCAAACACACATGTGCACACACACAAACTTCCTAACTGAAACTGGTCCAGGGCCAACCAGATTCACTGCACAATTCTACCACATCTTTAAAGAAGAATCAACAGCAGTCCCTCTTAAATGACTACATAAAATAGAAAAGAAAGGAATGCTAGGAAACTCTGTATCACCTTGCTACCACTCCCAGATAAAGGTTCAAAAAAAGAAAAAAGAAGATAAAATTATAGTTCAATATCCTCAGTGAATAAACAGGTGCAAAAATTCTTAATATAGTATTTGTAAACCAAACAAATAAGACAATGAAAAGTCCTGTCAAGGATGTGGACCGAAATGGAATAGGCAAAAATGGGAGTATCGGGGGCAGGAGGAGCTTGATAGACACCCCTCCCCCATGCAGCCTCTGCCTTCAAACCACAGCGCACATTTCATTAACACACTACTCAACTCTCAGTTAAAATTCCACTGCTTCTCAGCTACTGACAACATTTTATGACAAAAATCCAATTTCAGAAATCTGATCAGGAACCCAAACATTCAGGCACAGACCTGGTTGGTATTCAGACTCTGTTCCTATAACCCAGGATATCAGTTCATCTTGGTATGCAGAATGCACTTTCGGCTCAGTCATTCCCTCTGATTATGAGCCACAAACAGGGCAGGTGCTGGAAATGCCGACTAGACACATCCTGTACTTTGTAACTCTTAAAGGCAGCTGCAGAAATTTAAAAGAGTGATTCACAGTCATCATAATCTGCGACTGTCTTCTGAGCGCGTAACCTCTACATCTTATCAATGCCCTACTCCACTGAAAATACCTGGATAATTTGGGGGGGAAAAAAAGACTCTATTGCTTGAGTGGTAGCGAACACAAATCCCAGCTGCCTGAAGTAGAAGCCAAATCCAGCAAGTCGGAGCCTTCTTAACCACCCAGGCAGCGGCACCAATTTGCTCCTTGCAGCTTCAAGTTCCTAGGATACAGGTAGGTGTTTTTCATCTGGTAAAGAAAGTACAGCTTTCTTAGCCACTAGAAGGTAGAAAGGTGAATTTCCCAGAATTCTTACTTTAGAGGAAGCAGTTTAACAAAGGACGCTTTAAAATGCTCCAAGAGAAAGAGCCTCCATGTAATCGAAAGGTTAAAAATCTTTCAGTATTCTGCCTAATCTTGACTGGTGGTGTAGGCACTAATAAGATACACAATATTGATGACTTCCTCTCCCCTACAGTGCAGTTAACCCAATGCAAAGCCCATGGATGTAATATCCAGAGATGAACCATTGCACGCAGCAAGGGCGCTGTGAAGCAGACAGACCAAGATAGCTGCTGTCTTCCTAAAGGACTGAATTACATAAGGCTCTATTCTTATCTGCAACAGAAGAACCACGACAAAGCAGGCTAAACTCATTCACACATTTATTCCACTGCTGATCACAAAACACTGAACATTACATTAACACTTTTCTACACGTTAGGGTTGTCATAGCTTGGTTTTTATGCTCTAATTAAAAACACCATGACCAAAAGCATCCTGGGGAGGAAAGGATTTACTTGGTTTACATGCCCGGATCACAGTCCACCTTGAAGGGAAGTCAGGAAGGGAGCTCAAGGCAGGAACTGAAGCAAAGGCCAATAAGGAACTCTGTTTACTGGGATGTTCTCTCTGGCTTGCTCTGTCTGCTGTTTTTAAGCAACTTAACAGCACTTGCCCAGACTTTCCCAACACATTACTCAAGGACCCAGACACACGGACACAGACACGCACACGCACACAATTACCATCAGGCCAATCTCATGGAGGCATTTTCTCAACTAAGGTTTCCTCTTCCTATGATTCTAGAGACCAAACCTAACTAGTACTAGGTAAACAAAAAACTCATGTCCCTGCCTCATGGGTGAGGCTTATACAGACAATAGAAACTACAATAAAGAACAATTAAGTAGATATGCGGTCTGTTTATAGCCCTGAGTGTTGTGCGGGACAGCCAAGAAGGGAGCGGATAATAGGGAGTTGGAACTAACGTTGACAGCCATAGTTAATCTTCACTGTCAACCCGACTGCATTACCAGCATCAAGTAGACAGAGGCAAACTTCTAGATGCACTAACCACGGCATGGGAGCATCCCAAGGGCTGGGGTCTCAGACAGAAGGGATGAAAAGAGGAAGCTTAATAGTGGCCTGACCCTTCTCTCTGCTTCCCATCTGCTAAGATGTGAAGCGCCATGCTCCTCCACCAGCTCCCGCCATGACAATCTCTGACTCACCTGAGCCCAAGCAATCACAGGCCGAGCCCTCTGGAACCATGAGCGACAGCGCATCTCTCTGTCTAGGTCATGCTAGTGCAAGATGAACTAACACAGGGGCTGAGAGAGGAAAGACCTTGAAGAAATCGCTTCTGCCTATCAGAGAAAGGGTACGAGGAAGAACCAGGGATCTGAACACAAAACTGTGGCAGAGTTAAAGCCACAACATAAGGGAGAGGCTGCAGAGCAGCGTGGAGCAGGCAGGGCCTCCGAGGCCCTCCGTCTTGGTTTCTTTCCCTATTGGTGTAATCAAATACTCTAACAAATGCAACATAAGAGGGAGACGGTTTATTATTGCTCACAATCCCAGGCTATAGTCCATCACGGCGGGAAGTCACAGCAGAAGGAACCTGAGGGAATGGAATGGGTCACATTCTACTCATGATTAAGAAGCAGAGAATGAGAACTACATGGTAACGTTGGGCTCACTCTCAACTTACAGAGGCCAGGGTTCTGAGGACTTACAGTGTCCCATCCAAAATGAATACCATTTGCCCACATTAATTCATTACCACAATCAAGATAATCCCCACAGGCAAGCCCTGAGGCCCATCCCCAAGGTGAGTACAGGTCTGGTTCCCAGCACTAACCATCCAGCACGGCCTCGTGAACCCTTTTCCTGAGGATGAGTCAGAAGGCAGTGGGATAAACAGGAAATGACAGAGCAAAGCCGGGCCACCCTGAGTGTCATTTCATAGCTATCTTTCTGGTTGGCATTCAGTGAGTAGTCTGTAAACAGCAAAGGAAGTCACTGCAAGATGGACTGCAGCATACCGTGACACTAAAGTGAGAGGCAAGACTGGGAACAGCAGAGAAAGAAGGTGGGCAGAACAGGAAGGCCTGGATGAGTTCTAAAACTTGAGTCAAAGGATTCACTGATGAAAGGATCCGCAGTCTGAGTCAAAGACACACAAAGGATACTCAGAGCCTTGGGCCTGAGTAACATTAGAGACACCACAGCCAATAAGTGAGGCCGAGGAAGGAAAAATAGATACAACGCTACATAAAGGCTTCTGGAGATGAAACACAAAGGTTTGTTTCGAAAATGAATGCCGTGCGTTGGGCACTCAGGTAGAGTATCATAGGACTGTCGAATAGAAGTTAGAAGTATTTGGCATAAGTAACCTTACATATTAAAGACATAAGATGGGATATAATTACTGAGTGAGTGTAGGGGGCAAAGTGAGTAAAGAAATGGACAGAAGCAGTGGCTGGTGTCTTAGTTAGGGTTTGTATTGCTGTGATGAAACAGGATAACCAAAGCAGCACCGTGATCAAAACCATGGGAGGAAAGGGCTTATCTCCTCTGACTGATTCCAGGTAACAGTTCATCACTGTAGGAGGTCAGGACAGGAGCCTGGAGACAGGAACTACTCACAGACTGACTCTTAACACCCAGCCTAGTCTACACAGGGAGCTCCAGGCCAGCCAGAGCCACAACATGAGAGCCTGTCTCCAAAACAACTTAAGGTAGAAGAAATAACAAATTTTCGGGTTAACAGAAATGATCGGCAGAGAAAGGGACAGTGGTCCAAGGAAAAATGAAAGACATAGAGAATAACTTGGACCATGACTCAGGTGACAGGGAAGGCTCAACGGTACCCTGGCATCCCTCAAGCCAGAATGAAAGGAAGCACACAAGCACTGAGGCCCACACAGGGACGCAATCAGCAAGGAGAGAAGGGCCTGCCCAAGTTCTCTTATCAAGAAGATAAGTGGCACCTCCTTATCTTCTAAGTAAAATCCTAAACTAGACCCGGCTCTCTTTTTTGGTACTAAGAATCAAACTAAGGGCCTCATGTATACTAAACAAGTGTTCTCACACCCACAAAACAGATTATTAGCCGAGGGAAGAGGAGGAAGGCAGTATTGAGGAGAAGAAAGAATGAAACAGAATAGAACACACCCGGAGTTAGGCAGCAAGGGTGGTCCTTGAAGATCACCACCAGCCTTGAGCCCAAACTGGATGTAATGGCTTGTTTTTCAACAGTGGCACCCAGCTCCATGACCTTAGGATTTAGACAGCAAGGTAGATTTAGCTAGAACTGGATCCCAACAAGCAGAATTGTATAGAATTCAAGATGAGGATAAAAAAGAAGACAGAACATCAGAGAAGACAGAAACAAGAGAGGGGAGACTTGTGGCTTTAAGAACCAGTTATGCAGGACTTGGTAGGTGGCTCAGTGGTAAGAATTCTCCCAGATGACCCAAGTCCAATTCCCAGCACCCACATGCTGGCTCACAACTGTCTATAACACTAATTGCAGGTAATTCAACTCCCTCTTCTGGTTCCCACTGGGACCAGGCTCACATGTGATGTACACAGATGCTCGTGAAACACCCACACACCATTTTTTAAATATTTACGTTTATTATATGTATGGGCATTTTGCCTGCATATATGTCTGTGCGCTATGTGCATGCCTGGTGCTTTCAAAGGCCAGAGAAGGTATCAGATCATTGGGAATTAGAGGCGCAATGGTTATAAGCTGCCTTGTGGGTACTGGAAATCAAGTCTGTGTTCTCTGGGAAAGCAGTCAGTCCGCTTGACCACCAAGCCATCTTTCCAGCCTGTAACAGAAGATGTTTACAATCTACAAGAGCCGATGAAGTCTCAGCACGGAGAGGGCAAAAAAGTCCCACCCCTGGCGGAGGAACCACTGGCAAGCGATGGCTTCTGTGAAAGGGTGAGTCTGTTTTCTTTAAGGGTGTGGCCTCTAAGAGGTCACCCATGTCCAAGCCAGGCTTCACACTCAAGGATATTTGGGGAGCATATATCAGACTCCATGGACATAAAAAAAAAAAAGAAAAGAAAAAGAAAATACAAAGTCGGATGAGTGGAGAGAAGATGGCAGGGGAGGGAATGGATATGATCAAAATACAGTGCATGAAATTCTGAAATGATGAAGAAAGTATTACTTATTTCAAAAGAAATAATAATTAAAAGAAAATCAAAAGATTGCTGGAGTGGCAGTCCTAGGATCAGGGAGCTGGAGAAGTTCAAGATTTGGGGATGCTTCAAAATGAGATTTTAGAGAGAATATACTGCCACCAGTGGGAAGAAGAATGAGCGTCATCTGAACGTGACGAGCAGGGGAGCCAGAAGGAAAACAAATAAGAAATGAAGAGACCGGGATGTTGGGGAGAGACGATGGAGAGTGACAGTAGAAGTCGCCCTCAGCAAGGACTGGTCAGGGCCAGCAAATGACAAGGGTTCACCACACATGCTTATTGTTCAACACACATGGCAACCAGTTAATAGATGTTTGTTTTTAAAAGATAAATTAGGTAACAGGGGCTACACTTGCCTTTAGAAGTACACTTTATTAGCTTATCCCATTTTTTTAAGATTTATCATTTTTCTTGTTTGTATATTTTGTGTATGTCTGTGTGTGTCTGCACAAGTGAGTGCAGGTGCCCTCAGAGACCTGAAGAGGGCATCGGGCCCTCTGGAATGGGAATTAAAATCAATTCTGAGTGCCCGATGTGGGTGGCTAGGAACCAAGCCCTGATCAGTGTTCTTAACTGCTGAACCGCCTCATAAGCCTGCCCTAGGTTCTGCAACAACAACTTACTTCAGCCTTTTGAAACCTAGAACCAAGTTCCTTTGAGTTCGTTACTCCTAGGCAGTGTACATGTGGTAATGTAAAAGTCTCACACAGCTGTCCTCTGTGTGGCTTAGCAAGCACCAGAACTGCTGATCTCTGAAACGTGGGATCTATTCATCTGACTGATAGCTAGTATGTGGGATGAGTTGAAACCGTTATCTTTCCAAGCCTCTGAGGCTCAGGGAGAGTCACATGATAGTCCTATATACCACATTGTCATGGATATAATTATTTACTTTAGATATGTTACTTCAGATGAAGGAAAACCATACCTCCCCTGAAACAGCCCCAGCACTCACCATCTTTAACTGGGTCAGGAAAAAAAAGGAAACATTACACGTACTTCTTCACATGTAAATCAAATTAACACTTAGGGCAATTGGGGTAGGGTAGCTCAAGTGGAGGACACCCATCTATGATGTTTGATCTCCAAAACCAAAAACTTAAAATACAGTTAAAAAAAAAAAAAAAGCAATTGACATTTCAGATAAAAACATAGCTACAGAAAACTAGAGTAAAAGAGGGAAATGTCCATGCCTGTCTTAGGTAGGGTTTTACTGCTGTGAACAGACACCATGACCATGGCAAGTCTTATAAAGGACAACATATATTTGGGACTGGCTTACAGGTTCAGAAGTTCAGTCTATTATCATCAAGGTGGGAGCACGGCAAGCATAGTGTAGACAGAGCTGAGAGTTCTACATCTTCATCTGAAGGCTGCTAGTGGAAGACTCACCTCCAGGCAGCTAGAATGAGGGTCTTATAGCCCATGCCCACAATGACACACTTACTCCAACAAGGCTACACCCTCTACTAGTGCCACTCTCTGGCCCAAGCATATACAAACCATCACAATGCCACATGATTTACATTTGGCCATGTCTCCTTACATTTCAGACTACATCCTTGTATAACTTCACAGTCTCAGAAAGAAAGAAGAAAGGAAGGAAGGAAGGAAGGAAGGAAGGAAGGAAGGAAGGAAGGAAAGAAAGAAAGAAAGAAAGAAAGAAAGAAGGAAAGAAAGAAAGAAAGAAAGAAAGAAAGAAGGAAAGAAAGAAAGAAAGAAAGGAAGGAAGGAAGAATGGAAGGAAGGAAGAAAGAAGGAAAATAAATCACATGGAATATCAGCTCCCCACTGTCCCATTGACTTCACATTCATGGAAAACCATACATCAGGTCACAGCACCCCTTCCTGATAGTATTCCTTTGTAAGAGACACAGGACTCGGAAGCTCTGCCTTCCCAGTAGGGCACTGTCATAAAGACATCAATCTATCCAATGCCAAACATCAAAATAAAACCAGCAGTTGATGTCTGCTGCTGAAGGGTAGAGAGGGTCAAAGCTGAGTTCCACAGTGAACCCTGTCCTCAACCCAACACACAAAACACTGCGCAAAGAAGAAACAGCTAGAGAAAGAAAAGGACCATGATGACCGCTGGTCAATCACCTCCGGGGAATCAGAACTCAGTGAACCCTCACTCTCCTCTGTTCCTACTCAGTTTTCAGAACCCGCCCTTAATTTTAGAGTTTACTTTGAAACAAAGTGCCCCTGTGAGTTCTTGAAGCCACCTGAGATAAAATTAAAATTGTCTTTTCCCATAAAATTTTCTGAAAATGCAGAACTAGAACTAGCCCTCTCTAAGCAGCTTCTCTATCCTCAGTATCCAGATTTCAGTAGACCAAAACATCCTTTCAAAGAAGAGCTTAGTTATGGTTTCCAATGCTGTGAAGAGACACCACGACCATGACAACTGTTATAAGGACAACGTTTAATTGGGACTGGCTTACAAGTTCAGAGGTTCAGTCCATTACCACCATGGCAGGAGCATGGCAGCATCCAGGCAGGCATGGTGCTAGAGAAGGATCAGAGATTAGAAGGCAGCAGGAAGAAAGTGAGACACTGGGCCTGGCTTGAACATCTGAGACCCCAAAACCCACCTTAGGGACACACTTCTTCCATCAATGCCACACCATCTAAGACTGCCTGTGGGCCTCCAGGAATCATTTTCATTCAAACCACCACAACAGACAACTTAAGCACCATCTGTTCCAGGGCACTTGTGGGAGGGAAGACCTGAATATATGTGACTAAGGCATAAAACAAATCGGAGAACTAGGAGTCATTACAGATACAATTTTTTAAATGCTTGATTTATTTTTAATTATGTACAGAATGTGGTGTTGGTGTTGAAAGGGGGTGGTGCACAGGAATGTAGTCACCTGAAAAAGCCAGAAGAGGCTGACAGATAATTGGAGCTGAAGTTATTGGTGATTGTGAGCCGCCCACCTGACATGGTTACTGGGACCCAAACTAAGGTCCTCTGCAAGAGCAGTAAGCACTGAGAACTACGAAGCCATCTCTCCAGCTCCCACATAGGCACAATCTTAACAATAAGAAAAGGAATGTGGTATCTTTATCATCTTTGTCACAGACTTTCTGGAATATGTTGTGACTTGATTTTTTCTTGGTTTTACATTTGTCCTCCAAAGCTTTGATAAGGAGGAAAAGCATTTCTCAGGGTGGCCTAAGGCCAATGCAAAACTAATCTAGATCATTCTGCAACCATGAATTAAATGTTCTTTTTCCTAATATTAAAAACAGAAAATGCAATATTCTTAAAGAATTTTTTTTCATTCTAAAATAAATGGGATGTGACCATATAATTTATCTTCCAACTGGAACACTTCTCAGGGTGCTGGGTATTATTTAAGGAAAAAGAAAAAAGATATTAATTATCTTCAAAAGCTGCTCTAGACAAAAAGCCCCAGGTAACAAAGACTCCCAGCCTCTTCATTATTAAACGTCAGTGACAGCAACACCCATGAAAACTAATAAGGGGGAATGGGGTGTTGGCTTTCTCCGAGAGCTGCTCATTACCCAGTCCTAGAAATGAAGAAGAGAAGAGGAACAAGCAACCATGGAGGTTCCGTAGTCGGTACCAGGGTGCTCACTAGGACTCCCAGATGAAGCTCTCCCGCTGTGTTCCTTTGGCTGCTAAGTGGGAAGCATCAATTGTCAGCCCTTCCTCTGAGGACTGTTCCAGCAACAGCAACTCGTCCAGCCTGAGGCCATGGGTGGCAACCCACACACACTGCGGAATCTTATCAGGGGACAGTTGGGGTCAACTCAGAAGTCACTCGGACTGCACATCTCATGGAGCTGGCTGTGGATGCCATGGGTCCTACACCGTGCCTGGCCATCTCCCACTGCCCCACTCTGCTTTCAACGGGTGACAACATTGTTTTTGCCAACCTAGAACGTGCCAAGTTCCATGGCTCAAAGTGTAGGAAGTTCACTTGTATTTATGCTAAGATCACAAGCCTTCAAAACACAAACTTCCGGGAAGCCATCGCTGCAAATGACTGTGAGCCTTGTGCTGGAGAGTCCACATCTTATCCACACCACTCGGACAAGTCTGCCACTGTAAGGGGAAATTCAGTCAAACAGGGGCAAATGTATATGCTCAGGACATGTACAAAAACACAAATGTCCCTTTGAGATAAAGAAGTCTGTAATTCTAGCTGTGCACACAACAGCGCTGTAAACCAGAAAGGCCCAAATCAATTCAAATCAATTCCAATGAATGACAAGGAAAGAAAGCCATAAGCTTTTCTACTGACAACACAGACTCCATCCCGTCAACCTTTGGAAATGGAATGGAGTACAACGCCTTAAGCTTAGCAGTTATCTGATACTGGGTAAATGAACAACAGGCTTCTGTACACCAGGTACTGGAGATTAAGACAACCGTGTCTGTGGAACTCACATAATAGATGCCCACATCCCACCAAGTCCTAAAACAAACAGATATGGCAACAAGGCAGACAGGAGTTCAGCTGAATGCCTAAGTGGGAAATTAAGGGAGTAATACACACATGAAATATTTAATTTAAATTATGGGAGATGGGACAACAAAAAGACCACAGTTGCTAGGTGTTGGTGGCTCTCGCCTTTACTCTTAGCGTTCAGGAGACAGAGGCAGGCAGAACTCAGTGAGTTTGAGGTCAGCGTGGTCTACAAAGTGAGTTCTAGGGCAGCCAAGCCTGCACAGAGAAACCCTCCCTGGAAAAACAAAACATTCCAAGAACAACAAAGACCACACAGTCACTGAAGCATATAGTTAAAAACTTACCCAACCTTTTTCTAGTACATAGAACGGTATTTAGGACAAATGGAGTGCAAAAGAGGATACTTACATGCCCACAATGTGCTTACATGCCACATACTCAAATCAGTAGTAAAATGTGTACAAATTACACTTGGCAACAATGTAGATTCAGGTCTAATTCCACAGTTAGTCTCTCTGGTTTGTTTGGGGTTTTGTCTATTTACGTTAATCACAGTAAGGGAGGAAAAAAAAAAAGATTAAAAATTCATGATTACACTTACGAGGATTCCTGAAGATTCAAATGTGTTGTCGCAAGAAAGAAGGCAGGTAGAGGATCAGTGAAACGATGCAATGAGCTGTAAATGTTACAACTGGGCATGCAAAGGGAGCAAAAGAACAAGTTACAGAATCCTAGATCTAAGTCGGCCTACCTACCAGTCCCAGGTTCTTCAGGTACAAACAAATTCACTGACATATCACTTGCCCAGAGTCCACCCCGTGCCTGATCCCCTCAACCACAAAAATGCTGTCCCTAAATTTCCTGTTGCAAGCTACTCAACTCATAAGTGCTTAAAACCTATCAAATTAGACCCTAATTATCTGGCTACAGCTACAGATACAAAATAGTTTTTAAACACTGACTCCAAATGTCATAGGTCTCTGTGAGCAATGTCCTAAAACTCTCTCAGATGTCTCTCCAAAAAGTTCAAGCAAACAGACAGTTCATTTAAACTTTTACAGTATGTGGCCTAGTTACCAACAATAAAATAAAACACAAAGAGTCTTCAAACACAAAACAATGTTTAAAATGGTCAAGGAAACCCTTAATGAGAGCATGTTTTAAACAACCTTTCCAAAAAGGCTTGATTTAATAGTGAGTGCACAAGACTGCAGTGCTGGTAATCCTGCAGAAATGTTAGCAGCTGTGTTCCAGAGATGGACACACACCTACCTCTCCTTTGGCCAGAATTAAGATGCCATGGTTGTAAAGTATCAGGATATTTTTATACAACCTGCTTTCATGGGGGCAAAGGTGGGCTGGGCATAGTAGATCACATCTAAGACCTTGGGCTGAGACAGGAGGATAGAGAGTTCAGGGCCTGCCTAAGCTACTGAGGAAGTTCAGGGCCAACCTGGGCAACGTTGTGAGACCCTAACTCAGAATACAAAATGGTAGGGTTGGGGATACAGCTTAATGGTACAGTGCTTGCCTAGCACTTGGAAGGACTTAGTTTCCTTTCTCAAAACCAGAAAACAAAGGGGTTGGGGAGAAGACAGACTGGTACAGAAACAACTTCAGGTTCAGAGTCTCTGAAATCTCCACCCACCCTAACACGTGCATAATTTAGCAAATAACAGAAATTATAATGCAGTGATAATCGGAGAAAGTTGAGCTGCATTCAACATTTCCTGCCTAAAATCAGGCTTAGTACAGCAGTTCAAAGCGGAACATGCTGAGTGATGTTTTGTACCTGTGTGAAGATGTGTCTCTGTCCTTCCTTACCTAGATGAGGCACTTTCTATAATAAAATAAAAGGCCCATGGCCAAAGCAAAAGGCAGGATAGCAAGGTGGGACACCTGGCAGAGAGAGGAACTCTGAGAAGGAGTCAGGCAGGGAGGAAGTCAGACGTGGACATAAAACTGAGGAGAGGTAACCAGCCATGAAGCAGAACTTAGATTAGTATAAACAGGATAAATGAGTTTCAAGCGAGTTGGGAACAAGCCAAGGCTAAGGCCAAAACCATTTTAAGTAAAATTAAGTCTCCATATCATTATTCAGAACTCAGATGGGACAAAAAAAGCGCATACAGTTACGGGGACCTTCAGAGTCAGAATGTGGCGGGGGTTTAAATATGGCTCTAACAACTTCTCGGCCAAGTGATCTTGCACCATGCTTCAATTTTCCCATCCATAAGTTAGGATAAAGAAGAATGGATGGGGTGATCTAAGGGGAAAAAAAGCAAGCCACAGCAAGTGGAGCACTGTCATCTAGGCACTGGGGAGAGAAAATGTGAGAAACGATGTAGAACTGTGGGGTAGCCTAGTGAAGAGGCGTGTGGAGCTGAGGCTTCTCTGACACTGAGAAGTATTGGGGCACACAGTCCTGAAGGGCCCCAGACCTCGGCTGGAAAAGGCCAATCAGCACTGACTACATGCTGCCTGTCCCCAGCTGTGACAAAGTTCAACCTCATGTCTGTGGCACCGGAGGCATCAATGAGACGCGCTCAAAGGAAACCCACAACAACACGGAAAAGCATCTAAACCTAGAGTCACAAATCCTGCTTAGCCGAGAAGCCGCCTCCGGAAGACTCTGACACTAACACTGGTGCACTAGAGTCTTTAGGAGGTGGGGCCTGTTAGAAGGAGGCTGGGTGACTAGGGGTATACCCTGCAAGGGAGGAACCTTAAGACTCTAGCCCACGGTTTTTCAACCTGTGGGTCACAACCCCTTTGAAGGTCAAACAACCCTGTCGTGGGAAAAGCACAGATATTTCCATTATGTAACACAAATCACGTAATTCTAGTTATGGAGTAGCAACAAAAATAATTTTAGACTTGGGGAGCACCACAACATGAGGAACTGTATTAAAGGGTCACAGCATTAGGAAGGTAGAGAAGCACTGGGCTAGCCCTTTTCTCTCACACTTTACTTCCCAGACACCGTGACATTGAGATGACCGTTTCTCCTTGGCTCCATGTCCTCATACCACCGTAGGCCCAAAGGCACCATAAACAAGGCCAAAATGAGCCTCCCCTCCTTTCAAGCTCATTTCCCGAAGGCTGAGTCACAGGAGCAGAATCTAACATTGTCCCATTGATAGGACTGGGTTATAAGGAGGCTGCCTGTCACCTTCGTCCGGATATCATGTGGGCAAGCACTGTCAGAGTGGGGCTGTAAGCGAGAGGCTCAGCCATGAATGAATGTGTGTAAAAGCAAGATGGAGGACAAGCATGAGGAGTGAAAAGCAACTCAGAATTAAAGACGATCAGTGATTGATGCCGCTACCGTGTGTCTGCAAAAACCTGGGCACCACACAAGCCAAGAGCTGAAAGAGAGGTACACAGAGCCCCCTGAGCACAGGAGAAAGAGCAGAGATCCTGGCAGACAGGCAGGTCCCGTTAGGCTAGGTCCCTTTCTGTGCCTCAAGGCACTTGAGCAACCTAATGTCTAATGGCTGAGCGACACGCTGCTTGCCACACACTTGAGTAAAAACATTATGCTGAGGTGGTCCACATGGGAACAGCATGAAGGCGAGGCTGGCATGCCAGGGCCCTGATCAACTTCAGGAATTCTCCAGCAATGGTTCTGATGCAGCCTGTGATCCCACAGAGGCTCCATCAACTGCTAGGGCTCACTCCGACTGCGTTGTAGGCTGGAACTTTGCTTCTGTGCATGAACTGATTGTGACGAAAGGAGGTGACGTTCTCGTTTTTTGATGAGATCGTAGCATTGTGAATGACTCTGAGGAGAAAAACTTCAGGCTAATGTAATGGCCTGGGTTTCAGAGAATTCAGACTATTACAACCTTTTAAGCTTCAGAAACTTGAAAAGAAAAAACACAAAATTTCATTTCAGTCAAGATGACTTGCTTCAGTCAAACCAATGGAAAGAGACAGGAAGAGGAAACTGGAGAGAGCTCTTTTGTCTTTTTGCTGAAGTGGAGACAAGACTAGAGCCTGCTAAACACACATTCTACCACTAAGACACGGCTCAAGCTTGGCTACTGTGTCTTTTACTAAGACCAAATGGATACGTTTAATGGTGGGATAATGTGAACTTCCCCGGTGCACTTAACTCAAATGTATTCACAAGGCCTAGGGAAGTATCTCACTGGTAATGTTCTATCTCCCCTCCCTTACACAAGGCCCTGGGTCCTATCCCTAGCGTAAGGACTGTGGGGGTTGGGGCTAACATTGGAAATTAGAGAAATTCACCCTGGAAACGTTAATTTTTCAAATAAATGTACGCATAGCCGATTCTGATAAATAGGTTCCAGGAAAGGATGGGAAGGTATTTCTGAATGAACTGTGGCTGTTTCACGGTGGCTAACTAAACCAAACCCATCTTTCCATAAACACCAAAGACAGATTTGTATCATCCCTGTGATAGCAGCTGGAATGTAAGGGCAAACCAACTTCATTTTTCTTTTTACTCTCCCTTCATTTATATGGAAATGAGATGTTTCCGAAAATGTATCTGTACCCAGTACCTACGTCAACAGCAAAGCTCCACGCACACAAATTCCTCCAGCTGATTCTTGACTGTTAAGGGAAAACAGCCAGGCAGCAGCATCTGAAACCCGTGTGCGTCATTCACCAAGAAGGACATTACCAAGCTGTCAATTTCCATTAACCTGCCTTGCTTTAAAAATAGCCTAAACTTCCCTATCTAAATAGGATGCTGCCCTTTTCTCCGAAGCGAAGGGAACAGGACACGGAAGTATAAAAAATAAATGAGCTTTTCCCCCTTTGTAAACAGGAGAAGGTTGACAGCAAACCAATTCTACATCCAAACTGAAGAGCTATTAATAAAATAAAGCACAAGAAAATGAAGAATCCATTTTAAACAGAAAATAAACAATGCTCTTCAAATATCATTGGCCATTTTTTAAAAAAGATCTGTCGGTTTCACTGATGGGGACAAACTCAAGGCAAACATGTGAGCAAAATTAAACACAATTTATTCCATAATTATGATCTTTAATATAGCCCCAAGACAGCACAGTGTAAAAATGTCCCCGAAGAACTGATGTTTGGCCAAAGAGGGGAAAAAAAATAGTTTTAAACAATATAAATTATTCTTTCTCCAAATCTGAAGTGTTTTCTAATTTTTATAGCTTAGCACATCATCATTTCCTAAGCTAGCTCCAGATATTTTTTTCCCCTAAAATCAATTACAGCCAACAAATCCTACAGCCCATTCCTACAGCCTAATTGCTTGCAGAGAGCACTTTTCTGTTTTATATTCCAGTGAGCAGATAACTATAGAATCAGAAAAACATCGACAGGGGCTGGACAGATGACTCAGAGGTTCAGAGCACTGGACATCCTTCCTGAGGACCCAGGTTCAACTCCCAGTGACCACATGGAAGTTCACAGCTATCTGTAACTCCAGTCTCAGAGGATCTGATGCCTTCTTCTGACCTCCAAGGTCACCAGATACATGTGGAGTACACAGACATACACAGAGACAAAACATTCATATATATAAAATTAAAATAACAGTCGAAAGAAAAGAACCCATAGATGTTATCAAAAAAAAAAAGCAGAAACTGGGCAAGAGAAGTCATTAATCAAACTAGCAAATGCTTTACTCCACTGGGTGGGAAACATATTTTCCCCGTTTTTATTTCAGATAACATGTATGTTACTGTGTGTTAGCTTTGCCCACATATTCATATATTCACACATCCAAGCAATGCTGAAGCTTGTCAAAAACAGAATAACACAGTGAGGCCTTGTTAATGTTAATGATGGCCATCGGCTCAAGTAATTATCCAGGGCACAATCAAAACCTAGGACCTGGGTTTGAAAATAGTCCTAAGCAATGGAGAGAAATGGCAAAGCCGATTCACTGCATGTACTCAGAGGTCCGCCAACCCCCCACCCCCACCCCCCGTCCATCAGAAGTTACTCCCAACACAGAACATGCTCTATCTGCTAGATCGGGACTTTATTTCCTTTATCTGCACTAAGTCACGACAACTGGCTTTCCATTCTGCCATTCATTCAATCACTGCTTGTGTCTGACTGTTGTGGGCACTGTGGGACGTGAAGGCAAACGGTATGGGTAAGAAACAGGCAGACTGACTCATAAAAACCATGTTAGATACAGCTAGAAGAGACCGTTTGGGAGGGTTATTTAGAGGTGTCAAAGGCCATGGGGCAGGGTCTTGAAACAGGTTGGATCTGAGGCAGAGGCTCCGAGAAAGCAGACAGGAAGACTGGATGCAATTAAGGCCTTGAGGGTTGGAGTGGAATGAAAGTCTAAAGCTTGAAGCTGAAGCCATATTGCTTTAGACTCTAATGTTAGCTAAGAACACATCATTGATAGACTCGGGGTGGGGATTGGGCAGGGGGAAATTTTAAAGAAGGAAATGTTGACCAAAGCTGTACTTGGGGAAAATTAACCTCACTGATGAACTAAATTAGGAAGGTGAAAATAAGATTTCTCATGGTCCGAGGCCTGGAATCATTCTGAAGATCTATGCAGGCTCTGAGAGTCAGGTAGATCTTAGAGGTCACTATCTAGAATTAAACACAGCAGAAAGGCTTCCATGTTGGTCCCCAGACAGCCAGCAATAGAAAAAAAGGGATGTCACTTGAAGAAGAGAATAGAGACATTTCTTTAAGTGTCAGAGACATTTGGGGAGTGTGGACTTTAGGTTTTTTTCTTTTTGGGATAATAATATAAAATAATAATATAATTCCATCACACAAACCCTTCCCCTTTCTTCTCTCCAAACCCTTATACCCTTCCATGATCTCTTGTAACTCATGAACTCTTCCTTTGGTAACTGTATGTACACATGTGTGCGTGTGTGGTTACTTTTTCCCCCCCTAAATACATACACACAGCTCTCGGTCTATAACATGTTACTTGTATGTATGTTTTCAGGGCTGACTACTTGCTATTAGATATTGATAATTGATAGGCTCATCCCTGAGGAAGACTGTTGTTTAAGCATGAGCCCAGTCAGTTCCAAATCCGACACACAGCTAAAGCAAACCAGGATACAGACTCTGACCCAGTGTTCTGAGATTAAAGAAAGCTCCATTCATCTTCCATGACATGAGAGGACTTAGTCATAGCGTCTTGAAGCCTTAGTACTCTAGCCTATTTCTGACCATACTTTTCCATTAAAAACTGCCTTCATTTGGGTCAGCCAGTCATCAGTGACCTCTGGTGGGCTCAACGGAAATGTCTCAGCCTACCCTCCATTTATTATTTCACCCCTCACTATTTTCCCAGCCTCATCCTCCCCATTTCCCTGAACTCACAATTCCTATCAGTTTACCCTGACCGACTCCATCTTCATCCTTCCCTGCTGTCTTCCCAACAGGGCCAAAGACTCACACTTCTCAAACAGGAGTCACAACAGCTGCACTTTCCAGAAATAAAAATTCTCCATATCACCTCAGATCTACAAGTTAGATGTCCTGGAGACTAGGTTCCTACAATCTGGGTCCTCAAAAACCTTCCGAGTTCAAATCCCTGGCCCAAGTTCAAGTCCCCTCACCCCTGGCTGCCCTGCCTCTCTTCTCAGTGCCCCCCGCCGCACCCCCTCCCGCCCCATGCTGTAGCCAAAGTCAGACACTAACTCAGACTTGTATGCATGTTTTCAGGGCTGACCTCTCAATACTGGATAACCAACTGGTATGCTCTTCCCTGAAGAAGGCTATGGATTAAACATGGGCTTCTCATATTCTCATATTAAGACACTGTCCTTATCTTGTCCCCATAGGGTCCATATTCTCATATTAAGGTAGCAAGTACTTGAGCATAGGAGCATAATGTCTAGCTGCCTCCAATATTCTCTCTCCTGTACCTCTACATGCCAGAACTCTGAACCCCTGGCTGCCCATCTAACCACAAAACACACAGGACATCTTCCATAGTCAACCCTTTGTCTCTGTGCACATTTCCTTCCCTTTTTTTTTTTTAAAGAAGTATTGATTTTACATATATGAGTAGTACACTGTCGCTGTCTTCAGACACACCAGCAGAGGGCATTGGGTCCCATTACAGATGGTTGTGAGCCACCATATGGTTGCTGGGAATTGAACTCAGGACCTCTGGAAGAGCAGTCAGTGCTCTTAACCACTGAGCCATCTCTCCAGCCCAAGATGGAATTGTATGTATAGATTCTACCAGATGGTACAGGCAAGCTGACGTCTGAGAGCTTCCTCAAAAGACTTTCCACCTATCCACCTTATTCCATTGCCTCCCCTTTGCCCTGTTTCCAAACGTCTCTGGTACTGCCATGTCCAGAATTTTGGTAATTGTATGAACTGGCTAGCCACTGTAGATCCCATTTTCCCATTCTACAAGGCCTTTTACTTTTGAACTTCTAACAGTTTTGCCAAGGCTGTCCCTGGTCCCACCATTCATATCCACCATAACTCCTTTGCAAAGGAAGACCATTACATTTTAGTGGCCTTTAGAGGGAGTGAGAAAACCGATTTCATATTAGTAGTGTCTTTCTACAAAGGTCTCCAGTGCCATTTGCTATCAAGACTCTTGGTGCACAGTTTAAACTTCACATAACTTCACTCACCCTCTTTTGTTTAAATTCTGTCCTAAAGAAAGGAAACGAAGTTTCTTGGCATTTCCTGTGTGGTTTTATATTGTTACTTCATACTTAAAAACTTTACTCCCTATGTAGCATAGTGTTGGTTTATTCAGTACACTCTGATTTGCTTAAATGAAGAAATAACGTCTTAACATTTTGGTGCCTTCTAGGGCATCAGTTCTCAGTCTTGGCTACCTATGTGAATTACCTAAGGACCCCTTAAAACTGCAATACCACATCCTACTCCTTCAAGGAACTGAGCATCTCTGAGTGATGCTAGGCGTCAGTGATGCTGAATGTGGGCAAAAGTAGGGAGCAGCACTCAGCAAGACTGGAGCTTCTGTGAGGATCTGTCCTGGACATTTAGCCACTTATGAACACTGCAAGCATAAGGCGTTGACTTTCCTTGGATGGCACCACCAACAAACTCTAGATCCTCATGAACCGATCCTTAAACCAGGAAGGCAACTCCACTGTGTTAGCCTAGACCTAGTTCGGCCATATTATCCCTGCCTGTTAGAAAACCCTGCACGGTCAACTGTCTATGTCTCATGACCGCTAATCAAGGCACCAATGGGACCAATGCATGACAGCCCTTCTCTACTGCAAGTGTTACCCATCTCTGCCTTGTTATTTCTTCATAACTTCTGGTCAACAGCTCAACGATCATATCACACGCGTGAAGGAAACCAAAGATATTTTGAGTGGCAACCTTCCAGTTCTTCAGATACTATAAAACAGACCCAAATAAACAAAAGACAGAGTTGCCAGGCAGCAAGGGTTCCAAAATAGCTATATAGCAGAGGCTCGGGAAGCTAGCTCCTGCCAGAAACAAAAGAGGTCGTGCATTGAACTTGCAAGTCCACAGCGGGCCTGTTGTTTTCCCTGAGATCTGACTACGCAAAAGGTGATACAGGAGAATTATGGAAGCCACAAATCCCCCTCAAGCATTCCTGAAAATTCAATTTTATCCAAGGCAGGGACCTTGGTTGCCTGTGTCATTACCCTATCAAAAACATCTTCTCTTCTCCCTTCTTTCCTAGAAAATGGACAGTAGTCTGGTGAAAGTCAAGAAGAGGGAGGCAAGGCAAGACACCAGGCAACTGCTAAAGCCTTCATAAGAGAGACTCAACAGAGAAGGGGGGACTCCCTGTGGTCTGGAAAGAAGAGATCACATCGCGTCCTAACTATTGAGCCTCATCCCTTCGCAGTTCAGCAGAAATTAACTGCCTAAAGAGACACCACTAAACCAGAAGGAGATCTGCAAATAAAACTGAGCAGGTAAATCGTGCTGCATCAAACCGTCCACCCTATGGAAGCCACATGGGAAACAGACCCCAGTGCCAAGAATTCTGTCCTGTGATCCATGCTTCCCTGGACCTTTCAGGTACAACGGAAGGTAGACACCATAACCAGCACCGTGGCACTGTGTTCTGAAGGCAATTTCAAAGAGGGAGCCGTGCAGTCTGACTTGGCTCTTTGTTCCTTTGTAGACGAAGACTGGGAAGTAAGCATCCTTAGGCTGGAAGACCTGGGGACGGGTTTGACTTTGCTAGCATCTTTAACTCCAATGGTGGCTAGCGCTGTGTAGTGAGCCGCCTCCTCCTTCTACTCCCCGCTCTAAGAAGAAACATCTGCTGCCCACACAGCCAATCAAGATAACCGGTGAGAACGGAAGAGCAACCAAGCATTGAAATTATTCGGTTCTAGATTTGCCGAGGAGTCTCTGGGAGCAATCAGGACAGGATATGTAGGTCAGAGTCTGCCAACAGATGGGATCCCTCTGAATTTACCTTCAGCATCCTGTGTGGTGAAGGACGCCATTAAAGAGAACACAGCTAAGACAGTAATAGCAAGCGGTTCTCTTTTTACATAGTCACACCCTATAGCCATCAAGGACGCAAAGGACTATGATATTCATTGTTATATATGGACAGAATGATTAAAGTACTCCTTAGGCAGAAACTCCACTGAATATTTATTGAACACAAGCAAAGTATACCAATAAAATGTGCACACCTGTAATCCCAACACTGAGGAGACTGAGGCAGGAGGATTACAAGATTGAGACCACCTGGGACCCTGTGAAAGGAAGGGGGAAAAAGGAGGAGGAAGAAAGGGAGGGAGACAAAGAGACAAAGAAAAGAGGAAGACAGAAACAGACAAGCCATCCTATTGTTCAATTTCGATTTGAGTAAGCACGGGGGATTGGTGGCATGCCCCATGCTCCCTTTCTTGTTTTAATTAGAGAACTAAGATGTTCCTACGGTGATTTAAAGTTTCCTCCTGAACTTGATGAACTCCCACTTCTTCTAAAACAAACGCTAAAATTCAATATAGAAGAGACCTTGTCCAATGTGGAGTCCAGTCCTGGTGGTGCGGGGGTGTCTTCCCTTCTGGCTGAGAAACAAGTTTCTCCTTTGTTTCTACTGGACTCCCCACTAACAAAGACCAGAAAGGAGGAGGTGGGTTAAGTGAGCAGCCTGCCCAGAAAAATGAACAGAAATTCCTTATTACTAAAGACACTTGTGCTTCCAGGAGCCAAACTACAGAATAAGAATCCTTTGGCTAATTTATGGCTGGCCGGACGCCACTGCTTCTGGCTGGGGGCCAGAGGACCTGTGGGAAGGGGTGGCCGGGTGCCACAGAGAAGGTCACGCACTGCATGGCTAATGCAGCCTTTGGGTGTAGCTGCTCACCAGGAAACTGAAAACTCTCGGTCCAGCAAGCTTCCCAAGTGACTTCTCAGCTCGTGACATTTGCCAACCTTTACCTAACTGATCTTCATCAACCCTGCCAATCAAAGCAAGAGAGAAACCCCATCTATTTAAACGGGAACAGAAAACAAAGCCAATGCTCTCCAAAGTTCTATGGCTCTCACAAAGGAGTCTCACTCAGCAAATACCTGGCAAATGACATCCACGCTGTCTGTCCCCTCCATGCAAGACTTGTTTTTACTGGCTACGCCTAGTCTGGGTAGAGAACGACTTTTTCCTAGTGAATTTAATAACTATTACTATGTGATCTTAGAGCTGTATTACACGCACCAAGCAATGAAATTCCAAGTTAGGATTAGAGGCAGAGAACATGCCTCCCTGTAGACTATAGCAGCCTGTACATTACGATTCCTGAAGTGACTTGGGAAGTGACAATATCAGCTTCGTGTCAAGCTGCCCCAAGGTGGCTGCAGTTGTCGTGCATATGGCTTCTACAGGGAAAAAAAAAATCCTTTCAAGAACTCATCAGATGCAGTTTGTTTCAAGTTGAACAAAAGGGGATGGGAGAATCCAGGCATTCATAGATCTGAACCATTCCACAGGGAAAATAGTTGTATCCAGCCTCCTCACCCTCATCATCCAAAAGTCTAAATTTTAAGAAATTTAATAAATCATTAAATTGGTAATCCCCAAAGAAACCTGAGTAATTAAAGCTGAGGAGTCCACAATGCTATCTTGGTGGGGGAGGGAGAGTCTATTTTTGTAATTAGCCTGACCCCTTCTAAGCTGGTCTCTGAATCTCCAAGTCGGCAGCAACCACAAGTCTGTTTTTAATTCCTCAACACCCATGGTTTTTCTTTGAAAAGGAGGAAGATGATGACGACAGGATACACGAAAACAACTGTGAACGGTTAAATGGGGGAGGCACAGAAAGTGAGTGTGGAACTCTCTCCCGAGCGTGGCCAGGATCATGGCGTGAACATCAAAAGGGGGAAGAATAAACCAAAAATGTACTTAAAAAGATCTTAAATGTGTGTTTCCAGATGTGCGTGAGTATCCTCACAGGCCAGAAGAGGACATCAGATTCCCTGGAGCTTGAGTTACAAGCAGTTGTGAGCCATCCAACATCGGCGCTGGCAACCAAACTTGGGTCCTGGGAAAGAGAGCAGCAAGTGCCCTTACCCACTGGGCCACCTCTGACCTCCTCACTGCTGTTTTGTTTCGTTTCGTTTTGTCTTGTTTTGTTTTAATGTGTTAAATTCACAAACTACAAGTATCTTAAAATGATCCTATTCCCATTTCTAAATGGGAGTTCCTTCCAGAAGGGCGGTTGTGGCTGTAGCTATAGAATTACTGCAGCTGAAATAAAGTGCAAAATACGGAAGAGCAGTTAAGACCACCACTCTCCGCTCCTCACTCACAGGTCAGCCATACCCAGGAATTGCAGGCAGTCATGGGGCATTCAACCTGGTGGCTCTAAACTCTTTCTAAGATGAATAGAATTTGTCCTTTTGGTGAGTGTTACTTTATGTTAAATCTCTCTTAAAATATCGCCAGGCACGGAGGGGCAAGTCTTTAATCCCAGCACTCAGGAGGCAGAGTCAGGAGCGTGAGTTTGAGACCCCGTTTTAAAAACCGAAGAGAAAAGGAGGGAAAGAAACCAATGTATTTGTGCTGTCTGTATTCGTTCGTTCCTGTTTGTCTGTGGTGCTGAGATTTTATCCCAGGACCTCACTCTTCCCAGGTGAACGCTAACACTAAGCTCTACCCGCAGCTTTATCTAAGGTTTAAAGCCTTGTATTTACTGTTCGCTGAAGGAAACACACATGCTCCCCAGGGATCTACGACTAAAGCGGACAGTAAATTAGAAAGGTTTTACACCAAAGACTGTACTTGAGTTAAACAACTCTGAATACATAAAGTTTTTTAAAAAGTGAAAGAATCAAAAATACGTAGAGCATACAAAGTAGCAAACAATACTCCCATCCACTAACGGTATCATCATCAAGAAAGACATGCGGAGGCCCGGGGTCCAGGTCTGGGAGCTTAGTATCGCAAACCCATCCCTCAAGGAACCTGTGACAACGTCACAGCCAAGGCATGTCATACCTGAAAATGTAAGAGACCTTTACCATTTAACATCCGTCTTTCCATAAAATGCAAAGCCTCGCTCTTCTACTCCTAAATGGCCAAGATCTGAGTCAGTGTTGTGCTATGGGCAACCTCTACCTGGTCATGCGGATCTCAGTGTCGCTCCCGAGCTCCTGTTCACTCACACTGCAAAGGTTTGAAACCCTGCCACCGTCAAACAAGGCTGAGGAAAACTGGCTTAAGGGCATCATATTCTGAGTGATGCTTAAAATGTCAAAAGGAACACCTGTCTGCGGCTCTAACATTTGGTGTTTAATCAATTAGGAGGGAAAAACAGTGAAAATACCAGCTGCCAGCAAAATGGCTTAATGCACCAGGAGAACCTGTTTGGGAGAAAAGCACAGAGTTCTCAGACGTTTTAAGATGAACTTCTGTTAGCTGTCCCTCACGCCACAGACAATTCAAAAACTTTAAGCTTTGCTAAATTAGAATTCCTTTCTTTTCTTACTCTTTCTTCCTTTCTCTCTTTCTTTCTTCTTTCCGTTCTCTTTGGGTTTGTTTTGAGACAGGAACTCATGAGCCCATCTATACCAGGTTGGCCTCATATTCATCGAGTGGCTTTAAACTCTTGACCCTACTGCCTCTGTCTCCTGTGCCAGGGTGGGTTTGTCAAATTCTGGGGATTGAATACAGGGCTTCCTGCATGTTAGGCAAGCACTCTGTCAACTACGCTGACATCCATACATATAAGTCCTCTAGCTTCAGTACTCTTTATATGTTTTTCTCTCTTACCCATGAGCTAGGGGTGGGGGCGGGGGTATCTCACTGTACAGCCTTGGCTGACCTCAAACTTATGATGTATACCAGGCTGGCCTCAAACTCATAAAGATCTGCCTGCCTCAACTCTGCCTTCTAGGATTAAAGGCATGTAACACTCATTACCCTGGGCTAAAAACTCTTTACATTTTTAACTTCTTTATAGAAAGGAACTGCTGGGGGTTGGGGATTTAGCTCAGCGGTAGAGCGCTTGCCTAGGAAGCACAAGGCCCTGGGTTCGGTCCCCAGCTCCGAAAAAAAAAAAGAACCAAAAAAAAAAAAAAGACAGAAAGGAACTGCTGGTCTGCTTGCCGCTGGGCACTCAGGATGGCTCGCCTCTCAGAACTTCCATTTCTGTGGCTTTCTGTGAGAGATGAACAGACAGATCAAGGCTTCTCAGCCTCAGTACTGCTGAGCCAAGAATCTCTGGGATACACACAGCCTTTTCTCTCCAACTCTGATACCTTATAAAACATTAACTAGCTCATCTTATTAAATGCTGTCTGTTGAACCATTGTTCAGAAGTACCGTTAAGAGAATACTCACTTAACCTTTGAGAAATTAAAATACGGTGGCCACTTCTGACAACTTGAATTTTAGTAGATTCTAACGTGATCATTTGTAATAAAAATTGATTTTTAAAAAAATCAACAAAGCAAATAAGAAAGTCAATATAAATGAAGCATAGATTAGCAAGATTTCATCTCATTTCTGAGGGTAATTCCACCAAATGAACCAAAAAGGTAAGAAATTAATAAAACACACGCACAGCTCAATAGGACAAACAAATCATATATTCCATTTCTCCAGAGAATTTGTATTTTTATAAGGTGTTTTCCTTAGCAAAAAACAAGCTTCAGTTTTCTAGACACCAAACCCTCATCTCACCAACCGATGTCCTAGTGCAGGGCTGACACTAACTAAGTCCAAAAGCAAAGCTATCAGTCAGACGAGCCTTTCGGCAGCAGGAATGGAGCGCAGGGGGCCATTTGCTACGTTGACAGACAATATTAATGTCATTATTCAGAAAAACATGTGAGACCTGTCAAAAAACTATGCATATGCCCCTCAGGTTTGAAACTAATCCGAAAAAGTCGCTTCTTAAAATAATATCCAACAGTGCCTAAGGTCATTCAGGGAGCAATGCATGAGGGGGACCAGAAGAAAGCAGAAAGGATTGCTTGAAAGTGTGGAGAATAGTCCGTGGGGTCTCCTGGCCTTCCGTCTCCACCCTACCAGTGAGGACAGAGGCCAAAAGTCAACTCACAAACAGGCACATCGCACGCAGATGAACTTTCTCTCTCTCCTCATGATTGTCCTCCTTCTCCCTCCCAACTTCTACGTCCTAAAGTGTCTGGGTATACGGTTCCAATGGTGTTTAAAGAAGAGAGCAGCTAAGTGGTTATATTAGCTCTCCCGAGCGGCCATGGCAGCCACACATGTACAAAGGAATGAATGCAGTAATGGAAAATCCCCGGTGCCTGAGAAAAGGCAGATGTCCGGCCGGGCAAGAGACTGCTTCAAGTTCTCTTTCTCACCTAAGTTTCCTGCAATGAGTGGGCCAAAGCGCAGAAGCACAGCCCAGCAATGTTTATAGCAGTGCAGAGTACTGTGCAGATTGTAGCTTTAGGAGTTGTTTGTGTTTATGTAGGAGGGGCTTTGGGTAGAGGCCAGAGAACTGGAAAGTGGGCCATGGGGGGGTGGGGGGGGTTCTGGATGGGTGGGGAGTGTAATAGAAGACATGGGTATAAAAGCAGAAGTGAGGATTCTGGTGGGGGAAGGTTCAAGCAGGAACAAGGACAGGGAAATGGGAGGCCAGCCAAGGTGGGGACAGCATCCTCCAAAACTAGGTGTGTGTGAAAATGCTGCCAATAAGAAACCTGTTATTTTGTGTGCCACCTTAACAAACAGATTTTTAAAGGAAAAAAATTATGAATAGATACGGCAGTCACATGGAAGATGCACACCTTGCGCACAGGGTCAAGGGAGACTGTCGAATACACAAGTGACCGTCAACAGAGGAGTACACCTTCCCTCAAACCAAGGGACGTAGACCACTCTCTCCACTCCTGCTTCCCTGGAGGTGTGCTAACTCCATCCGATGCTGCTCTGACAGACCTCAGCGCCCACCGCATTTAAAGCTGCCATTTAGTACACAACGAGTTGCTAGGGACATATCATTCTATTGCTTTTCATTTCCAAGGCACTCAGTTTGTTCTATCAAAGGACAGGGAAGGCAAAGAGAAACAGTTTGATGCTTTTAAATTTCCATTCATCCTGACCATCATCAAAACAACCCTGTAGCTTACGGTTCGGCGTGGCCTCTAATCACACGGCCCTTTCACAGTATTACGAAGCAGTGTGCAGCTTTCCAATACAACTTCAGTAAACCTGCAAAACTTCTGTCTTTACCTCCTGACTGATGCAAAACGCTTGGCCACAGCTCCACACCAGTACAAGGCTCAGCTCTCATCGAAAAGCACAGGCTGCCACCTACTGGCCATGAGCCTTCCTGCACCATACACACAAGGCTTCCCAGAACAGGAAGCCTGGGTATCTTGGTCTGCTTTCTATTGCTATGATAAAACACTGTGACCAAAAGTAGCGACCGGGTTGTTTCACCTTATAGCTGAATGTCTGCATAAAGGGAAGTCAGGGCAGGGACTCAAGGCGAGAACCAGGAGGCAGGAACTGAGGCACAGACCGTGGAGGAAATGACAGGGGCATTTCTCAGTCAAGGCTGACTCTTCTCAGATGACTCTAGCTTGTGTCCAGCTGTTGAGAACTAACAGTCAGCTCATCATAAAAAAACATCGTCTTCAACTAGAGTATTACAATATTTTTAGTTTATATAAATTATTTTAACTTTAAAATAATGGTAATAAATGTTTATGTGAAACCAAAAAATTCCTGGAGTACACTCAGAAGAGCAGAGTATTTATTTGAGCTTTATGGTTTTGTTTCTGCCCTTTCTTTTTTCTTTTTCGTGCCATGAACCAGAAATATTTCTGTAAGTGTAAGGAAAACCTATTTTCATACATATTCTCTCCAGCATCCACATTACCCTTCAGTTCTGAAAACAGAACGTGGTCACAGAGCAGTAACTTAACTTTCCATCTCCATCGGATTCAGATCTTTTGAGATTCGAGCGCAGACCCCCACAGCGCCTTTTCACCCTGGTGCTATGGGTTAGTCTGACACGAAGCTCAAGCTAAAGATGTGCAGATGAAAGACCCTGACTCTGGGTGTGGACTCTGCCACACTTTCATGCTTCCCACGCATAATCTATAGTACGCACCAGGCAACTGTGATTCAATGTCTGTCCTGAGAAAGTTCTGGGGAATGGCTGCTCCCTTAATATCTAGTTATGTGCTTACTGGTGTTTGTTTACACGTTTTCTGATCATGATTTTCTGACCTCACACATCCTTCCTTAGATCATTGCTTTCTTCGTTACATTCATGTATAAAAGTACACTGCAACCGAAGTAAAATCGTCTATGGCATTAGACTGTAGTCTGCCCTGTTCTTTAAGGTCCTCAAATCGCAAATCTCGCAGACAGATCTTCATAGGTCGGTAAAAGCTGACAGTCAACAACTGTGGGACTCTGAGGTGACGATTTGGGGTAGAAGAGTGAATCTATGGCTCTCGAGCTCAGGGTAGAGGTATTAATTAGAGGAAGAAAGTCACAAGTTGCTAGGACGTCAACAGGAGAAAATATGAATAAAACGCCCCAGGCAGAAAAGATTCGGTAAAGAATCACCCGTGTAACCTTGTGAGAAGAACCAGGAAAACTCTCCCCAGCTTAAATACATCACTGAATCAGTGGGAAAGGGACTGCCCTCAGCGTGCAGCTGCACCACACAGAGAAAATACCAAGTTGTAAAAAGCATGACTCTGCCCTTTAAATATTAATATGTATAAACCTATTCAGACATGCTCCAGAGGTGAAATATTCAGATGTGCCCGGTGATTATCTCTGGATACCTGAGCAGTGTTTTCTCTCTCCTCTGTTTTCCTAGCTTCCTGAAATAGGTATACAATGTACACTCATCTCCCTAAAATCAAACATATAAAAGGTTTTTTTTTCCTAAAGATTTAAAGTTTCTAAGAGTCAGTCTAAGAGTTTCTAAGAGTACAGAAGACAGCTTTAACCAACTTCCTCCGCCTCTCAAAGGCTGACAGAACACATAGCCAGGAGCGTTGGAATCCTCTTATCAGGAAGAACATGCTGATTGTTCTCGGTACACCACATGGAACTCCATACCCCGAACCTCAGGGATGGTGCAATAGGGAAACAGTAATTTTGTTAAAGCTCTTAACCGCCCCTGCTGCCCATTCAGAACATACCTGAGCATTCTGGGGCAGAGGCCACTGGCAGATGACTGAGAACATCCTTCTCCTAAGCCTGAATGTACCTGCCTTGCTCTCTCTGAGATTAGGCAAGAGGGAATGAAGAAATGAAGCATGGGGCACTGAAAAGGCACCAGTAACAGGAAGGGTAGAAACACATTCATTAGCAAGTCAGAGGGGTGAGCTTCGTCAGAACCAACGCAAGCTCGGATGGCTCTACCTCTGAGTGAAAGGACAATGCAATCGGCATGTAGAAAGGAGGTCTGTGCCTTGCAAGAGACACGGGTTAGCTGTGAGCAAAGACTCGTAGGAGGGGCTACAGGCTCTAAGTCCTCTAAGCAGAGAACACTTCACAGCACACAGTAGGCTTTTTCTGGTCATCCCCAGGTTTTAAGTCTGAGGTTTCCCAAAGGAAACTAAGTGTGGCTTCAAGACTGAACCATAGGACTCTTGCCTGAGCTTCCCTACGGACTGGCCAGATCTCCACAACCGTGTATGCTGTTAATAGAAAGTAATTAAAACCAATGTCTTAATTAAGGTTTTCATTGCCATAAAGAGACACCATGACCAAGGCAACTCTTACAAAGGACAATATTTAATTAGGGTTGGCTTAACAGGTTCATTGGTTCAGTCCATTATCATCAGATGGGAAGCACAGCGGCATCCAGGCAGACATGTGCTGGAGAAGAGAGCTCTACATCTTGATATAACTGCAGCCAGGAGAGGACTGACTGTCTCCCAGGCATCAGGAAGGTCTCAGAGCCCACCCCTACAGTGGCACACTCCCTCCAACAAGGTCACACCTCCTAACAGTGCCACTCCCTGGGCCAAGCCTAGTCAAACCACCACAACCACCAACAGCAACAAAATATCCACTCTTACTAACACAGACCGATGGGCAGAATCTTGAGTCAGAGACAACAGAACTCAGCTTGACTATAGCGAGTGACAAGAGGAAGAGGTCCCTGGGTAGATCCATGTTGTATGTTGTGAACTATTCTGGCGTTTTGCAATTTGTGATACATGTAGAGTACACTACGTTAGAAGATTCCAGCTAGAACAGGTTTGGAGAAACCTGGGCCATAGAACTCGGCAGGATGTTGCCAAAATAAAAGGAACCCAAACAAACAATAATACAGCAATGGCACAGACGTATCTTGTATTTTCAAGACCCTTGAGTAAATATTCTACTAAATGCTGTTTACATAGCTAATAACTTACCATATTTGTCTCGTAAGCCAACAGTACATCGGAAGACTCCACCAAAGGCAACGTCCTCACCAAATATTACTGAAAAATGATTGTTCAAAGAATATATTTAGTAATCCCCAAATAGTAAGTCATGAGAAATAAGGAACTTAAACACTTAGATTCGAAATTATGCATACACATACATACTCATATCTGTGTAATACAAAAGTGGCATACACATATACACATATACATATATACACCTGTTTGCATAAATCATACATATGGGTAAATATATACATATAATCTTGTGTATGTATAATATATATATATATGTGTGTGTGTGTATACACACACACACACACACACACACACACGTAATTATGTATGTGTATACAAAGCCAAACAAGCTTTAAGAACTCAGCAAGACCAAGACATTCAGCAGTTAGGCTAAGAGTGTAACTTGCAAAGGAACCACGTTAGATTCCCAGCACTCACGGAAAGTGGCTAACGACGTCCTGGAACTCTAGCTCCAGAGCAATCTGACAGCTCAAGCACCCCTAGCCTCCATGGGTACCTGCACTCAAATGCACATACCCACGTATAACATATACATAACTAAAAACAAAATGAATTCTAAAAATTAAATTACTTATGACATTGTTCCAAAGATGTGCTATGCATACACTAGCAAATTTTTTTTCAGCCACAGGGAAAAATGAAATTATGACACTGGCCGGAAAATGGGTGGGACCAGAAATCATTACATTGGTTAAAATAAACCAGACTCAGAAAGATAAAATAAATACCGCCTGCTTTCTCTCATATATAGAACACATGTGTGCTTGTGCAACCAGAGCTGTGATCATGAGAGGACTGAAACAGACCTTAAGGGAAGGAACAGGAGGAGAAAGAGAGGAATAAAATTTGACATTGAAAGAAGAATGGGGACAAGCTAAGTAAGCAAGGGAAACGCATCATTACAAACTATGACACCTATGTGTGACAGTGCCATAGTAAATTCCACTGCTCTGATGGCACCTTAAAAGATGATTTTAAAAACAGAAATACTAAAATTATTATTTTAGAAAATATTAACAAGTTCAGTGTAAAAACAACCAAAACATATACAAATCTAATCTTTATGCTGTATTTAAATATCTACGCAAAGCAGTATTTCCTGGTCTTTCCTATACGCTAAGCTAATGGGAGTAGCCAGTCGGTGTCAGTGAGAAAGCAACATATAATAAGGGGCCACATGTAATGTGAAGGGCAAGTTAGCAAAGATATACACGATGATCAGAAATGAGTCCGATAAGCGTGTGTTAATACTGCAAGAGGATCCTTTTGCTTTGATGATCTGCTCAGGTGTCCAGTTCTGGAAGGAACAAGGCCACACACATGCATTAAGTTTACCTGCAGTAGGGTCTTTGGCCAATGAGTTATCCAAGGCACTTGTTATTGACTGGAAGAGGTTCATTTTCTGAGTTTGCCCTGTGAAAAGTAAAGTTATATTGTATCAAAACCTGTGCGGAAAAAATGACCAATTCCTTAACAGTTGTTATAACAGGGTTTTCAAAACAAAATGAAATCACAGGAATTTACCAAATGATTTGCAGAGATCCCAGATCTATAAAAGATGCACATGCAGGAAGCCTCCAGAGGGGGGTGGATGAAGTAAGCCCTAAGTTGCTAAACAACGTCTAGAAAAGTAAGCAAATAGAGAGAAACAACCAAATGGTGAAGGGTCTGTAGACAAAAGCTACAACTTCCGGTAGAAAAGGAGTGAGGGGAGCCAGGCAGTGTTGGAAGAGAGCACCCTAGACAGGTGTTATGAACCAAAGGCATAAAGAACACACATGGCCAGTGCCTATGTTTGAACCGGTGACAGTACCGAAAGACCATAGCCCATGAAGCAGTAAGGAAGGCCAAAGATAAACTCTGGTGTGCAGGACCAACCATTGGTGCTGGGAGAATAATACGGTCTCTTCCGTAAACATATCAAGTCAGTCCTTCCTATTCTCCTACTGCTTAAAATGTCAATGCCTGTCTCTGTAAAGTCTTTGGGAAGGAATATATGAGGCAATACAGAGAAAGAACTTAAGATGGTGTCTCATAAACCAACGGTGTACTGGAAGACTCTGCCAAAGGCAACATTCTCACCAAATATTACCGAAAAATGATGTTCAAAGAATATATTTGCAATCCCTAAATGCAGAGGGAAAACTAGCTGTCTACGGTTAGATCCAGGTTTGTTCATGACCCTCTCAAGTTCATCAAAAGCTTTTTTGGACAGAACTCCTCATGTAGCAAATTAAGAATATGTATGATTTTGGAGCTTTGAACAAACTCAGGCTGGCCCAGGCCCACAGTCACCAGAACTTTAGGCCAACTCCTCTCCAGCAGCATTCAGAGCACAGACAGGCTTCACATGAAACTTCTGGTAAACAGTCCAGGCCTTACCTTGGCACATTATCTACTGCCAACTCCTGCTCCCACTCTAGCCACTGTCCCTCTAACTTCCATGCTCTTTAATGTGAACTAATGCAAGGCACAGTCAAGGTCTAACAGCCAGCATGGGTCCTAACAGCTCCTGCTGTTGGCTTCGAACCTGACCACGAGGTGCTGGTCACTCACCTTTTCCTCTTCTTTGTTACCCCACCAGACTCCACCATCTTCAAACCTTCCACTGCTCTCTCAGCCTGACCTCTGGCATTCTGCTTGACCTCAGGTATCTCTGATTGCTTCACTACTGATGCGTGCCCAAGCTTCAGGCCTTGACAGTGCCCTGTCAGAACACCCTGCTTCCTTCCCTCTGCATCCAGAATAATGCCCTGTTTATACTCTTGTTTCTGGAGACAATAAGAACTCATTCAGGGGCTGGGGAGATGACTCAGCGGTTAAAAGCACTGCTGTTCTTCCAGAGGACTCAGGTTCAATTCCCAGCACCCACATGGTGGCTCACAACTGTCTGGAACTCCTATTCCAGGGGATCTGACACCCCTACACAGACACATGTTCAGAAGGACCATCAATGCACATAAAAATAAATAAGTTAGATTTGAACAAAGGAACTCATTCATTCAGTATCATTCTCTCAGCATGTCGAAGCTGCTTAATAGCTTGCTCTCTGACTTCCTTATACAAGCCAGGTCCTCCTAGTCAACCTTCCACAGTTAACAATCAAGAAAATACCCCCTCAGGCTGCCCTCAGGCCAATCTGATTGAAGCAATTCCCCTAGGCTGTGTCAAGTTGACGGCTGACAAAACATAACCGTTTAGGATAAACATTTTTCCTAACAAGAATAACATGTTCTCTCCTACTTCATACATGTAATAAAATAATATTTCTGCTTATTAGGGTTTTTATAGTTAAGAGCCTAGGGAGAACAAGAACACCTTAAGAGCTAATCTCGTTTTCATTTCAGTTTTGCTGACCATTTAATAGCCAATGTCCCCACAAGACCTTTTCTTTTCCCAGAACTAGGGACCAAACCCATATGCTACCCTACTGCTCCACCTCTGAGCTCCGCCTCCAGCTCTCTGGTTGATAGCATCCCCCTGCTGCTCAGCAAGCCTTTACAGAAAAGGAGTAAAATCGTCCAACACTGAGGCAGGAGGACTGTGAGTGCAAGGCCATCCTAGGCTGTATAAGGAGCTCCCGAGAATGTCTTCTTGACACTGTAAAAAATTGCCTCGCCTTATGGAAAACAATTTACGAGTTACTTATGTTTCTGCGTCAGCTCACAAATTATATTCTCACTAGTGGATATCTTTGCCAAACATTGCAAAGTTTAGGGCTGGAGTACTCTTTAGTACTATCCCAAGTTTATAAATGACAATTCTTATACAGTGACATCTCCCTTCAATTCTTTTTAAAGCTGGAGCCTATGCAGATGGTATAGAAGAAAACATTTTACTCGCAGTCACAACTTTATGTTATAGTCTCAGTATGTAGCTAGCCTTGAACTTAAGATGGCCCTGCCTCGGTCTCCAAACACTCTGTTCTTCCAGATTCGCCCTCTATTTGCCTGCTATGTACTCTTGGCCTTCTCTGATTCCCATTAAAACATGCGCTAAATAACTACCCACAACTTAAGATTTGAGAATCCAAAACCAGACACACATGGGGGGTGGGGGGGACGATAGGACTCACATACAAGCACACATGTATACACACACGGTTTGTACTATAACATAAATGAAAGGGCTTGCTTACAGCTCAGTGACAGACAGCATGTCCAGCATGCCTGCTTGACCTCAATCACCAGCAAAAAAAACAACAAGAACAAAATAAAGTAAAAGACTCTAGGGGTTGGGGATTTAGCTCAGCGGTAGAGCGCTTGCCTAGTGAGCGAAAGGCCCTGGGTTCGGTCCCCCAGCTCCGAAAAATAGAAAAAAAAAAAAAAAAAAAGACTCTATAAATCCAAGTGTGCCTGGCTATAAAAGCCAGAAGTCCCAGGGCAGGGGGATATCAGGGCGGGGGGGGGGGGGGCAGGGGGTAGGTGGGTGGGTGAGGGAGCACCCTCATAGAAGGCAGGGAGGAGGAAAGGGAGACAGATTTCTGGAGGGGAAGAGGAACCTGAAAAAAATGGGATAACATTTAAAATGTAAATAAAAATTGCAATTTAAAAAAAAAGAAATTAAAAAAATCTGATGTCTTCCTTTATTGCTTTTTTTGTTTGTTTGTTTGTTTGTCTTTGGTTTTGTTTGTTTTGTTTTCATTTGTCTTTTTGACACCATGTGGCCCGGGCTGGTCTGGAATTCACCACATGGCCTCGAACTCACAGTGATCCACCTTACTCGGCCTTCAAGTGCTAGAAATGAAGGCATGTGCGAACAGACCCAAATCCACCTTGTTTTTTAGGGTCCTTCACTGAACTGAGAGCTTATTGGCTAGACTGACTAGCTGCATAGTCTTCTTGTTCCAACCTCCAGAAATGGGAGTGTGATGACTTGTATATGCTTGCCCCAGGGAGTGGCACTATTAGGGAGGTGTGGCCTTGTTTGAGCAGGTGTGTCACTGTGGGCGTGGGCTTGAGCCCCCCACCTTAGCTGCCTGGAAGTCAGTCTTCCACTAGCAGCTTTCAGACGAAGAGGTAGAACTCTTGGCTCCTCTTGCACCATGCCTGCCTGGCACTGCCATGCTCCCACCTTGAGGATAATGGACTGAATTTGTAAGCCAGCCCCAATTAAATGTTATCCTTTATCAGACTTGCATTGGTCATAGTATCTGTTCACAGCAGGAAAACCCTCACTAAGGCAGGGAGTATAGGCAATCCCCTGCCACAGCCAGCTCTTTAATCCCAGCACTGGGTAGGCAGAAGCAGGTAGATCTCTGAGTTCAGTGCCAGCTGGTCAACAGAGTTCCAGAGCTGCCAGGGTCCTACAAAGCAAACCACATCATGACTCCTTAGAGAAAGTCCTACACAGATCATACTGGAATAATCCCCACTCCATGCACACCCACAAGGCCCTGCTAAGTCCCATCTCTGCCCACCTGAACTGTCCCATTACATCACTGGCCTGAAAATTCACCACTGAGTCATCTCTTAGTTCCATTATGTAAGCAGAACCTATACACATAAACCCCTCCAGCCAGAAGGTCCCTCTCACACCTCTGGGCACTTTTCTAAAACCTTGGCTAAACATCTTAGAGCTGTGACTGATCTATCTGTCTTATCCTTTCTTAGCAGTGGAACATTACTCGAGGGTCATTTGCTGCAGTAAGTGTTGGCTTAATTATACTCGTGGTTGCTATTTTCTGTCCAGACTTCAAATTCCAGGAGGACAGGGCCATGTCCATATCCAGAGCATCGAGCAGTCTGTGATCCAGAAAGAAGTAAGAATGTGTGGAATGGATTAGTTAACAAGCTCACACATGTGCACAATTACAAGACCTTGGAACAAAAAGAGGCCGGGGTGTAATGTGTAACTCTCTGTAATGTAGGCAGTGCACACATAAGGCCAGAAAATGCTGAAAATTCACAAAATTAACAACCAGTCTGGAAAAATTTAGCAATGGCTATACTAGGAGCTAGTTCTCAATTACAATGGCTGACATGGTGACCCAAAAAAGAAGCTGCAATTATGGAAAACCGTAATTGGGCTAAAGGTGTTAATATCATGAAAGATCAATTGTTAGGTGAACGTCACACGCTGACTTACAAAAGCAGATGCAATTTGATGAGTCTATAGTTACACAATGTACTTTAGTTAAGAGGCTGTGATAAAGTGGAGGAACAAGGGGAAAGGTCTGTGTCATTCACAAAGATTACGAAAAGGCCTAGAAAGACTTCTACTGATTTCTTACATAGATTAATGTCTGCTATAAACAGAGCAATATCAGATCCAGATGCAAGATGGGTATGACTTGAAACTTTAACGTCTGAAATGCAAATGCAGAGTGTAAAAAAGTTCTTACACCTTTAAAAGTTTGATCAGCACCCATGGATAATGGATTAGAACTATTGCTCATCCTGACCCTAATGATTATGTAATTGAAAAAGCAATGGCCAATAATCCTAAACTTCAAAATGTCTGTTGTTCTGACCATAGGAGAGAAAAGGACTTCTGAAAAGGAACTGTAGACAAGGCATTCCTAGAGACTGCCCCAGAAGGCCTCAGCCTTCCAGGATTTGTAGAAGGTGTGGTAAGGGTCTAATTGGACTAACTAATGCAAATCAGCAAAAGATATGTGAGGTAATCCCTTGCCAATGGGAAACTCCCAAGGAGATTCACTCATACTCAGATAACCAACAACATGAACCAGATAACTCCTGTCAGCAATCCACAGAACAACTAGAGAAAACTCAGCTAGGTATTGGGTATCTGATACGTGCTACAGAAGGCAACACTACTCTGGCAATAACCACAAGGAGCCAGGCACAAAAGGGCAGAGAAGCTCCAGTTGATCTCACGAGACGTTCTGGAGGTACTGGGAAACTAACGGCCCTACCTTTAAAATGGTTAGCTGACAAGAATATGTCAGTTAGAGCAATGGACTTTGAATGGGGGAAAAAAATACAGGCACTTGAGCAGCAGGTACAATAGCAGCTGGAAGCTTAACACATAAAACAGTCTATAAGTCCTTGGAATCTTTCTGTTTGTCATTTAAAATAAATCTGGACATTCAAAGACGTTGACTGACCTAAGGGCTGGGAATAAAGTGATCAAACCTATGAGTCCATTACAGACTGGAATCCCCTTATCTTCTCTATTACCAAAAAGATGGAGGAGGAGGAAGAGGAGGAGTAGGGGGAGGGGGAGGGGAGGGGGGAGGGGGAGGAAGAGGAAGAACCAGTTTTAAAAACTCCTTCATTCCCTTTCAAGAGCAAGATAGAGAAAAATTTGCCTTTACAGTACCGACTTAAAACTATCCTCCACCTTTGAAAACATACCAACAGAAAGTTCTTCCTCAAGGAATGTTGAATAATCCAACTCTATTTTGTACAACAGCCACAGAAATAATTCATAAACAATTTCCTCAATCTATAATCACTATTATAAATGATATCTCGTTGGCCAATTCTGGTGCAAATTCATTCTCTCTAGAACGAATGTTTAATAGAACAAAAAATATTTTACCTATTTGGGGTTTACAGATTGCTCCTAAAAAAAAAAAAAAAATATATAGAGGAGACTCAATCAACGACCCAGGATTTAAATTAAGCCAACGAAAGATTCAACCACAACAGATACAGCTCAGAAGAGATCGGCTACAAACTAAACTATTAATGGCTTGCAAAAACTATTGGGCAATATTAACTGGTCATAGCCTACTACAGGACTAAGTACTCAAGAGCTGAGTAATTTGTTTCAAACGTTACAAGTCTGATTCAAACTTAAACATTCCTAGACAATTAACACCAGAAGTAGAGAAAGAGTTGACTCAGGCAGAGCAAAAGTGCAGGACACACATGTGGACTGCCTGGATCCCAAACTTGCCTTCAAGTATTCTCATTATGGACTCATGATGCAGAGAGAAGACAATATTTTAGAATGGTTCTCCTTAGCACATAAACAGAGTAAAAAGCTAAAAACATATTGAAAAGGTTTCTGGTCTAACCTTGAAAGTTAGAACAAGACTTTGTCAAGTATCAGGAACAGACCCACAATAAACAATAGCACATTATACTCATGCTGGAAATCGCCTCGTTACGGGTAATTAATGAAGATTGGCCAAGAGCTTATAGCAATTATTGGGAGGAATTAACAACAATTTCTGAAAACCAAGCAACTCCAAGTCATAAAAAGAATGAACATGTATTCTCCCCCTTACAGTAAAAGGGACGCCCGTTTCTGAAGTTCCTACATTTTATACTGACGGAAATAAATGAAAAATGGTAGGCTATAAGTTGGGAAATATAAGTAATTCAAAGCCCATATGCTCTGGTTCAAATATCAGAGCTATATACAATTCTTAGGGTATTATTGGATTTTTCTGAACCTATCAATATAATTGCAGTCTTATAATATGCAGAGAGAGTTGTACTGCATAGAGCTGAACTTATTCCTAATAATTTAGTTAACATTATTATTCACACGGCTGAAACAGACAACTCGAGACAGAAATAATCTATTACATGCCACCCATATTCAACCTCATATGGATCGCCTGTTCCACTGACACAGAGAAATGACGAGACTGACCAATTATTAATAAGAAAAATGTGCTAAAGAGCAGCAAGCCAAAGAAATTCTTTATTAAACGAAAAAGAAAAAGGAGTCCTACTTGTTCTTTGCATAGCCAAGTTCCAGTACCTGCTGGAAGTTACCCTATGCATACCCAAAGAAATGAAATTTGACATATGGATGTCTTCCACTTTGTAGAATTCGGGAAACTAAAATCTGTACATTATACCATTGGTACGTACATTTCAATGGGCTTCTGCTTTGAGTTCTGAAAAGGCCGATTCTGTAACTGTACACTTGTTGGAAATGATGGCTATTATGCAGATACCCTTAGGAATTAAGGCTGAAAAGCCTCCACATATACTTCCATTAAAATGATCATTTACATATTAAAGCATAAAACATATTACAGGTATACCACACAATTCAATAGGTCAAGCAGTTATAGAACAATCTAATCATACCTTACAGGAGATGCTTAATAAACAGAGACGGGGAGTAAGAACTCCCAGAAGTATACTGGATAATGCTTTATTAACTTTAAATTTTTTGAATGCCAATGAGACAGGAACAACATCTGCTGGAAGACACTAGATTATAGAACTACTGAATTAGATCAACCTGTATACTTTAAAGATGTTTTGACATCAGAATGGAATTCAGGAAATGTGTTGTACTGGGAAAGAGGTTTTGTCTATATTCCCATGGGTGATGAAAGACGATGGGCTCCATCAAGATTGACAAAGGTCCTATCTGAGTAAGAGAAACTTCTACACAAAAGGCAGGACTCAAAGCAAGGCCCTGGGTTCAGTCCCCAGCTCCGAAAAAAGAACCAAAAAAAAAAAAAAAAAAAAAAAAAAGGCAGGACTCATGGAAGGAGGAGAGGCAGAAAGACAGCAATGCAAGCATACAGAAAGTTGACGCGACCTCCCCCAAACCCCATGGGGACAGCTCAACAGAGTAGCTGAAAAAGGACAGATGTTCATCAGACAGGCAGACTGGAAAGAACGGATGAAAAAAAAAAATTTGCTGAAGGGCAGATGATCGGGATTGTAGTTATGAAGGATGATTGCATCAACGGACCCTCACAAGGATATTCAAACTGTTGTTTATGGGACTGTAACATAAATGGGAAGGTGTAGAGGAATTTTAATCCAGCAACATGGCTGTTCTGGCATGGGATCACATCCAAAGACCTTCTGGGTCTATGTGATCCTGTTAGAATGCAGACATGCTCTGGATTACAACATGATATGGCTGGGATGCAGTCATGCCCACAGTACATACCTTTAGTCCCTGTGACGGTTTACATACGCTTGGCCCAGGGAATGGCACTATATGGAGGTGTGGCCTTGTTGGAGTAGGTGTGTCTTTGTGGGCATGGGCTTTAATAACCCCATCAGGAAGTACCAGGAAGCCAGTATTCTGCTAATAGCCTTCAGATGAAGATGTAGAACTCTCAGGACCTCCTGCACCGTGCCTTCTTGGATGCTGCCATGTTCCCACCTTGATAATGGACTGAACCTCTGAACCTGTAAGCCAGCCCCAATTAAATGTTGTCCTTATTAAGAGTTGCCTTGGTCATGGTGTCTAACTAAGAGAGAAGTTGGTACCAAGGACCAAAGGTATTACTGTGATAGATCTGACCAAGCTTTTTTTTGGCAGAATGTGGATCTTGGAACTTTGAGTGCTACCCTTTGAGTGGGGCTTCATGGGCTACCTTAGTAGAAATATGGAAGATTTTGTTGCTAAGAGTCTTCTTCATCTAACAGGGTCGTACCTCCTAATAGTGCTACTCCCTGAGCCTGAGTGAGGCTTGCAGAAGTGAGGACTTCTAAGTTTCAGGGGATGGGGACAAGACCAAACTCAACCCTGACTCTCACTACTGAATTCTACAGGTTGTCAAAACTCTACAGCATTACATTTTTTTCTTTTTTTTTTAAATATTTTATTTATTTATTATATGTGAGTACACTGTAGCTGTCTTCAGACACACCAGAAGAGGGCATCAGATCCCATTACAGATGGTTGTGAGCCACCATGTGGTTACTGGGAATTGAACTCAGGACCTCAGGAAGAGCAGTCGGTGCTCTTAACCACTGAGCCATCTCTCCTGCCCCCACATTTTTTCTCTAAATGATGCAAATTGGACTTGTGTTAAAACCACAATTGCGGAAAATACAGTGAGCTGGAAGGACAAACCTCGAAAGGTTTAGCAGCACTCACCAGAGTGAGTGGCACAATCACGTTTTTACTTTTTCTAAACTCCGCCTTTTATCTGTACTATGCTTGTACCGTTTCTATAGTAACAACCTAGAGCCATGACATCACTCGGATTTCAGTAATTTCACAACTGTGGGAAGACCTACGCTCTATTTCTCCGTGACTAGGCCACAGTTTCCTTGCTGTGAAAACAGTCTTGAAGGCTGGGAGGGAAAAATGAACTGTTGTTTGTCTTTCTAATAGGACTATTTCACAAAACTGGGGAACCCCCGTATTTAAGTTATTTCTAAAGGCCTCTCATTGCCTTGCATGGAGTGGCAAGTCTGAAGTCCGGCGGCTTACTAGATTCTAACCCTTGTAGCTATGTGTCATGAACTTAGGTCCTGTGTACTGTTGAAAAATCTGCTCCGAGGCTTCAGGTTATCTAACTGCAAAGCAAACATTAAAACACGACCTACCTCACATGAAATTAAATCTTGTCCTATGAACTAAATGAGATGAGGAGTGTAAATTTCGCCAGTAGCAAGCTTTCCATAAATATTCAATTATTGTTCACAGGTAAAGACGGGCTTCCAAAGAAAATGCCAGCCCCGGCGAAGGAGAATTTATTAGACAGGAAAACAGAATAGATTGTCCTTACTTTCTCCTGATATTCTGCAGATAGACCTAGGATGGCAGGCGACTGCAAAAAAAAACTTGCAGGAGGAACAGAGAGTAGCAAAGGTGACACACTGCCCCTTGCCCTTCCACTCTTTCCTACCACCTCTATGGAGTCCAGCTTGGCCAAGTGACAACAGGGCCCAGCAGGAACTCTGTACTGGGCTCAATTAGAAGTCTGGATTCTTTCCCATCTTTAGGCAGAACCTGTTTCGTGACCTTGAGAAAATCAGATTCTAGTATTTACTCCCTAGGTTTACACTTTCTGCCCAGATGAAAATAAAAAGGCAAGGATTTTACAGACATCTGCCTCAAGTTAGTGACTCAGTCTAGGACAAGCTAACACCTAAGATCTGATAAGGGAGAGCAGGGAGAGCAGGGAGAGCACTCAGGGGAAAGAGGGGCACTCTTCGGACAACTCTTCTATACCCTCAGGCCCTCGCAGAAGACAGTGCCCTCTCACCTATCTTGAAGTTCCCAGGGGCTGCAGCTGAAGGGAAGAGTCACCAAGGAAGAGTAACAGGACCACAAACCGACCTGAACCAGAGAGGTTCTAGATTATAGTCTAGAGTCTAGGACAAGACAGGGATGCGGCAAGATCGCCAAATCTCACCATACTGAAGGGACTCTGGGTCCGGCTGGAAAGTGAAGTGGGCCACCCGCCGCTTCTGGGACGCGTCATCGCCAGCGGGTTGCAAGAAGCCTTGCACCAGCGCAGCGCAGCGCAATCCGCGCCGCCGCCGCTCCGCTCCTGCAGCCCCGAGCCGCAGCAGCCCACCGGCGCGCGCAGCCACCGCCGCCATCCCGGGTTCTCAGGCACCGCAGCCCACGCTGCCGGCAGGGAGGGCGGAGCTGAGACGCGGCCTCCCCATTGGGCGGTCTGGAGGGGCGGGTCCGTGAAAAAGACCAATCGGAGGTGGAAGGTGGTGCGGGGACGGAGACGCTAGGACCTGGCGGCCGGCGCAGACGGAAGCCATACCAAGGACCCTGCAGTCTCAAATGAGGTTCCTGGGTGTGAATACACCCCAAAATCTGCTGCACGACTTGCGGTTTCACAGCGCGACTGACTGTGTTCTTATCTATGTCATTTTTGCGGTGTCCTTTTCAGTAGCGTTTTTGTTTTAAAACTATACTTCCTATGTTTCTCATAGTCTGTGAGTGCAGTATGGTAATGGTTAACAATTAAAATGACAAGCATTGATGGGGGGGGGTGGACCCTACAATCCTGGAAAAGCCTTCACTCTTATTTTGAAATAATTAATATATTTATATTTTTAAATTGGTTTTGTTTTTCCTGATTTAGATCATATAAAATAAAATGGTAAGTAGAGATTTTAGCCTTCAAACCCACTAGGAATTCTTGTGGTGCAGCAAAAATTACCTGATGGTCTTACTCTGTGTAACTTAGAAACATGCAAAAGTTAAATGACTGATTTAGATTTAAAGTAATCAACTTTAAATGTTTTATTTTAAAGTATTTAAGTGTTTAAAAGTATATATCCTCCTTAGCCGTGAGTTGAAAGATAGCCCTCAAAATAGAACACAACGGAGACAAAAAAAGAAAGTGTGTCTAGATTCTAGGGGAAGGAAGGATACCAGAGTGGAGGAAGTATGTGACAGACTGAGAGAATGGAGGGGAAGGAGACAGGGAGGAGCTTTCCTCCTGTAGCATGTGTGACCTCTTACAGTTTTGGTTTAGCTAAGAAGCCCCGGGAAAGAGTAGAAATGGAATTTTAAATGTTCAAAAAGGCACACGAAGGAGACAGCTTAGACAGTGACACGGTCAAACGTGATAAGAGACTTAGAACAGCCTGAAGAGAAACAAGCTCTTGAAGGTCAAAAATGCTTCCAGAGGTACGGCTGACCTGCACCCAGAGGATTAGAAGTCACCAAGAACATACAGAGAACCATAGTCTTCCAAAACAGATGAGATGGGTACAAAGGCTCATGGGATAGCATGAAAAACTGAAGTACCTTCCGAGGCGAGGAAAGAAATGTTCCTAGTTCCTAGGCTGAGAGCCTGTCCGCATCCCCAGTCACATTGCATTGAACTTCATCTTGGGAAACCGAAGACTCTATTCAGGGAGTCAGGCTATCTTTAAATACCTCTGGGAAGTGCAAAAATTGGAATTTTTCCATAATTTTATAATCTTTATTTAAAAAAAAAAAAAAAGATGAAACTGACTACATTTGGAATTTCTGATGGCACAGTCCTGGGTTCTGCAAGACACCTTAGCATGCTGCAGATGTGTTATCCTCTTTGTCTGAGCCATTTCAACGTGGGGGTCTGACTAACCCCTGTGAAGACGGAGCCAGCAGACGTCAGAGTCGCTGTTTTCTTCAGATTCTTGCACCGTTTCCTCTCGAGAAGCATCACTTCCTGTTCAGTCTCCTCCTGCTGAGAGTCGTCCCTCTTGGGCCCCAGCAACCATACGGAGAAAGGTAATACTTTCTTTGCAGATTGACTGAAAGGAGTATCACTACCCTCACACTAACATGCCATACAGAACAGTAAAATGTTGCTGTCGTGTGGCCAGGAAGCATGCAAGTGTGACATCCAGAACTGAGAAACTCGGAGACATTTGGCGGTTAATAATGGATTTGCAACAGGATTTATTGTGTATATACACACTCTCTTTAAACTCAATGTTTTAAAAATACAAATTAGTCGATGAAAACTGAGCAGAAAGGACGAGGGTATGGCTGAAAGGATAAAGGAGCTTGCTGCTAACTCCGATAACCTGGGTTCAATACCTAAAGATGACATGGTAGACTAGAACTGACTCCTGAAAGTTGCCCTCTGACCTCCACAGGATGCCATGGCTTGTATATATGCACAGGTGAACACACACACACACACACACACACACACACACACACACAAATTAAATAAATAAAATGCAACAAAAAGAAAACTTTAATGGGCAGACAATTGCTTGTCCTGATTAGACCTTTTGTGAGTTTGACACAAGCAATCAGGGTCTTGTGGGAAAAGGTAACTTCAACTGAGAAAAATGTTTCTCTTATATTAGACTGTACACATGTCTGTGGGACTTTTTCTTGATTAATGATTGGTGTCACTGGGCCCAGAACACCGTGGGCTGTGCTACCCTTGGGTGAGGGGTCCTGCTCTGTAAGAAGGCAGGCTAAGAAAGCCAGTAGGAGCCAGCTACTTCCTGGATGATGGGGTACAAGCTATTACGCTACAGTACGCACTTTCTTCCACAAGGTGCTTTTGGTAATGGCGTTTTGTGACAGTGATAGAAACCAAACTAACACAAAGATATGGCTCATCGAGAAGCAAAGTAGCACAGCCACCCCGGGAGACAGTTCTGTAGATTCTTATAGAATTGCGTGTGCTCTTACAGTGTAATCTGTGGTCACACACCAATATTTCTTTCGTTTTCTTTTGTAGACAGGAACTTCTGTAGCCCAGGCTGGCCCGGAATTCAGCAGGTAGCCAAAGATTGAATTCAGGTTCTTCAGCCTCTGACTCTCGAGTTCTTATAGGCCTGGGCACTATGCCAGGCTTCGCGCAAAATACTATACCAGCTTTGTTCGTGCTTGCCGATCTCGGAAGCAAGCAACATGAGCATCAGTCGGTGAGGATTTAGTAAACTGGTGCTTTCGGGCGATAGAATCCTACTCAGCAACCAAAGCAAGCTGAGCACAAACAGAAGACGAGACAGGCTATGGCGGCTCGGTCGTCAACCTGACTACATCTGGGATTAATGAAAAACCGAAGGTGGCTGGGGTCACCAAAAGTGAGTGATTTTTGCTTATGTGAGTTCAAGGCCAACCTGGTCTACAGAGCAAGTTCCCAGGACAGCCAGGGCCACACAGAGAAACCCTGCCTCAGGGGAAAAAAAGAAAAAGAAAAACAAACAAAAACTCACTGAATGGAAAGATACACTTCTAAACCAGATCTTTGAGGTGAGAAGACAGACCTTTAATCCAGACATTTTTGAGGCAGGAAAATCCACCTCTAATCTGGGCCACACCTTCTGTAGGAATCCCATATAAAGGGCATGAAAGAAGGGAGCTTCACTCTGCCTTCCCTTCTTGTCCTCACTAGCAAGTCCATTCCTTGCTAATATTAGAGCCTTCTTACACAGGCACACACGCACACACGCACACAGGCACACACACACATGCACACACACACACTATATATATATATAGAGAGAGAGTATATCAATACAGTATAATAATATACAATCATATATGTAATATAACACATATAATATATACTTAACTAATACACAAACCAACCTGAAAAAGATACCTAACTATGCATTCTAACTATATTACATTCTAGAAAAATAAAAATGGTGAGACAATAAAAAATAAGTTGGTAGTTACCAGGGAAAGGGAGGGATAAAAGGTAGAGTAGGTACAGGGGATTTTCACTTATAATGGTGAATAAATTCAATAAGTGAAATACACTTTCGAGCCCATTCACTCTGTCACAGTGAAACTGGACCCTAAAATAAGTTATGGACTTTGGGAAGAATGCTGAATCCAAGTGGTTCTTCAGGGGTGACAGTGTGCCACCGAGGGGCAGTGTTGAAGGATTCTCTGTACCCTGTCTTCAATTTTTCTATGAATATAAAAACCATTTTAGAAGACAAAACATTATTCGAAGATATGAATAGAAATTTCTTCATAAGATATTCCAGTTGTCAGAGGAGGAAAGGGAAGCTTTGCTCAGGACATAAAGGAAATCAATCAATAATTAATTAATTAATCATTAAAAAAGACATTCCAGTTGTCATTAAACATCTTAAAATATTCAATTTCATTAATCATGAAAATTCAAAACAAAATCAAAATGGGATACCAATTAATATTACTCAAGAAATCTAAATTTAAAATGAACCCAGTCCATTCTAGTTCTAGTGGAATTTGGTAATGAAACAGAGTATCAGCCACCCAGAAATGTTAAAATAATTATACAATCCATCAGTTCCACTTCTAAATATTATGAGGCCAAGAGAAATAAAAAATACATTTACAATCTGCAAAGATTTTTCTAGCTATGCTATATGCAATGGCAAAGAATGGAAGCCATCTGACCCTCCATCGAATCTCCGTCGAATCAAGCATGAGTAATGAAATGTATATTAAGAAATAGAACATTCACAACAGGACAATAAAAAGAAGTGTGATTGCATGGATGGATCCTGAAAGCATGCCAAGAGAAATAACTCAGAGATAAAAATTGTAAACCAGTCCATTTGTGTGAAATGTTACATAATGTACAGAAACATTTTACAGGAGTGGGGAGAGGGGAAGTGGCTGTAAATGAGAGTGGAGTTTCTTTGTGGTGATGGAAATTGTCTTGGTCACTTTTCTATTGCTATGAAGAGACACCATAATTAAGCAACTTATAGAAGAAAGAGTTTATTGAGGCTTTGCTCCTGGTTTGAGAAGATTAGTCCATGATCACCATGGCCAGTAGCTTGTCAGGCATGGCATTAGAGCCCTAACTAGAAGCTCACATCCTTATCTGCAAGCACAAAGCAGAGAGGGACAGGAGAAGAGAGAGAGAGAGTTAACTAAGAAAGGCAAAAGCTTTGGAAACCTCAAAGCTAACCTCCAGTGACACACCTCCTCCAACAAGGCCACACCTCCTAATCCTTCCCAAACAGTTCCACCAACTGGGCACCAAGCATTCAAATATATGAGCTTATAAGAAACATTATTATTCAAACTACCACGGAAATGTTCTAAAATCAAATAATGGTGATGGTTGTACAAACTTGAGAACAAACTAAAAAAAGACAAGAAACCACACGATTTGTATAAACTTAACTCAGCTTCTCTCCAACAGAGCTCATGTGAAAATGTAACACATTTATAAAGCAATACTAACAGCCAGGCCTTCCAGAGGTAATCAGGTCATGTCAGAGCCGTCAGGAAAAGATTGATGTCACTGTAGAGAGAAAACACTTATGCAAAGGAAAGGATTAGTTACTGGGAGAGTGAGATGCCCTACAAGGGGTAGGTGTCTTTGGTTTTCTTTTGCCTCATCTCTCACCAGGCAAATTCTTTTCCTTCTCACTTGTTATTCTCCCACTGTGAGGGAAGCAACATGAGCCCTTCACAAGAAGCTAAGCAGATGCTAATATAGGGCTCTTGAACCCACAGAACAGAGGAGAGGAGTTCTCTTCTCTTACCTCTGTGTCCTGGAGGTCTGTGGCAAAGTGCCACATTGAGATTTTTGTTATTGTTTGAGGCTAAGCTGCCCTGATTACAAGGAACGAATGTAAGTCTGGGAGACTGGAAATGACCTTCTGTATTCCTAGAATGGATTAAAGCCATGCAAGACAGTTGTGGGAAGGTATGGGGCAGTTGCTGACATCCCCAAGAGTGTGAGAGTTAAGGAGACCCGGGACTTGGTTGGAATAATGCAGGCTCCAAGGGCAGGGACACCAACTACAGTGGCTAGAAGCCAGACTCATCACTTGAAAATACTTTGGAGGCTTGAGTCGGACATAGCTCACATCTGTAATCCTGGCATTCAGGAGGTTGAGACAGGAGAATTACCTTAGTTGGAGGCCAACCTAAGCTACATGTGAGACCTTCACACACACACACACACACACACACACACACACACACACACACACACACACACGAAACATTGGACCTGAGAATTAGGTGGTAAATCAGTTTTTGGAGCCACTTACCCCACCTGCTGACTGGCCTGAAATTTCTGGGACTGTCATGGAGTATCTGACCTTTGACCTTCCGCAGCCTGAAAACATGGAGAGAGGTCCTCCTTCGGAGCTCAGTGCTGTGTTTGCACACTCCACTCCGAGTGCAGTCATCAGACAACCCCCTTAGGGAGATTACTCAGCACCACAGTGAATAAGTATAACTAGGGGCAGAAAGGAATAAAAGACTGACCGGTCCACAGACGGCAGAGGTAAGTCATCGTGTGGTCATGGTACACAGAGACAGATGGTTCTCGCGAGAAGTGCACTCTTGTGTACTTCTGACCCTGCACTAGACCTATCTTACTGACACAGGAAGAAACCCCTCCAACATCCCTTTGTTTTTCTGTTACATTTCTCCCAAGCATCCCTTTGTCACCCTCTGATAATGCTTTATTCTTTTTTTTTTTCTTTTCTTTTTTTTTTTCGGAGCTGGGGACCGAACCCAGGACCTTGAGCTTGCTAGGCAAGCGCTCTACCACTGAGCTAAATCCCCAACCCCGATAATGCTTTATTCTTAAAGACTTATCATTTCACTTTGTGTCACTCTTCTTACATTTAGCGAACTTTGATTAACCGTCTTTTCTTTATTTGGCGTCCAGATGGTTTTGTATCTGCTGCACTTTTTCCTTTCTCACAACACCGACATCCATCTCTACTCCTCGGTTTACTTCCAGTTGCTTCCACTCTCCGTTCTTTTCCCCTATCCCTGCTTCCTTCTCATTTTTCATTCATTTGCTGAGTAAATGTACTTCTATATTGAGTTTACTGGGGTGTTTTCCTACTATAACAGAGTGTTTTCACCTCTCAGTGTTACTGGGAATTGGGATCTCAAGAATAGACTAGTTACTGAGAAGATCCTAAATCAAACCTTAAGAGATTATCAACATCAATACCAGTAAATGAAAACAGTAAGGCAGCATAAGGTACAAAGAGGCCATGACTTCTCCATTCCTGAATCCAAAGAAGCTAAGATTATTGAATCCTAAGAATTCAATGTCTGCATCTAAAGGAATCACTGACTTCAAGGGTGAAACTAATAGAGGGGTGGTGTGAACGAAAAACAGCAAGGGAGAAGAGAAGTCGGTGACGTGGCTGAGAAATCCAGCAAGAGGGTCAGATGGAAGGACAGCAATGTTGGAAATGAAAACCAAGCAAAAGGAGTGGAAAGCATCTTCAGTAGTCTAGAGGAAACAGCAGACAGAACCAAGGATGAAAGGCCAGCCCCAGGAAACTCGACACCCAAACATCAAAGCAAAAAAATTAAACCAGTATGGCCACACAGTCTAAACACTCTAGGGTATGACCAAACAGCCAAACCTAAGAATCCACAGGATAGAACAAAAGAGGGAGAGAGAGCAGAAATAAACAATGAAGACGTAGAAAATGTATTCAGTGAAATTATAGCAGAAAATTCCCAAAACTCTAGGGAAAGAAACAGATATCCAAACCCAAGAAATATTTATCCCAAAGAGACAGAGCTAGAGAGGAATGTCTCCATGACACATCACAGTCAAGATGCTGAAACCACAGAATAACCGGATCAGATGAAACAGAGAAAGACACCAAACTCACACCACAAGCAGCGGAGCAGCGCTCGGATCAGCAGCGAAAAGCCACGACAGCGTGGAACGGCGTTTCAGGCCCTGAAATTGAATGCCTGCCAACCAAGATCCAGCAAGGTCAATGTCAAAACTGGCAGACTAAACAGGAAAAGACATAAATCGTGTCGTATAGAGCGTCGCATCTTGAGTAGTAGTAAGTTATCCGCTAATCACAATATCCACGCAAAGCCTGTTCCTACGTCATGCACCTCACCCACAACTCCAGCTGTTTCAGAGGCTGAGGCCAAATTAGAAGAAACACAGTTTAAAGTCAACCTGAGCGTGATGGTTTGTATATGCATGGGCCAGGGAGTGGCACAATTAGAAGGTGTGACCCTGTTGGAATAGGTGTGTCACTGTGGGTATGGGTTGTAAGAGTCTCATCCTAGCTGCCTAAAATGACTATTCTGCTAGCAGCCTTCAGATGAAGATGTAGAACTCTCAGCTCCTCCTGCACCACGCCTGCCTGGATGTTGCCATGCTTGGTGATAATGGACTGAACCTCTGAACCTGTAAGGCAGCCCCAATTAAATGTTCTTACAAGAGTTGCCTTGGCCATGGTGTCTGTTCACAGCAGTAAAACCTTAACTAAGACACTGAGATACACAGTGAAGGTTAAATAAATAAAGTAGAGGATAGATGATCAATACCAGGGAAGCCTGTTAGAATTTATCTAGGTCCTGCTAAGATTTGTGGCTGCCATTTGCTTTTTATTTTGGTCCTTATCGTTTTAGTAAGCTGAGCCCTCTGTTCAGTATGTGCACTGAGAGCCCTGCTTGTGCCAGGCACTGTGTTTTTGCCAATAATTTTAAGGCAACCCATGCATTGAGCCGCCTATCTGACCCCATATATAAGAGTTCCCACCACCACCCTCTCTGCATTCTTACATCCTACAGGGCTTCAGGATGGATGTGGTCAGCCTTCCAGGCACCTGACTCATCCTGCTCAGTCAGAAACCATAATGCATTCACTGCAGAACAGAGGTGGCGTCCTTCAAAGTAGCATTTTCTGCAGTTGGTGCTTATCCTGTCAAGGATATTTAGGAGGCGGAGCCAGGGGGTGGGGGAAGTGGCGGCTCATATCCAAATAATAGTTTCTGCCTAGGTATATGTAATCATAGTTCTCACCCCTGGGTTGAGGCCCTTGTCTAAGGGGTTAGCTAAGGCCATCAGAAAACTCAGTTATTTACATTGTGATTCATAACAGAAGCAAAAATGCAGTTACAAAGTAGCAATGAAGATAATTTTATGGTGAGGGTCACTACAACATGAGGACCTGTACTAACGGGCCACAGTATTGGGAAGACTGAGAACCACTGTTTTCCAGAGAGACACGTTAATTTGTAAAAAGCCATGCATGTGGTCAGTAGTGATTGTTTTAATTCCAATGATAATTTATGAATACTGCCAGATGTATAAAATCTTAATTAAAATTTATGCTTATACAATCATTAATATTGCAAATGACATTTTTTTTTAAAAAGAATAACTGCCAACCAAGATTACTACCTCCAGCAAGGTCATCTTTAAAACTAATGTCTTACTTTTTCCTTTCTGTATGTCCTGCCTTTGACCCCATTCGAACTACAGTTCTTGTGACAGGTGTAGGAAGACCTGGTGGGGACCAGTGTGGAAAAGGAGGGAAGAGCATGGGCCAAGTCCCAGGGACCCCGACAACTTTCCATAGTACATAAAGCCACCCCAAGACGAGGTTGAACGGTGGTCCCAACCTTTTCTTCCCATTAGACATCACACAATACCCATTCCCTTGTGGTATAAGCATTAAAAGTGCTGGAGTTCCAGCCTCTCCAGTGTTTTTACTCTTTGCACCTTTGGGAATTGAACCAAGGCCCTTGAGCATGCTCGGCAAGCATTCTACCACCTCACTGTATCTCGGGCCCACATTTCTCCTACTTTTAAAGAACTTGAACAGATGGTCTTTCCCCAACCACCTGATATCAACCATGGCTGTGAGATTTGCTTTGCCAGTGGATGTGAACATAAGGGAAAGTAGCAGCTCCTGGGTAAAAATTACAAGAACTAGAGATCAGCTCTCTGTGTTCTCTTCCTCTGTCGCATCAAGTAATAATATCTCAAAGACTAAGGCATGCGCCTGACCTGATGCTTTAAGGCATCTCCCTTGATGGTGCGGACCATGAGCGAAAAGCACCCTTTGGATGTGTCGCTGGATTGTGCTTTGTTTGGGGTTTGATTTACATCCAACGTCATTTCTCAGTGCAAGCCAAGTCCTTTACCTGCTGTTCAACTAACCATGTGGGTCCTTGAAGACAGTGCTCAGCAGTATGTTTAATGACACTGAGTTCCCTGTAACGTGGTGCATAGGTGTGACCACACACTACGGTAGATTTAAGTGGTCTAGAGCTGTGTTTGGGTTACTCACAATCTTTACCTTAAACTTACATTTCAGAATCCTGACATTGATGTAACTGCCCTGTTTCAATAATAGGAAAACACCATTGGTCTGCTATAGCCTCTGAATGAGCAGGCTCTTACTGCACCCATGCTACGGATGAGAAAAGAGGATCAGGGAAACCCTTCGACTAATCTCAGCTTAGGCGGGATAAAGCTTTCCAGTAAGTAGGTGGTTTTTAGCTTCTAAAACCTGTACTGCTTTCCAAGGTAAATTTGCAAGGTAATCCTTGAGAACTTTCTTCAAATGTTAGATGGTCTAGGGTTCCTGCTAAGAAATTGTTACTTAGTGGCCCAAAGTAGAGAAGCATGGTTTTTTGGGGGGGTTTTGTTTGTTTGTTTGTTTGTTTGTTTGTTTTTGGTTCTTTTTTTTTGGAGCTGGGGACTGAACCCAGGGCCTTGCGCTTCCCAGGCAAGTGCTCTACCACTGAGCTAAATCCCAACCCCGAGAAGCATGTTTTAACAAACTCCTCCAAACCCCCATCTTTTTTTTTTTTTTATTAACTTGAGTATTTCTTATTTACATTTCAAATGTTATTCCCTTTCCCAGCTACCGGGCAAACATCCCCCCTAATCCTCCCCTCCCCTTCTTTATGGGTGTTCCCTCCCCCCCTCCCCCATTGCCACCCTCCCCCAACAATCACGTTCACTGGGGTTCAGTCTTATGGGACCCCAGGGCTTCCCCTTCCACTGGTGCTCTTACTAGAATATTCATTTACTACCTATGAGGTCAGAGTCCAGGGTCAGTCCATGTTCATAGTCTTTAGGTAGTGGCTTAGTCCCTGGAAGCTCTGGTTGCTTGACATTGTTGTACATATGGGGTCTTGAGCCTTCAAGCTCTTCCAGTTCTTTCTCTGATTCCTTCAATGGGGTCCTATTCTCATAGATATTCAATTCTGAATATCTATGCTCCAAATGCAAGAACACCTACATTCATAAAGAAACTTTACTAAAACTCAAAGCACACATTGCACCTCACACAATAATAGTGGATGACTTCAACACTCCAGTCTCATTAATGGAGAGATCATGGAAACAGAAACTAAACAGAGACACAGTGAAACTAACACGTTATGAACCAAATGGATTTAATAGACATATATAGAACATTTCGCCCTAAAACAAAGGATATACCTTCTTCTCAGCACCTCATGGTACTTTCTCCAAAACTGACCATATAATCAGTCACAAAACTGGCCTTAACAGATACAAGATGATAGAAATAGTCCCATGCATCCTATCAGACCACCATGGGCTAAGGCTGGTCTTCAATAACAACAAAAACAACAGAAAGCCCACATACACATGGAAGCTGAACAACTTTCTACTCAATGATAGAAATGAATACTCAATTTCAAGGAAGAAATAAAGGAATTAAAGACTTTTTAGAAATTAATGAAAATGAAGGTACAACATACCCAAACTTAAGCAGTGCTAAGAGGAAAACTCATAGTTCTGAGTGCCTCCAAAAAGAAACTGGATAGAGCATACATTAGCACTTGACAGCACACCTAAAAGCTCTAGAACAAAAAAAGAAAATACACCCATGAAGAGTAGATGGCAGGAAATAATCAAACTCAGGGCTAAAATCACCCAAGTAGCACAAAAAGAACTATACAAAGAATCAACAAAACCAGGAGCTGGTTCTTTAAGAAAATCAACAAGATAGATAAACCCTTAGCCAGACTAACTAAAGGGCCAAGAGACAGTATCCAAATTAACAAAATCAGAAATGAAAAGGGAGACAAAAACAACAGAAACTGAGGAAATCCAAAAATCAGTAGGACAAAATGGCAACCAACAGATTGGGGAAAAAAAAATCTTTACCAATCCTACGTCCAATATCCAACATATACAAAGTACTTGAGAATTTAGATTCCAGGGAATCACATAACCCTTTTTAAAAAATGGGCTACAGAGGTAAACAAAGAATTCCCAACTGGCAAATATTGAATGGCTAAGAAGCACATAAAGAAATGTTTAACATCCTTAGTCTTCAGGGAAATGCAAATCAAAACAACTCTGAGATTCTGCCTCACACTCATCAGAATGGCTAAGATCAAACACTCAGGTGACAGCAGATGCTGGTGAGGTTGTGGAAAAAGAGGAACACTCCTCCATTGTTGATTGGATTGCAAGCTGGCACAATCACTCTGGAAATCAGTAATGCAGTTCCTCAGAAAATTGGACATAGTACTACCTGAGGACCCAGCTATACCTCTCTTGGGCATATACTCAAAAGATGCTCTAACCTATAACAAGGACACGTGCTCCACTATGTTCATAGCCGCCTTATTTATAATAGCCAGAAGCTGGAAAGAACCCAGATGCCCTTCAACAGAGGAATGGATACAGAAAATGTGGTACATCTACACAATGGAATATTACTCAGCTGTCAAAAACAATGACTTCATGAAATTCTTAGGCAAATGAATGGAACTTGAAAATATCATCCTGAGTGAGGTAACCCAATCACAAAAGGACACACATGGTATGCACTCACTGATAAACAGATATTAGCCCCAAAGCTCAGATTACCCAAGATTCAATTCACAAATCACATGAAGCTCAAGAAGGAAGAACAAAGTGCAGATGCTTCAGACCTTCTTAGAAGGGGGAACAGAAATACTCACAAGGAGGAGATGTGGAGACAAAGTGTGGAGTAGAGAATGAAAGGCCACCCAGAGACTGCCCCACATGAGGATGCATCCCATATACAGCCACCAAACCAGACAATATTGTGGCTGCCAAAAAGTGCATGCTGACAGGAGCCTGATATAGCTGTCTCCTGAGAGGCTCTACCAGAGCCTGACATATACAGAGGCGGATGCTCACAGCCAACCATTTAACTGAGAACAGAGTCCCCAGTGGAGGATTTAGAGAAAGGGCTGCAGTAGCTGAAGGGGTTTGCAACCCCATAAGAAGAACACAATATCAACCAAGCAGACTTCCCAGAGCTCTCAGGGACTAAACCACCATCCCAAGAGTACACAGGGATGAACCTATGGCTCCATCCACATATGTAGCAGAGGATGGACTTGTCCGGCATCAGTGGGAGGAGAAGCCCTTGCTCCTCTTAAAGCTCGATGCCCCAGTGTAGGGGAGTGTCAGGGAAGGGAGGTGGGAGAGAGTGTGGGTGGGTGAGGAAGCATCCTCATAGAAGCAGGGGTGGGGGTGGTATTAGGATAGGGGATTTCTGGAGGGGAACCGGGAAAGGGGATAACATTTGAAATGTAAATTAAAAAATTCAATTAAAAGAAAAGACAGAAAGCTATGTAAGCTTGAAAAACAAGAAAGAATAGAAGAGAGATCGAATCCAGAGACTAAAGGGAACAATGCAGGAGATGTTGTTAGAGAATTAATAGTAAAGCCCAGGCCATGAATTAGTCTCAACAATCTAATTAATCTTTGAGTGATTCCACCGGATTCAGTTCCTGGGAGAAAACCTGCCTGATGCGTCCTCACTGGGGAAAAAAAAGACATCTTCTTGGCAAAAACTATACACAAAGCAAAAAACACATTGGAAAGTTAAAGACACAGTGGCCATGCAGTCACCCCGCTAAGAGGCACCTGAACAGCTCACGGTGAGCGTCCTTCCTTTTGACACTTTAACATGGACCTGCGACCTAGTCACCTTTATATCCTTCAATCTAGAGATGGCGGCTTCACAAATTCAAATCAAATACATCTTCTATTTAAAGATACCTTTAAGTTTATAATTATATGTATATCTGTGTATACATGACTATATGTGTGTCTGTGTGTAAGTGTGTTCAGGTGAGGGGTTGAGAGAGGACATCAGATCGCCTGAAGCTGAATTTAAAAGCAGCTGTGAACTGCCTGATAGACATGGTATGAACCAAACTCAGGTCCTCTGCAGGAGTGGTACTCATGATCAACAGCCAAGCTGTCTTCCAGCCCTAAACTTCTCTCTCTCTCACACACACACACACACACACACACACACACACACACACACACACACACACACACTCACACACGTATGCTTACACATACCATAGAGAGGAGCAGTTAAACACACGTGATTTACATACATGCCATAGTTAGGGTTGACTGTGGTATACAAACTACAGGTTCATATGTGCCTGAAAGGTAAACACACCTGGCCATAGGCTCACAGAAACAAAGAGCGTCTGGAAGGAGCTTCATTCAGAGAAAGAAAGTAAAGTGAGCAGTCGTGCATCTACTGCATAGACCAAACCCACGCCTTAAAGTGTCACGACAGCTTTTTAAAACCCTCGAAGCTCAGGCAGCTTCAGGAACAAATTCTGACCAAAACTTAGGGAGGAAATGGTGCCAATTAGATTTCCAAAGTTTCCAAACAGTCCAGCAACGGTGGTGCATACCTACAATCCCAGGTCCCCAGGTAGGAAAGCAGGAGAGTGTGAGCTGAAAGGTGGTATGGGCCATTTGATGAGTTCAAGGCTTGCTCAGACTTCCTAATAAGACACTATTAAAAACTAAGAGATTAAACACACAATAACATTTGCTGATTCATTTTATAATGATAGAATTACTCAGATATTAAAATATGTAACTCACCATAAAAAGAAAAACTAAGACATTTTTTCGTATGGAAAGATACTGTAAGGAATATAATGAAGCAACATGTAAATATAAATTTACAACCAAAAAGGACAATCATGAAAACTCGAGGTTCGTTTAGCATTTTAAATTAGTTGATGTTTTTATTTATATTAATGCAATGGAAAACAAACCATGATGATTTCAGTAGGAGCAGAAAGAGATTAAATGACTCAAGCAGAAATTGTAGGGCTAGATTTTTTTTTTTAAAAATCACTAAATGCTATGTATATGTAGCAGACTAACTTCAGATTCAAAGACAAGAAAGTGGGAAAACAAAAAGCACAGGAGGAGAATTTGTAGCTAGCCTGGGCTAGCAAGCAAAACCTTCCTCAAATAACAGCACAAGGAGGGGGGGCAGAGATGGCTCAGTGATTGAGTGCAAGCTGCTCTCTCAGAGCATCTCCGTGTGCACATAAACAGGCAGATACACAGATATACACATAAAACAACAACAAAATAAAAACAAAAAGGAAAACACACAGTCGTGTGCTACATAATGAAGTTTCAGGCATTGAAACATCCACGGTCCCAAAAGATTATAATGGAGGTGAGAATTTCCTACCTTAATGATGTCTTGGCCTTCGGAACATCATAGCATAACACCTTACTCAAGTGTTTGTGATGATGCTGTGTAAACTCATCTACTGCACTGACCGCTATAGATAAAACTATTACACGTACAGTTTACACAGCACAAATGCTTCACTGTGACAATACACAACCGGGCACTTAGGATACTATTCCCTTTATCCTTGTGAACTACACTCCTGTGAAACAGAACTGGGTGCAGTGCAGAGGGGAGAGAGGTGGGGGGAGAAGGGAGTAAGGAGGGGGTGAGGGAGGAGAGAGAGAGAGAGAGAGAGAGAGAGAGAGAGAGAGAGAGAGAGACCAAATAACTAGAATCGTAAGTGGAAGAAAGAAAATTATATCAAATACAAGATAATAGGTTTGGCAAGAGGGCTTGGCAAGTAAAGGTACTTGTCATGCAAGCCTGAACTCCTGAGTCTGATCAACCCACATGATAAAAGGAAAGACTTGACTCCACTAAGCTGTCCTATAATCTCTCTGTGTACTCAGACAATACACACACACACACACACACACACACACACAAATTAATAAGTAATAATTGTCATTTTTGAAAATGTAAATACAAGGAATAGAAAGATCAAAAGCAATCAATTGCTGGTAAATGTAGACACTACCGTCATATATTCCTTTCTTAATGGTAAAAGACAGATGACTGTTTTAAGTAAAATTTATTATAACATTGTGGTGTAGGGGTTCTAAATTGTAGATCTGACAGGTTACAACTGGTAGTGTCTAAATGGGATCTATACTGTTCACGGCTCTCATGGTTTCTCTGGAGTGATGTGACGTGAAAGCTAAGTCGATGGTAGTGTGTAAGAATGAGGGTTGCCGTCCCTCGAGCCTTTCAAAGAGGCACAGATACAAAGGCAAGAGGGAAGTTAAAACGGAATCTTCCACTAACCCCAAAGAAAGCACTAAAAGATTATTGATAAGATTGCTACATGGGATGGACCATCTTTTAAAAACTGCCACACAGTATCTACAGTAGATTAGTACTAGATAGAGGCAGTGAGAGGTAACGAATCTCATAGGTCAGAATTGAAGACTCTGGCTGTCTGACCTTGGGTAACTGCTTTAACCCACTGAGTCTTTTTTTTTTTTTTTTTTTGGAGCTGGGGACCGAACCCAGGGCCTTTCCTTGATAGGCAAGCTCTCTACCACTGAGCTAAATCCCCAACCCCTAACCCACTGAGTCTTCTGGGGAGACATTAAAACCCATCGAGACAGATGCCATGATGATTAGATCATATACTTATAAAGACAGTAAGTATTTATTGCCGTAGCAGCAATGGCCAAGTGCTTAAGGCGTTGGACTTGAAATAAGTATTTATTGAATTAGTTCATTAACATGCAAACAAATAAAGCAAAATTTTACATGTGTCTGGCCCAGAAAAAAAAAAAGCCTGCAAAATATTAACTATATCTTTCATTTTTACTAAAACTTCACAAGAATAAGCCAGGCATAGTGGCGCGTGTGTGTGATTTTAGCACTGGGAAGGCTGAGGCAGGAGCATAGCTGTAGTGGCACAGCCTATCTCAAGAGCAAATTTCCAAACAAAACGAAAGGAAAGCCTTCTCAATACAGATTGTAGTTACTTGCAAAAGACGCCAGGTGGCGTCAGATAATAAAAATTATTAGCACTTTGTAATCCTCCCTAGGACGCAATGGCAAAGTACACGTATTTATGAAATGTTGAGATTTAAATTTTCTAAGCCAATGTACGAATTTCAAATGTTTTTCCCATTAATTTCCAGCTCAGCGTCAATTTCATATGGTGTATCTACCGTTGCCCTGATCTAGCAAAAGTAAGCCAAGGCCCACAGGACCAGCTATTTTATTTTGTGCTCACCTCTCCCAGCAAGTAGTTATTAACACCCGGTAATGGATGAGAAAACTGAAGCTGAGGGGTAAATCCAGGACTGTGTGTGTGTGTGTGTGTGTGTGTGTGTGTGTGTGTGTGTGTGTGTGTCTTCTCTGGGGACATATATCCGTATTCAAGCCCAGGTAATTTGAATTCAAAAAATCCAATGCTTGACTTTTTGTCCATGTTGCTTTTCTACCCACAACAAAATAGAATGGGCTAATATATATTCAGACTGGACAGAAAGGAAAGTTTCAGAAACAGCTCTTAGTGGCACACGGGTGCTATTTCAGTTCAGTGAGGATGAGTGACAGACAGACTTCCCAATGAACTCGGCCATGACAACTTATTTCACACCACATACCAAACCCCAATTGGTCCAAACGTTTTATTTTAAATAAGAAAATAATTTTTACCAAAATTTATATATGTGTACCCTGTATCTTTACTCACATTTTCCGGCAGTTTCATAGAAGTATACATCTTAAATATAACTCCCCAATTCCTCTCTCAATCTCCATCTAGCCGGCCCCCACTAGATCTCCTCCCTCACTTTAAGGCTCCCTTACCCCTGCCTTTAACCCACTGAGTCCAGCTACTATAGGGTTAACTACTGGTACATGAGTGAACTGCTATAGGCCACCCCCTCAAAGAAAAGTGAGCCTCCCTCCTGCAGCACCCATTGGACCCACAGCTCTTCAATCAGGGGTGGAGCCTCGGGAAACGGTCCTGGCTTCATTCTGCAACTTTTCGCTAGCTTGAACTTGTGCCAGTCTTGTGCAGATAGTCATGGTTCCTGTGTGTTCATTTGTGCATAAGGCCAAAGTCCAGAGAACAGCATTTCACACCCTTCCATTACCCTTCCCACCACGCCTCCCCACCCCCACCCATTTTCTGCCTCTTACCCTCTACCCACGTTCCCTCTACCCACTCTTCTTTTTCTTTCCCCATCTTTATTAAATTGGGTATTTCTTATTTACATTTCAAATGTTATTCCCTTTCCCGGTTTCCGGGCCAACATCTCCAACTCCTCCCCCTCCCCTTCTTTATGGGTGTTCCTCTCCCCATCCACCCCCCATTACCGCCCTCCCCCAAAGAATCCCGTTCACTGGGGGCTTCCCCTTCCACTGGTGCTCTTACTAGGCTATCCATTGCTACCTTTGAATTTGGAGCCCAGGGTCAGTCCATGTATAGTCTTTGGGTAGTGGCTTAGTCCCTGGAAGCTCTCGATGGTTGGCATTGTTGTTCATATGGGGTCTCAAACATCTTCTTCTGAGATGTTTCCTGAGCCTTGAGGTGGGAGAGTCAATATAGACAGACCTGATGGACCATCTACGGCCAGACACTCACAGCAATTTATTTCCAGCACTTTGAACAGTGTTAAATCTCTGTGCTAACCACCCGGTGGTTTAAGAAACATTCTGTGACCAAGGTTGAGAGTTACACTTATCTATGGATAAAAACGTAGATATTTCCAAGGCAGTGTGACACTTGTCAACTCAACCATTGACATCCAAATCTTTTCCCCTTGGACCTGATTGTTTGCCCATGTTTATAGCAGTAGACGTGAATTCCTTCCTGCGGTGTAGGCCTCAAATCCAATCAAGAGAAGAGTTGAATAACATCATAAACAATCGTGTGCTATGGCATCTACTGGTAGCACACCTTGACTGGCAAGTTAGTATTACACAGTACAGGGTTTGATGCTAGATAAAACCATCCATGTCTTTGTTTCCCCATCAGCCTGCCTGGCCCCCTCCAACAGTGGAAAAGCTAGTCAATAGGAGAGAGGTTTTCTGTCAGTCAGTGTTGTTTTCTTATGTCCTAGGTCCAATGTATTTTCACCCTAAATTTCCACTTCCAATTTCTCACACAGCTGGCACTTTTTCTACGTCGTTGCTTTGGTGTTGGTTTTTTTTTTTTTTTTCCCGAGCTGGGGACCAACCCAGGGCCTTGCGCTTTGCTAGGCAAGCGCTCTACCACTGAGCCAAATCCCCAACCGGGTTGTTTTTTTTTTGTTTTTTGTTTTTTGTTTTTTTTTTTTTTTTAAATAAGACATGGTGTTATTATATAACACAGGCTGGCCTTGAACACACAAACCTCATGCCTCAACCTCAGAAGCGCTGAGATTAAAGGCATCTATCACAAGCCTTGCCAGCTGGCTTCTTATTCCTGTTTTCTCGGATGATGTTTTCCCGGCCCTATCTAACCCATAATCAAGTAGGAGAAAGATCCATGAATTGCACCTGCATAACTCAGGTGCAATGATGACCTCAGTTATTTCAAACTTTTGGGAGCTCAGGTCATTTTCTCGTCACCTAAAAGAAGCTGACCTGAATGGTTGAGGATCCAACCTTGTAAGATTCTGCTTTTACAGTCTGTCCTCCTTCGTTACAGTTAGATGAAGGTAATTAATAACCATCCTCTCTTCTCCTCAGTTAGGTCAAGTAGGATACAAGACAGACAACACAGAGCCACGTGGGGTTTTGTTCCATTTCTACTGATGCCCAGTTTGAGAAGTATGGCCACAGAAGCATGGAAACCTTGTCCTCCCCAACCCAGAGCTGAATGTCCTCACCCAGTCAAAGCTGGCCTGCATGATCTGTCTCTCCCGCACAGCATGGCGAAAGAGCAGAGTAACAAAGAGGGCAAGACTGAGCCAGCAACCTTGTCCCTTTAGCCAAAGTGCTGGTTTCAAGCCCGGACTGCAGAACAAAGGACTACTCTCTGATCATAAAATTCTCCATTCCTCTCAGGAACTGGCCTGAGAGGTTTTTCCCATTCGTTTAGGGGAAAAAAATAACGTAAAAGTATCTATACTATCCCTTAAGGTATAAATCACCATCTTGTCTGTTCTGTGCAGCATTTCCAGACGGATATCCAAGTCCGTGCTTTCCTAGGGGCTGCTGCACTTGATCCAACCTGTGACTCGGGAAACTTGCTGCTGGGGCTCCTCCTTTACTTACCTGAGTTGGGGCTGGGGGTTGCAGGGCGTCTCTTCTTTTGCCACTGTGTGGGAAATCTTCATCCACAGTATGGCACGCTCACACGGTCCCATCCTATGTCAATTATAGGTAGTCTGAACCCCTTAGCGTGTGCCTGCCGCTGAATGACTAATGAAGACCTCATCCTTCATCCCTTCCTATCCTGTCAGCCAAACCAGACGTTAGCATTCTCCTTGTTACTTTATCTGTGTGCTATCTCCATTCTCAACAGGACTTTCCCAGCTGCTGCTTCCTCTAGGAGAGCCATCATCTACAGCACATCTCTTTGAAGCCTTCTGGAATTTTCCAGAGAGAAGTTACAGCACATTCGCGTGTAAATGGGAAACCTATTTGCCATAGTTTCACCAGAGCTAGACTTGTGCACTACCCACTGGCTGTGTCTCTTCTCGTTCTCCTGGGAGGGTTTTCTGTTGTTGTTGTTGTTTGTTTGTTTGTTTTCTTTGTTGTTATTTTAAACAAATTCCAGACCATGGGGTAAATGTATAAAAGGGATGCACTTTTTCTCCAGGCCAAACCTCCTTCCGGTTCTTCCCTGCTCTGTTGCAGCAACCTGGCAGCTATGTGCCTACACTTGGGTCTGTTTTGCAACCTCAGTGAGATGAAAGACACAGAGGTCTGCTTGATTGAGCAAATGGCATTTGTTACCACAGCCCAGCCTCGCCTGGGTTGACTTACCTGCAGAAAGAAGGCTGAGGGTCACATGGCCAATTGCTATTTCCTCAACTGTACACAGAGGTGCTGGAGGACCAGTATCTACCACATATATCATATATATATATATAATATGTATGTATAAAATAGTTATGATATATAAAATGGTTAAGGCATATGATAGTTTAATTTACTGCTACATATTTTATCTTAAAGATGATACTGTATGTCTTGTGCATTATGTTATTTTTAGTAAATATCAATGTACTTTTCCTGCCTGTTTTTGAATATTTTTTAAAAAAGATTTATTTATTTTATTTATATGAGTACGCTGGTTAGACACACCAGAAGAGGGCATCAGATCCCAGATAGTTGTGAGCCATCATGTGGTTGCTGGGAATTGAACTCAGGACCTCTGGAAGAGCAGTCAGTGCTCTTAACCAGTGAACCATCTCTCCAGCCCTGGATTTTTTTTTTAAGCTAAAAAAGTCCTCAGGTTTGGATTTAATGTTTTTTCCAGTGGTTCTCAACCTCTGGGTTGAGACCCCTTTGGGGGTCCCATATCAGATATTTGCATTGTGATTCATAACAGTACCAATATTACAGTTACGAAGTAGCAACAAAATGATCTTGCGGTTGGGGGGTCACCACAATCTGAGGAACTATATTAGGGGATTGCAGCGTGAGGAAGGCTGAGAACCGCTGCCTTACACTATGCAGCTAAGGACTGGTGCAGTCAAGATGCAGGCCCACAGCACACTGCTGGCCGCACTCCTGCTCCCCACTCTTTGTTGAATTTCAGGTCTTTTTTTTTTTCAGAGCTGGGGACCGAACCCAGGGCCTTGTGCTTGCTAGGCAAGCACTCTACCACTGAGCTAAATCCCCAACCCCTATCATTTTCTAATAACTTAAAGGGCTTAAAAAACTAGGGTTCTGAGAGCCGCGGTAACTAACCTACTTGAGGTTATATGGTCTAGCTAGGATTTCCAAATCTGATCTCTAGAATCACAGATGGTCCAAAGTCTGAAGCTTCTTGACTGTCAATATGATTTCTGCCAGTAAAAATTCCACACACCAACACTTCATTTCATGCGTAAGAGTATTTTTAAAAATGTCCTATGGAATAGTTTCAGACTTCGTGTCTAGGACATGAAAGAAATATAAGTTAACTTTGTGTTTCGAATGCTAGGGTTCAGTGTTCTGCTTTACCCTGAGCACATCAAATACACATGCATGTTTAAAAATCAGAGTGCCAAATTAGTCTGACCCCAAGTCTTTGATGAACTACCTGCAGCTTGTCATGTGACAGGGTTTTGTTTGGGCCCAAGCACAGTTCTGATGTCATAGGCTCAAGTCCCTTGCCATTTCCTAACACTCTTTTTCCACAAGAACAAGAACATAAAACCAAAACACATATATCACAATAACACACCTAGCCCGAGGCTACCAGCAAGCCCGGTCGCTAAGTAGGTGTATTCTGTCCTTGCACTACAGAGCTAAGTATATAAGTACTAGAGCTGAGACAGCAAACTGATTCATAGAGGGGAGGAAACGTACACCTGGCCTTTATAAAGTCTTAGCTCAACAGGAATCTAAATTTCAAACCTTGTCCTCAGGCATGGTAGCACAAGCTTGTAATTCCAGCATTCAAGAGACTGAGGAAGGAAGGTAGGAAAGAAGGAAAGAAGAAAGGATGGAAGGAAGGGAGGGAGGGAGGGAGGGAGGGAGGGAAGGAAGGAAGGGGAAGGAAGGAAGGAAGGAAGATCACAGACTGGAGCTTTGGCTACAATACAGGTTACTTGATGAGTTCAAAGCCAGCCTGGGCTGCAAGTAAGACTCTGCAAAGACACCAACCAGCTAAGAGCCCTTGCTGCTCTTCCAGAAGACCTGGGTTCAATTCCCAACATCAATGTCTAGTTGTTCACAACTGCCACTAATCTCAGCCCCAAGAGATCCAGTGCCCTTTCCTGGCCTCATTAGTCACCCACATGTCTATGGTATTCATTCACACTGGCAACGCACACATACAAATAAAATCTTTGAAAGCCTTTGAAATTTGTGTGGGATTAGAAATTGCTGACATTATTTGCTCGATGTGAGTATTAGGTAACTCGTTATATTGCTATAGCCAAATACCTAAGAGATGTAACCTAAGAAGGGAAGGTTTGGATTGGCTCGCAGTTGAGGGCAGAGTACATCCCAGCAGCAGGACTCAGAGGCAGGGAATCTTCAGTCAGGAAGCAGGGCATGATGACGGCTGCTGCTCAACCGTCCATCCCCTTCCTTTTAGTCTGGGACCCCAGCCCAGGGAATGGTCCCACCTATATTTGAGGTAGGTCTTCTCACCTTAATTAACCTAAGCTAGAAAATGCCCTACAAAGCCCAGAGATTTGTTTCCCTGGTGATTCTAAATCCAGTGAAATTTATAATCAAGTCTAACCATCTCAAGTCTACCCCTCATCAGCTTGACAATGAACACCTTTAAATCTTACCATTCTCAGAGGATGTAGGCAGAATGAGGGAAGATTCTTTGCCAGCATTATTAGTCCCAAAGATGGGAGGAGAAAGACCACCCACCCAAGTTATCGTGGGCAGGTTAATTAAAGCAAGTAATTAAAGCAAGTTTTTTTTAAAAATTCATATACATGTACACAGGCTTCCTCTCACTAAGGTGGAGTTTCAGAGCTCAGCACTGGATGTGAGGAAGACAAGGTTTTTATAGCTCAGAGATTGGGGGGGAGGGGGTGTCCAAATGGGGGATTTGGCAGGCAAAATAGGCAGGGTTGGAGGTGCAGAACATAAGTATAACAAGTTAGTCATAATGATCTCCTGAAACAAAGCCATGTATGCAAGGTGGTCATAACAACAGGTAGCCATAGCAACCCTTTGGAAACAAAGGTAGGGTTGCAGGATGGTTATTAACTTTTTGAAACAAAGACACAATTCCCATTCCAGAAACAAGCAGAACAAAGTAATTTGTAGCTGAGGTTGCAGGTGGGATATAGCCGATCCTTGAGAAACAGAAGTTTAATCACAAACAAAAATGAAGCTAGTTTTTCTTTACTCTAAGATGGAGTTTAAGCCCATGATGGAAGCAGCCGTGTTCTTCAGAATGCCCCACAAATACCCTCTAATCTACTTCCTGGTAGGGTCCTTGTTTTTGTTTTTGTTTTGTTTTGTTTTGTTTTTTTGAAACCCCATGAGACCCCTTCAGAGTCCTGTTTCTCTCAGGATTCTTGTCTTTTGAACTCCAACTAGAATGGCCCATTAACCTGCCTCAGGATGAACCTTCCAAATCCCCCCACACTTCTCCTGTAAGCCACTTCCAAAGGCATAAGGAACACATGGTCAGTGTCCAGTATCGCCAGAGCAGTGGCCCTGCTCAGTCCCAGTTTTCTGTATTAGTGATTTGTTTCCTTGCTAGGACAAAAGCAAGTTAAAGAAAGGTTATTTGTATCCCCTGTTTACAGAGTACACCAGGGTGGTGGGAGGACGAGGCAGCTGAGCACACTGTGTGGAGATGGAGAGAGAGAGAGAGAGAGAGAGAGAGAGAGAGAGAGAGAGAGAGAGAGAGAGAGATGATTACTGCCTGCTCAGCGCACTTTCTCCTTGTAATTCAGTCTCCAAGTCCAGCCTACGGAAGGATGCGGTCCACACTTAGGATGGGTCTTTCCACTTCAATTAACCGAACCTAGAAAACCATTCACAGCCATTGCCAGAGATTTGTTTCCAAGGTGATTTTAAATCCTTTGAAGCTGGCAAAGACAATAGACTACCACGATATGAACAAATTGACAGATGATTTTGTTTCCAGAATTTATGCCAATTTATTCTCGAGAGTAACAGCAAGGTAAGAGAAAAGAGGAAATACAGTATTGTCCTCTTCTGTCCACAGGTAAAGTGGTTGAAGGAACAGGAAAGGGAAGAGGAATGTGTAAGGTGGGAAGCCTTGCTCTCACCTCAGCTTCTGCCTTAGTAACCTTGAATTAGGCACAGCTTGATGTGCCTCGGAATTGCGTCTTTGTACTGTAGAACCTGATGCTGGGAAACAATCTGTGCATTTCCCCACAGTGAAATCGAATGCGGTTGCAGCATCAGTAACAGTGTGGACCTGAAGTCCCAAGCACTTTACAGGCTAGGTCAGGAGGATCCCCAGTTCAAAGCCAACTTGGGAAACTTGGTCTAACTCTGTCTCATTCAAAGAGTAACAAGGGGCCTCTTGACGTAGGTCTGAGGTAGAGAACGTTCCTGGCATGTGTAAGACGCTAGACTTGATGTACAATATTGTATTGATAAAAGTGTAAAATAATGAATAATGATCATTGTGGACATTATTAGCATTCATTACTGCAGTGTTGCCTATAAAAGCAACTGAGAAGAAACCTTTTCTGACGAAGGGTTGTGCTAGCGGGGCCAGTTGCATATGGCTATTGTTTCCTTCTGAACTCAGCTTCCTATTCTCTAGTCTATTAAAATATCTAAATCAATTGCCGAGCTGAAGATCATTCTGTAATCTGGGGTGTTGACAAAACTTACCTCACACTAAGAGGACAGTTCCGACTGAGGTGACCTCTCCAACCGTTCACTGGCAGTATTCTTTGTTAATGCAGCTCCATATGTGTGCAGTGCTAAGCTTTTGAAGACATGGTTTGCTTTTTCTCTCTACCTCTCAAATCATTTTTTATTTAGAAGTCATTAGAGATGCACACAGAGTTGCATCTCTAATCCTAGGAAGACTTTTCATATAGTAGCTGGGTGTATTGTGTATTGTCATGATATAATAACAAAACCAGACAATTAAAATTGATAAGTTTATATTATTTAGTCTACACCTTATTAATTGTTTCACGATTGCCCCTTTCGTTACCTGGGTTCCAGTTCCAAGGCGGGATTGATCCTACTTCTTTGCTGTGCTGCAGAGCTGATCTAAATTCCAGATCAGATATGACAAACTTGTTTTTTCAAGGCCTAGGTAGTAAATATTTACATTCCATTGGTCATGAGTAGTAGTTCTAAGGGAACCACTCAACTCAGCCAAAAGCAGCCACAGGTACATAAACAGCCACATGTGGTTATGTTCCAGTAAAATTCTCCATGAACAGCCCCTTGTCCTTTTTGTGTGTTTGGTTGCCATGGTCAGCTGTTGTCCAATAATATCAATGGAAGATCCCAGAAATGAATAACTCACTAGTTTAAAATGGCGGCCCGTTGTAGGGGTGTAGGTAGCATGAGGTCATCTCGCAGTGCCTCACACCATGTGAATCATCCCAGTCCAGAGCATCAACTCTGCGCGATATCTCCCTTTAGTTATCTGGGAGCCGGCCTGGTTACCACACTGTCTGGTACAGTACTACAGCACTCTCTTGTTCAACTAACTTGAATTTTACTTAACAAACGTCCAGAAGAGCAAGTGTAGTATGATGCTACCAACTTGGGAAAGGCCAAAGAAGCCACAGAGCACGACACTTCCTGTTAAATGGTATCTTCTGTCACCACAGGAAGAAGGGTAAGCATGCTGGAATAATCTATTATTGGGGGGAGGGCTCATGTGAGTTACTACATTATGCCTTTATAATTATTCACTTTGGTAATAGCTATTATTAGTCTCTTACTGTGCATGCTTTATAACTTTGACAAAGCTGTGTATGGATAAAGGTGGGAACTAGGCATGCTTCCAGGTGTCCACTAGGGATCTTGAACACATCACCTACAGAGGTATACAGACTTAGGGAATACAAAGAAATATAAATATAAGGGCTAGGAAAACAAGCTGCCAGTTGAATTTGATTGGTGGGTCTCAGCTTGCCTAGTCTACACCATCATTTCCTCACATGTGGACCCAGGGACATGTGTCATGTGCAGAGTTTTAAGCCTCAGTCCAGAAACTGAAGGCGTGAAAAAAAAAATCTGTGTTTAATGAGAAGCTGTTCAATGTATCTGATGCACAGATCTAGAAACTTCTGAGTTGCCCTGGTTTCCAAGACCTTGTAATATATCCCTCGGTCATGGTTTGATGCATGTCAGTGATTAAATTCAAATTACATATATGTGGTAAGGCTAGCCTAGGAAATAAGTTGTGCTGGCTTCATGGTCCTTATGGGGAGGCACACTGTTTCTATCTGTTCCCCACTGAGCAGGCCTTGGGATCTTGTGTGCCAAGTTTCTCCACTGGAGTTACTCTTTGTAACCCCTGAGCATCATGTAGGAAGTTACATCAAGACTGAAAACACTTTCATCTGCACAAGACTGGGCTGGTCAAGATTCCATCCTGAATGGGAGAAGCATCCATGGGGCTCTACTATGGCAGTTCATGGTTGCTGGGAAAGGCTTCGTTTTCTTTGGTGGTGTAGCCATGTCTGGTAACTGGCATCCCACCCACACTCATGCAAAGCAAACCTGATTATTCTCAGTAGTTTGCATGTGTAAAATGACATGAAATATAGGAGGGGGACTTTCTGGGAAGAAACAGAGTTTCAGCAGACAAGGAAAGGGGGATGAAGAGAGCATAATTGGGTGGGAAATGACTAAGCTTCACTATATACATGTATGACATTGTCAGAGGATAAACTTAAAGTACATTCATGGCTCAACTGAACGTCCACTGACAAGTCTTGATTCTGAAATGATGATTAGCGCTTGCAAAAAATGACCTTAATGACTCTTCTATTTCAATTATTTTCTCTATGTGTAGTTAAAATTGCACTGTGTGAACACCCCTAATGCCTCAAATGCTTACTCATTCGATGACTTATGTATGATTACAAACCTATGCCTTCTCATTATCATGAATTTTGCCCTTTTAGCCTTTCCAGATTAGGCAAAGGGAGTCCCTCAAACAGGGCCCTTTGTCTTTTTGACACATTTTCATCTCATTGCCTGCTTTGTGCTTTCCACTTTTCTCATGATTCCTGGTTTGGGGTGAGAGTGGGGAGGTCTAGACATATGTATACTATTTTAGCTGCACAGAACTTTTAAATATAAGTGTGATGTGTGTGTGTGTGTGTGTGTGTGTGTGTGTGTGTGTGTGTGTGTGCAGTGCAGGCGACTGGGGAGGACAGAAGAGTACATTGTATCCCCCTGACACTGTAGTTACCCGCAATTACGAGCCACCGGACATGGATACTTGGAACTGAACCTGGATATTCTGCAAGAGCAGCAAGTGCTCTTTACCACTGAGCCATCTCTCCAACCCAATGCACAGAAATTTTTAAAAGACAAAGAAACATCATTAAGGAAGGATGGAAATAAATCTACACAGATAAGGGTTTCTGCCCAGAGGAAGCCAGAATTTTACATTCATCTTTTAAGATTTATTTTATTCTTTTTTATTGGATATTTTATTTATTTACATTTCAAATGTTATCCCTTTTCCCAGTATCCCCTTTCAAACCCCCATCCTATTCCCCTTCTCCTGCTTCTATGAGGGAGCACCCCCTCCCACCACACAGTCCCTAGCATTCCCCTATGCTGGGGCATCAAGCCTTCACAGGACCAAGAGCCTCCCCTCCCATTGATGCCAGACAAGGCCATCCTCTGCTACATATGCGGCTGGAGCCCTGGGTCCTTCCATGTGTACTCTTTGGTTGGTGGTTTAGTCCCTGGGAGCTCTGGGCAAGTCTGGTTGGTTGATATTGTTGTTCTTCCTATGGAGTTGCAAACCCCCTTGGCTATATCAGTCCTTTCTCTAACTCCTCCATTGGTATCCCCATGCTCAACCCGAAGGTTGACTGCAAGAATCCGCATCTGTATTGGTCAGGCTCTGCCTGAGCTTCTCAGAAGGGCTATATCACACTCCTGTCAGCAAGCATTTCTTGGGTCTGGGTTTGGTGGCTGCATATGGGATGGATCCCAGGTGGGGCAGTCTCTGGATGGCCTTTCCTTCAGTCTCTGCTCCACTCTGTCTCTATATTTCCTTCAGACAGGAGCAATTCTGGGTTAAAATTTTAGAGATGGGGAGGTTATTTTGTGTGTGGTGGCAGGTGACCGTGAGTGCAGGGGCCTGCATAGGGCAAAAGTGCCACATCTCCTAATGTAAGAACTATAAATGGTTGAGAGCCCCCCAACATGGGTGTTCAGACTCACTCAAGCCCAGGTCCTCTGCAAGAATGGTACACATTTTAACCACTAAGCCCATATTTTGAATCCCTAATATCCCTGCAAGTGACTATAAGAATTTCCTTTGAGTAGGAGATGATATCATCAACAATGCCAACATTAGATAATTCAACCCCGTGTAACAAAGAAATGAGACTCTCAAACTAGAGTTCCTAATCTTCTTTCATAGAAGAAATTTCACACAAACTATGTGTCCTTTCCATGGACCTAGTTTCTATCTAGCTTTGGAATGAGTATTCTGTCCAAAACAAATAACCCTATCGCCCAAGCAGCTCATTAAAACATGGATTCAGGAAAAGGGTATTGTGTTCTGCCCATGTATGAGACACAGTTCTGACATTTCTGAGGATGGGATTACAATGAAGCCTCTGATGTGTGACACAGGCTTGGGGTTACACAAGGTGTGGGCCAGCTGCTGCAGATTGCTACAGCAAGCTTAGGCCGATCCCAACACCCACTTCTTTATGGCTTATGCCATGGGTTAAAGTTCAGAAAGTGTGACAGATGAAAGGTGGCACTTGTAGGCCAGGAGCCCAGAGCCCGATCATTTGTCCCTCACTCACACAGTTGGAACTGGCAGCAACAGCCCATTAATTTGATTTGTGTTGACTTACTGTATTTATCGACCAGACACTTACCAAGTGGCTCAAGACACTTGAGGGATCCTTCCTGAGGATTAAGAAAGGATGCTTTCCACTTTTTTAAGTGCCAAAAAAGTCAAATAAACACTGAAAAAGTCAAACACACACAGACAGACACAATAGAAGTGACACATGGGGGCCAGTGAGATGACTCAGCAGATAAAGGCATCCATCCGGCCCTCCCACGTACATGGAGAGAGAGAAAGGAATCTCACGAATTGTCCTCTGGCCCCCACACAAATGCTACCACACACAAAAGTAACAAATGCTTTAACCAGGGCAGTGATCGTAAGGGTAGAGCGATATCTACAACCAAAGAGTAAATTACACACGTACATCAACCCACGTGACAAACATCGGTCATGAAATACTTTTTGTGGGTCAGAAGGGAGTGGCGTGCCCAAAGGTTATGGGTTAGAGTCTCACGGGAAGCTCAAACAAGTGCGTTAGCTGGGGACACTGTTACCTCAAAGTCTGATGTGACTGGGACTGTCAATTCGCTCCCCACACTGCACCCACACAGACATCGATGAAAAGGTCTATCCCCCGCTGACTGTTCCTTGTCACAGGGATATCTCCGTGGTCCCCTCTGATGGCCTCGCAACTTCACAGCTAGCTTTTCAAAGGAGTAACCCTGACAGAGAAGACAAAAGCTGCAGAAGATCTTTTAGAACTAACCACAGCTAGGCATACTAACACACACACACACACACACACACACACACACACACACACACACACACACACACACACACACAGAGGGAGGCTGAGGAGGAAGGAGAATCATGAGCTGCAGGCCAGCCCGGGTCAAAAGGAAGGCCCTGTCTCAAAAGCCAAGCAGACAAAACTAGAAGTAGAAGGTGAATGATCATCCCTGCCGTGTCTTGTTGTTTCTCTGATCTTCCTTATTCAGTATGAGAAAAGAACCCACAAGACTTAAAATCAACAGCCAGAGATAACCATAGGCCACCTTAGATGCTGGTCACCATGAGGATGCAGGGCACAAAGAAACTCTCTGATGGAACATGACAAGCACGTGGCTTCCCTAATTATATGACTTTGTCAAAATAACAGGTAAGACTTGCACATTTCAATTAATGTCTATACATTCTTCATAAACTATGAGTAGTTGTGACGGCTGGGGAAGGCGTGAGAATAATTATGATCATGTACTTCATAATGGCGTCTCGGTCAGTGATACCTGCCTGCATACATGAGATACGTCACTATCATCAACGCTTCCTAAAATGTGTCTTTGTCATCAAGCAGTGCATCTCCAAATCCCCCGATGGGCAAATATTAAGGAAAATAGTTGCAAATTAAGCAATCTGGTCCTTGAGGTGGGCACTGGAAAACTATTATTTCATTAACAACCCTATAACCAAAATAGATAATGGGACTCTTATGAAAAAAATGAATTCCACCTCTAATTAATTATAGTTAATGTTAACTTCTTGACAATATGTACCAACCTTTTCTTTTCTTCCATGTTTAATAGTAAAATGAAGATTCAGGCTGGGGCTGTAGCTCTATAGTCAAGTGTTAGACCTATCTGGGCTATTCCCTGAGATGTGATGTGTTGTTTTGGTTTATTAGCTGGGAGTGGAACTGTGGGTTCATAGCCTACCACCATGCTACCCTTCCCTGCCTAGCCTTTTAGTTTCTTCAATTTCATCTTAGTCTTCAGTGCTGCTGATTGCAGAAGCCTACGCGAGACTGTCCCAGACATTTCCCTTCTTCACCTTCCCCTCATGAAAGGGACTACTCTGTAGACTTCAGTCGTTTGCCAAATCAAACCTGTCCCTCCTATGTCTCCAACCCACGGCCATGAGGCACCGTCACAATCCTGGACTTCAGGGATCTACTTTTGTATGTCTGCACTGGTCATTTCTCATGAATGAGCTGGAGAGTTTGAAATGAAAGGACAACACATCACCCTCAGAGCTTTTTGTAATTCCTGTGTTACAGGAAGAACACATTTCTCACTTGGCATGGCATCCCTAGTCTCCAGTCTGCTTCTGTGCCTCCTTTTCTCCTCAGCCCCTGCTGGCCTCCTGTTTACTTTTGGGGTGTAGGTACACACCTCACCATTTATCCCACTCCTGGATTCCGTAAAGGCTTGCATGGCTAAGGGAGACAGGTACGCTTGTGTAAGAGAAACAATGAACTTTGAAATCCAGCGTGGATGGACTGGTGCAGTTCAATGGCAAAGACTCTCTGAGTGTGGGCAAGCCCTGGCTCAAACAGCAGTCCATACCAAACCAAACAGTACTGTAGCTCTAGGTTTTCTATAATTCAAACTTACTTCATCTCACGATGTCTCAACTTCCAAATCCAGTTAAAGCTCAATTTGGACACTTACTAACCTTACTCAGATGCAGTCGAAGAATATAAATGTTTCTAATTCCTAACACCATGTCTTTTAGCATTATCAACATCCTCGATCTGTATTTTATTGTCAGGTAAGCCATGATGCTTAAATTAATTTGTACCAATTTAAGAAGTAACTTCAAGAACTAGAGGGAGTCTTCTCAAGGCTGAGGGATCATCATGGAAGGGGGAGTTAGGGCTTCTATTCCAGTGAGGAGACATCATGACCATGGCAGTTCTTATAAAGGACAACATTTAACTGGGGCTGGCTCACAATGTCAGAGACTTAGTCCATTATGGTCCCGGCAGGAAGCATGGTGGCACACAGGCAGACACAGGACTGGAGAAGGAGCTGAGAGTTCTACATCACAAAAGCTAGGGCTGGAGAGATGGCTCAGTGGTTAATGGAGAGATGGCTCAGTGGTTAAGAGCACCGACTGCTCTTCCCAAGTTCCTGAGTTTGATTTCCAGCAACCACATAGTGGCTCACAGATATCCGTAATGGGATCTGATGCCCTCTTCTGGTGAGTCTGAAGAGTGACAGTGTACTCACATACGTTAAATAAATAAATTAAAAAAAAAAAAAAGTCTACAAAAGCTAATTACTGGATCTTTCTGGAGAAATATGCTATTAGTATTGTGGGTTTTTTAAATTCTTGTGAAGTTTACGCATTTATCACACACCTATTCTACCGATGACTAAATGTAGCCTGTAGCAACATGGAAGAAAAAAAATATCCAGGACCATCAGGAATAAAAAACCGAGAACCCAAGTGTGGAAGCCTTAAGAGCAAATCAAGTCTTTCCTGGGTGTTTTAAATCTGAACTTGAACTTTCTAGAACTTAAAGCAAAAAGAGACATAGCCTAGTCAGTTGTCTATTCTCACATGGAGGACGCAGGCGTCAGCCAGCCCTTCCATTGGCACTTTCTGGACCGGGGCTGCTCACTTCTGTGGCCCTGGGACCCTGAACTGCCTTGAGTTGCAGGCTTCTCATCTTGAAACACGTAAAATGATGACTTAGCCCCTTCCAGGAGAAGCAAAGGCCACTGTAGACAAGAAGGGTTCTGAATACTGTAACGGTACAGATTTAAAGTTATTCCCCAAAGAATGCTTTTAAAAAAAATGCCTTTGAAGTATTTGATGTCCTTCTGAATGATGGCCACTCCTTGAGTCTCAGCGGTCAGCCCTCCAGCATGAATGAGCACGGCCACATTCACAAATAGTCCTGTTTAGGAAACATTGAGAGCCCATGTTCCTATGGAAATAACACTTCACTCACACCAGGCCATTCACAAATACTTGAACAAGCCCCTGCTTCTGCTACCTATGTATCTGCTTGTCAGGACCTCAAGGACAGAGAGCCATGACCATTGCATTTATGGGGTATCATCGTTGCTGATACTTGCAAACACATTAGCTTTCTGTCCCTTTGTTCTTTCCCCCTTCCTTTAGCACATTTACTTTCCCCTAAAACGCATATTCACTTTAATACTTGAGATGAGTCATTTTATCATTAGCTTACCTCCTTGTAAACCTTAAACTTCCCCAGCGTGTTTATTTCATGCCCTTACTGACTCATGTGCTTCAAAGGATCCTTGTTGGGTGGTCAGTCTGTACAGGTCAGCACATTGATGGTAGCCCCCAAGAACCCCATAGCCTCTTCCCCATCTTTCTCATGCATACTCCTAAGTTGTCTTGAAGTCCATACCCAGAAATGCATTGCTTTAAATATCCTTGAATGTGTTTCTTCATAAACACATAAAATCCATTAGTCAAGCTAGACCATTGTAATTACTATTATGAAGATGCAATTGAAATGAGAAATGGATTGATACTGTATTTAAATAGTTAATTGTGGTCTCTATAATCTAAGAGTGGAAAGAAGGAGGAAAAAGGAAGGAAGATATGGAAAAGAAGCTGAGCACAGTGGCCTAAGCCTGCAATCCTAGCTACTGGGAACGCTGATGCAGGAGGATCAACCTGAGTTCAGAAAGTCAAAACCATCCTAGGTAACAAAGACAGGAGGGCGGGGAGGGGAGAGAAGAGAAGAGAAGAGACAAAGACAGATAAGAGGGACTTAAAATTGAAACAAACAACCTTAATTAGGGAGGAAACCTGAATTTGCTGGCACACTGCTGTAAATCCCAAGAGGATTGCCACAGGTTCGAGTGCAGCCCGGAGTACATAGCAAAAGCCTGTCAAAAACAACAACAAAAAAAGGAAGATAATAGAAGAAAGAATGATGTATGTATAAGATGGGCAGGAGTGTAGGCTGAACTGTAGAAATACTCAGTTTCCTTTTTATTTCTCTTCTATCTAAGGCTAGTAGTGGAAAGAAAGGCAGATAAAAGATTGGCAAGATCTATGACTGACATATGGCATTAATTTCTTAAATACTGCCTGGACATCATGTCCTTGGCTCATCTATACAGTGCGCTCATATACCATGATTTAATATTGCAATGGCCACCCCTTCCCCTGTAACCAGCACCATGAGTCAGCTGCAAAACCTCCTCCGCTTCTGCTTGGGGGACTCATGACCTACTTGTGCGTTCTTCCGTTTCCTCACCTGGCCACAACTGCTCTCGGGGCATCGTGTCCATATCACGGCTTCTGACCTTAGAAACACAGTCTTCTCATCCACAGACACCTGCCATGTAAAAATACATAGGGGATGAGTGCAATCAAAATATCAACAAATCCTACTTAGCCGAGATTGCAAAAGAAGCTTGAGTGTCCCTTTGCACAGATTTCAATAGCATTGGGTTTGAGCAAGTTAAGAGTCCTGTGAGGCACTGGTCCTTGATTTAAGGTTAATGTGGAGTCAAACTCAAAACTAGAGACCAACCCTTCCCATCACTTTACTCTGGCTATCTGAATGCATGCAAGCCTATGTGTAGACTGAGAAGCAAACCTCTTGTCTTCGCATCTTCGTTGCCTCTCCTCGATTCCACCCCTCCTCTCCCATAGAGCATGGTATTTGAAATGTGATCTAGAGAGAGGAAACTAAGGTCAGTTGAATATGACATGATGGTGTCAGGATTAGAACACAGGTGGTCCTTACCATTCCTTGGTCCTTGCTTTGGTTAATAGCTGTCATTCACAGTGTCCATGCTGTATCTCTCTCAATGGGCAATGTGGTTTTCTCATCAAGTTGTCTCTCACCTAATTCCACTTGGCCCAGTCTTGGAAGCCTCAGATATACCTCCTTCTTTGTCACCCGATCCAAGTTCTGATGTAGGTAGAAGGAACAATGTTGGAGAATTGAACAATCTTAATCAGCAGAATCACATGTTCTGGGGTAATGAGCTCATTTGTGTGTATTAAAATAAACAAGGGAGCAGTGAGACTTAGATAGACATCTTAGAATATTCCCAGTTATATGTAGATTGTAGACCTACATACCTGGTCAGGCATTATACACAATGGTGTCCTGCTTATACCTCCTTTAACCCTCAAACCAGAGCTAAAAGCTACCACCAACCATATAATTCACAAACACACACACAAAGCCAGTTGGCAGGAAGCTTGTCATTTGTGACAGTTCTTTCAAGTAAAACTTGAGATGGGAGTCAAGCTCTTCCTCCCTTTAAAACATACACCTGCCACAAAAATCACAGACTGCTGTTCTCACTGTGACTCCTGAACCATTGAAGACGCATTCAGGTGCCTATAGTTTTCAGTGAACTCAGAACAAGAACACTAGAACGTCACATCGAAGGTTCCTGCATTTAAAGGAGGGGAGGGGAGGGAGGAGATAGGGAATGACAGGAAGGAGAAAGAGAAGGCAAAAGACATGGAGGCTCAGGAGAAGGAAGAGAAAAGGAATAAGAAGAGGGAAATGAATGGTGGAGGAGAAAGAGGGCGCAGAAAAAGGCTAAACTCAGTCATAAAGGAGGTGGTAGGTCACCCCAGTCTCAGGCTTTGACAGAGGGGTCGAACTTGAAGCTTTGAGACCTCCAGAGGCAATGACTTTCCCATGGAAAACAAGAATTCCATGTAACCAAGAGCTCTTCCAACAGCACATGGCAGATAACGTCCTAGTTGGCTTGGCTTAAATAAGTTTTGCTCTTAGAGGTATTTTCTCATATACCAAGGACCCCCAGGGCAAATGGCTTCCAGCCTGGCCAACCTCCTGCTAGAGAACATCCTCCATCTTCCTATGCCCAGGTTACTTCATGGGTGAAGGAAATGCTGCTCTACTTGACTCTGTCGAGTCCAAACGCAAGCACAGGCAGCACACTGCGGGGCACCTCTTCCCAGCTCTTACCTTTAAGAGCAAGGATGTTTTTTCTTGTGTCCCTAAGGACTCTGTTCATGTTTCACTTGCCAGAATTAAGATGAGTACCTATGAGCTGCCTGTGGCTGCCACTCTAGCCTCTGATACATAATCGGAAGCCTATCCCCAAAACAACAAAAGATGTATGTCTTCAACTAAAAACCTGGCAGGAAATGAGACCACCACATTGGGATCCCGGCAACGAGGACAAACCTACTACTACTTCCTCAGTGCAGGGGGGAGTTAGAGCCACTGCAGAAGCAGAGCTCTACCCGTGGGCAGAAGAGGGAGTGCTGCTGGGAAGGCAACCAGGGCTTCCTGTAGAACACTTAGAGACACCCAGGGGACATGCTCTGGCAAGCGACTGGGCCAGCAGAGCCATCCAAAACACTAGTAGCCATGAGAACAGATCAGTAGGTAAGTCAACTACAATGCGAATTTCTGGAGTTCTCTGTAGAAAATTTAGAAGGAAGAAAGGAAGAGGGCTGGGCATGCTAGTACAAGCCCATAAAACCCAACTCAGGAGACTGAAGCAGGGGAATTGCAAGTTTGAGGTCAGTCTGGGCTACATAGTGACTTTGAGGCTAATCTGGGAGACACAGAGAGACCGTATGCTGAACAAAGGGAGGGAGGAAAAATCAATAAATGGGGGAAGGGGTAAAAGATCTCATCTCTCAGCCAGCAGATAGATGTCATGCTCTTTCATTTCTTTTTTTCCAAGATTTATTTATTTTATATATATAAGTACACTGTAGCTGTCTTCAGACACCAGAAGAGGGCATCTGATCCCATTACAGATGGTTGTGAGCCACCTTGTGCTTGCTGGGATTTGAACTCAGGACCTCTAGAAGAACAGTCAGTGCTCTTAACCGCTGAGCCATCTCTCCAGCCCATGTTTCTTTCATGTCAATTTCAGGAAAACAGAGGTAATTTCAAGATAATTTGTTTTAGTAAAGTTTCTACTTTGTCTCCATCATTAATTCATTTTTTGATGCTCCATAGTTTTCTGATTTTTTTTGTTTGCTTTATTTTTCTTCCTCTTTTTATTCTCAAAATTGGTCTAGCCAGGCATGGTGGTACACGTCTTTAGTTCCAGCACTCTGGAGGCAGAGGCAGCAGATCTTTGAGTTTGGGCCCAGTCTGGTCTACATAGTGAATTGCAAGCCAGCTGGGTCTATATAGTAAAACCTTGTATCAATAATTACTACTACTACTACTACTACTAGTACACTGTATAGTACTAGTAGTAGTAGTAGTAGTAGTAGTAGTAGTAGTAGTAGTAGTAAAATCAAATATATTGTCAGCATTCTTGTGCCCTTTTTTTTTTTTTTTTTCCTGAGCTGGGGACCGAACCCAGGGCCTTGCACTTGCAGGCAAGCGCCTACCACTGAGCTAAAGCTCCCCAACCCTTGTGCCCTTTCTTTAACCATTTCTTTCGTGGTTAACTGGTTATTTGCTGAGTATTAGACAAAGAGAAGAACACAGGAAACAGGGAAGGGAAGGTGTAAGGTAAGGCTCTGTGTTAGAGGTGCCAGGTTTGATCCCTGATCTCACATTCACATCAGAAGAAAAGGAAAAATCAAGGTAGGGATTGATGACAATGGACCAGCAGGTGTAGGCCACCAGGTAGGAGCACTACTACTACTACTACTACTACTAACTTACTACTACTACTACTAATTGTGCACCCAGGCACACATGCATGGGAAGGAGCCTCTCCAGGCTCACAGGGAAGGGTCTACAAAGTCAGAAAATCTCCAGACCAATTTGCATAGGAAGAAATCTATAGCAATAACCAATATGTGTGGGGTAGACTTTCAATGCCTTACACTGAATTAAATACCTTTCCTTTATAATTTTGTTCATTCTCTATAGTGACCTCATGAGTTAGGTACCAGGACTAGAGCAGGGTCCATAACTGAGGAGCTAAGCAGGTAAGTGAGTGTTTGAAGGGAGCGCAAGTAGCGAACGTACATCCGAGACCGTAACTCAGGTGGCTGTCTCAGATGTTGCCCTTATGCTATGGCCTCTGTCTTGAAAGGTGCCGGGCAGAGTTGGCGAGGCGGCTCAGCAGGTAAAAGTGCTTGCCTGATGACTTGAGTTGGATCACAAGAACCCACATGGTGGACGGAGAAAGCCAATTCCCACGAGTTATCCTCTGACTTCCATACCCGACAGACACAGTAATAAATAAATAAATAAATAAATAAATAAATAAATAAATAATAAATTGTGTTATTATAATAAAGCCTCCATCCTCGTAGGACACTTGGCGAACGCCTGGCACTGTGTGCTTTTCAGACATCGCTGCAGTCCATCTTCGGAGCAGCCATATGAGATGTCATCGTCTCTACCCCTGTAGGTGAGGAAGCCAGGGTCTAGAGGAAGGGACGCATTATTATATAAACTCCCTAAGTATTAGTAATAGATGTTAATCATTAACAAAACTGTGCAATGCACGTGTAACAGAGGCAGGGTTCCTAGTGATCTGAGTAACTCCAGAGTCGAAGCCTTCGCCATGCAGTGAGAACCGTCAAATCTTCAGGTTAGGGTCTGAGTGTGTAAGTCAAGCCGTGAAGAACACAGAGGTCTCCATGCTCAGTCCATTCAGCTCTGGTGATAGTGACTTTTATGTCATTCTTTCTATTCATCTCGGTTATCGACACTTTTTCAGGACTGGGTCTCACTTCTGAAATTTTGGGGATTAAATTGGGTGGTTTTTTTTTTTCTTTTCTTTGTACACTAATAAAGATCCATAAAACTTAAACAAAAATTAAATTTTTAACAGGCAGTGGTGATGAACGCCTTTAACCGCAGCACTTGGGAGGCAGAGGCTGGCAGATCTTTGAGTTCAAGGCCAGACTGGGTTTACAGAATAAAATTCAGGATAGCCAAATATGTTGCACAAATAAACCCTGTCTCAAAATTAAAAAAAACAAAAAACAAAAAACAAAAAACAAGAAAATTATTAACTTGAGTTGAACATTTCTTATATGTTTCTCACAAAAATTCCTTCTCTGTTTAGCCATCTTTTTTTATGGGTTATTTATCCCTCCAACCCTTCCCCTTCTTTGTTCATATTTTACTTATGTTTTTTAAAGGGTTAGAAGGACCTGAAAGTGAAGGATGGCATGGGAAAATCACAGAATCAACTCCAATAGAAAACAGAAATTACCAATTGTTTATTAAACTGTCTGGGCTAAACTTACCTAGAAAAGTGTATACCTTAGCCCAAATAACATGATTCTGCTCCCCACTCAAGACAGGGTCTCACTCTGCAGCCCTAGCTGCCCTGAAACTCATTATGTGGACCACGGTGGCCTCAAACTCACAGAAATCAGCCCACCTCTGCCTCTGTCCCAGAGTGCTGGCATTGAAGGCATGTGCCACCACACACAGGTGCAGTTTTCAAAGACAGATTTCCACAACGTATTATTTGGGAAGAAAAAAATTCTCTGGCCTTATGAATGCCAAATTATCACTCAGTTCAAACAGAATAAAGAGGTTTAGCATTTTATCCCCTTTCCCTTTGACATCTCCCTCGCCTCCTCTTTCTTACCCCTTGGATTGGCACTCACCAGCCAGGCACTGAGAGGCACCGCTCTTTGGAGAATCAATCACTGAAGTCTTGTGCCTCCTTGAAAGGGTTTCTTCTCAGTCCCCACCTCTGCTTCTCCTCCTGGCGTCTGCTCCCTCTCACCTTTCTTGGTTGTTCCACCCCAAATTCCTCTGGGCCAGAGGTTGGCCACCCCAGGTAACTCACCAGGTGCTCAGGTGTGCCTCACAAAGGTTCTTTCCTCCCGAACTTCCTGATTACTGGACTCGGGCTGCCTCCAGTCTCACAAGACTCCTGGCCAATGCTCTCTCCTTCCTGTTCGCTTAGGAAACAAGGGGAAAGTTGCCATTTCAAAAATAAAATAAAATAAAATAAAGTTTGAGCACTTATGGTATTTGCCAAGCAGGCCGGATGAAGGGGACGCTGGGTGCCTATTGACAATGTCAGCGCCAAGAGCTGTGGTGGGGGCTTTGGGAGGCTATGTTTCCCACAAGGCTATGGGATTGTCTTAACAGGTCAGTTTTGGAAACCCGTGCTGCAGAATAGAAGAAAATAATTACACATTGCCACGCAAAGCGATTTATTGTCACAAAACCCCAAGAAGCTTATCCTGAACTAGATACAAGCACAGGGAAGACCGTGGATATTAGACACAGTGAGCTGGTATTGTGCCATGCATTAGACCATGCGAACACGCAGGCCCAGAATAGCTTCAGAGGGAGGGAGAAGCTCTGGGCTGGGTTCAGGACTAAAGCATAGCTGCTATTGATGCACAGGATATGAGTAAGAATGGAAACCTCTGGGTCGGGGTGACATGGAGTGACTGACAGGAGCCCGTATGACGCAGAGGACGTGGAATTCCATCTGGGGCTGGGATTAAATGGGAGCTTAATGCTGTAGAGAAGGAGGAGGAGCCCTTCAGGATGTGCGAGGCAAATTGTGAAGCAATGCCCGTAGCAGGTGAATCTCTATCTGCCCAGTGGTTGCTCTCAGTGGCCCAGAGGTTCTTACTCAGAGGGTTTGTAAAAAAAAAAAAAAAAAAGAACTCGAATTGTTGGGCCCCACCTTCTGAATCCGAGAGTCAGAAGGCAGGGGTAAAGCCAGAGAGTCTGCATTCCCTAGCAAGTTTCCAGTGATCCTAAGGCTGGGCCACACTTGGGAGAAGTAGCATCGTGCTTGGTGGCCTGGAGACAGCTATGAAGTGGTGTTAGGAGAAGGGTTATCATCCAAACCACTAGTGGGTGGTTGGAATGGGTGTGGGAAAAGTGCGAAAACGGAGGAATGGTTAAGAATTCGAATCTGCGCGTCCAAGTAAGCAAGACTCAAAGGGTAAATTCCAGGAAGAGCTGTCTTTATTGCCGTGAAATCACCAGTCAAATGGAATCCTCCCTGCTTGCTCTGTCGCTCCTGGTCATGTAAAATTTAGCAGCAATGGCCAGCTAGGAAGGGCTCAATGAAAGCAGAGGTTGGCGGGCCTAGAAGCATGCTCTAGGCACCGTGGGACAGATTGGGCAATTGGTGATTGGCAGTGTCCTCCAAGCTAACCTGGCCCACTTACATGCTTGTCCTGGGCTGAGCTCTATAGCATTGTTTTCATATCATCCGTCTGCATCGACGATACACCCAAACCAGAAATTCCTGTTCAGAACCAGAATGACAGCTGTTGCCACTGCGACCCCACCCCCACTCGGGGGCTGGGAACTGTGAACCTTGACTCACTAAGCCAGTGGCTCCCAAACTTTTGGGATGGGCAGTGTCATCAGCTTCTCTCGGATTTACCACCAGGGGATGCCGTCCCAGCCCTATTGTGAAGTTGGGTAAGCCCAAGACAGAGGAGGAGGACTCCAGTCACATAACCCTTGGGGGTACTCCACCGGAGAGAGGAGGAAATAGTGGGCACCCCCTTCCCTTGTTGGCAACAGAGTAGAGAAGGACACCTCTGCATACCTCCCCTTGCAGTCTCTCAGAACTACAGGCACACAGCTAGGCAGTTGTCTCTGTCTTGTCACCAAGCCTATGAATGAATCTGCTTTAAGATCAGAGTCAGTTCTAGGACCACTGGACTATAGCCTCAAGAAGTGTACAAAGTTGTGCCCTCCCAAATCACAAGGAGAGGACAAAAACATAAAAAAGCATAGAAATACTTCACTGAGGACCATGTATCATACAACGTTTGTATGGAAAAAAAAAAAACAAAAAAAACCAAAATCCCCAAGCCCTGCATGGCACCCATTCTGTCAGTGAAGGACATTTCCAGAAACAGTCTGTGAATATCTTACATTTCTAAGATTCCAGTACTAGAAATTAGAAGAGTTTAAAAGAGAGGCACGCACAACGATCCCCTCTACGTTCAGCAAGTTAGAGACCATCCAGAAATAGAACCACCCACGAAAATGCCCCCTTGGTCCAGCATGTTAGAGATCATCCAGAAAGAGAGTCACCCACAAAGTTGCCCCCTTAGTCTACCGTGTTAGAGATCATCCAGAAATAGAGTCACCCACAGAGATGCCCCCTTAGTCTAGCATGTTGGAGGCCATCTAGAGAAAGTAGTACCCACAAAGATGCCTACTTAGTTGAGAATATTTGTAAAAGTAACTTTTAATCTCCATATCAATTGTCATCTCTGAGGCTCACTGCCTCTGTCTGTTACCCTAGGCCTAGTCTTGGCTTGTAGCCTCCGGACAATCTAATCTAGGCCTAGAGTGTTTTCAGCCTCTGCGACTTACTGCTGAACAAGCTCGCCCTTTCTTGTACTTTCTGAATTCTGATTGGCTGATTGAACTCAGCTGTACTGTCTCAAACCCGTCTCCAAGCTGACTGATTCTATCTAGGTTCTCTCAGTTTCCCCTGAATTGCTCTGCTTGGCCTCATACTAACCTTGGAAATGTCTTCTAATCTTCTGACTCCTTCTTGTTCTCTAGCTTGTTCTGACTTCAACCTGTCTCTGTAAAACAATCCTGGTAAACCTTCTCTTTCTCTCTGTTACTGCTCTTTTAAGTAGCCTCTTTTACCTCTCTCTCCTTATAAGAGTTGGGCACATCCTATTCTGTCAAATCTTTCTCTGATCCATCGTTTTGTCAGCCACTCAATTAGACATCACTTTCAAATATGGCGCTTCCTTCAACAAACTAACTCTATTTCCACTGTTTGGGATTAAAGGTGGGTACTAAGGGTGTGTCTGTAGAGTCACATCACACCTAGAAATAGTTTTTCCCCCCCAGTAAATATCACAATCTTGGTCTTCACAGTGTGATCAAATATCCTGCAACACATGTTAGAGACCACCTAGGAAGAAGGATACCCATGAAGATGCTCTCGTCGTCTGGTGTGTTAGGGGCATATGGGTCTGCCAAGGGAAGGGCACTCTGTTACTGAAGTGAATACTCCTCCGTTAAAAAGTTATAATCCTTCCAAAAGAAAGAACTTCCATTAAACCAGTATTAATCAAATGCCGACTATGTACCAAACATTACGGTAGGCCGTGGGGCATAGAGCAGTGAACAACGTTGATTAAAAAGTGTTCATTCTGGGAGCTGGTCCTGCGTTAACTGGCAAGCAGTAAGCAAACTGTTAGAGTTTGTAGAGAATGTTGGAAAAATAAATCTCATAAAAATAGCAGAGCAAGGAAGGAGAGTATGACGTCACAATAAGGAAAACCATAGCATTAACTGATATTCAAGGATGGTCTCCACAGGAAGTAACACAAGGGCACAAGTCCAGCAACTACTGGGCAAAAGCATTCTCACAAGAGCAACAGCCACAAACAGCAAGAAGACCTAGCCTGCTGGAACTTCGGTGGCACCGAGGGAGAAGCAATGAGACAGTCGAATGAATCCCTTCAGATGCCCTTCAGAGCAGAGGGCCAAGAGTAGAAGCCGGAGGCGGGAGGGAGGAGTGGCTTCAGCAATCCTGCTGGCAAAGGTGGGGTGGGGGAGCTTTCCTAGTGATGGAAATGCCCTGCGAGTAGACACGTTGGAAAATTCTCAGATCAACTAAACTAGATGCCATAATAGTGGCTCGTGCCTGTGACCCTAGCATTTCGAAGGCTGAGGCACAAGGGTTGCTGAAAGTACAAGGCCAGCCTGGGCTATAGTGTAAGCTCCTTAAGCAGACAGACAGACGACAGACAGACAAGCAAACCTACCTGGGTGTGATCTTAGAAACCATGAGGCAGGGTCAGAAAGAAAAAAAAAAGGTAAAATGAATTTCAAATAAAAACTATAAAGACTGGCATTGTTGGATGCCAGACATAAAATTTGTATGTACGAAGTCATTAAAGAAATGATGTCCTCCTTCTGACGACAAAGCAAGAAGCCATTTTAAAAAGAATGTAATTTATGCAAACGAAGAGGTTTAAAGAGATGCTGGCTGAAAGTATTCAAAATCAAAACTATACGTAGCACATGGGTGTAAAATCATAATATATCTCAAACACGATGACAAGGCAAGGAGGGGAGGGATGTACCTCAGTGACTGGAGTGTTTGCCTAGCACTCACAAAGCCCTGGGTTCAGTTCCCACCTCTGCATGAACCGGGGCTTGTTGAACATGGTAGTTATGCCTATAACCCAGTACTCAAAAGGAGAAAGCAGGAGGATCACTTCTCTACATAATGGTTCAGGATCAGCCTGGGCTACATGAGGCCTGGTACAGAGACAACAATTATTCAATGCTAAAGAAATGCATTATGATGCCACGGAAAGACACAGGAACTCTGAAAACATATTGGGAAGTAAAAGAAGCTATAGTGAGAGTCTACATTGAGAATGGTACCAATCATTTAATACTCCGAAAAAGGTGAAAGAAATGGGGAGTGGTTTTGAGGGGTGGAGGGTGGTGGTGGGCGGCTGCCAGGGAGTGAGCAGAAGGAGCAAAGCCCTTTACTTCCTAAAAGTCTTTGTTCTTAGCCTGTGGTCTTACATCACTGTGATGTAAGTTCACATCAACGTTCAACGTTATCAGTGCGTCTGAAACCCTGTATTCACAATGGACTACGTCTGTTTGCCCCTAAAGTGGAAAGCAGTCTGGTGGTGCTTCCATGTGGATATAAGACATTAAATCTGTTACTATTTTTATGTATTTAAAATGTTGGGGTTGGGTGGGTTGAGTTTTATTCTGTAGCCCAGGCTGGCTTCAAACTGTCTTCCTGTCTCGGTGTCTCAGTGCTGAGACTCCAGGCTTGTGCCACCATGTCAAGCTGTCTTACAATTTTTGCCTCACTATAAAGTTTCATCAAACGTGGCCGCAACTGCCACTTAATCTCATTAATTTTATTAGGCATTAGAGTTATTTATCTTAATTCCAACGATAAAAACACACCTCGAGTGTGAAATTCTATTTAAAAGCGGTCTTAGAAAAATGCATTTCCCTTCCTTCTACATCAAAATTTTGAATTTAATTTCTTCCTTTCAACTAAAAGCTTGGGTTACCGTGAGATCCAACTAGCTTATCTGCTCTCCAAAGCATATCAGAAATTACCACTGGTCTGGTATGGCCACTCTTGGAACTCCAAAGGATCACCAAGTAACAGCCCCAGAGTGGGCACTCAGCCTGCAGTGCCCACACTGTATTCCAGATGCCTCTGGTCCTGGAATTCCCCATCAGCATTCAGAGGACCGCATAAACGTTTCCCCTAGCCTGGCCTGAAGGCAAAACACAGTTGAGATGCTCACCCTCCTTCTCAGGCAGCCCAGGAAGGAGCCACTATTAAAACGACTGCAGCTCCAGACATCACAAGTACTTGAAAACAAGTCCCCCGCACAATTTGACAATGAGGTTGAGCACTGGCCAACTTCATATTTCAGGATGAAGAGGATTTGTAGCTTTGTAGGTTCTGAATGAGTAGGCCTAACACGGAATATTCTGAGTTTCTGACAATATTTTTTTAAAAGTTTGATCACATGTGAAGCTGCAGAATGACTGATCAAACAGGAACAAGTCTTAAGTACTAGCTAGCTATGTCTATAAACTCTTCTTCCTCTCTCTCCCTCCATGCCTCTCTCTCTCTCTCTCTCTCTCTCTCTCTCTCTCTCTCTCTCTCTCTCTCTCTCTCTCGTGGTTTGAATAAGAATTGCCCCCATAGGCTCATATATTTTAATGATTAGTCATAAGGGAATGGCACTACTTGAAAGGGATTAGGAGGTGTGGCCTTGTTTGAGGAAGTGTATGCATCACTGGGGGTGGACATTGGGCATTGGGGTTTTAAAAGCTGAAGCCAGTCCTAGTTTCTCTTTTCCTGCTGCCCACAGATCTGGATGTAGAACACTCAGCTACTTATCCAGGACCATGGCTACCTGCATATAGCCATGCTGATAATGGACTAAACCTCTGAAATTGTAAACAAGCCCCAGCTAAATGCATTCCTTTGGAGTTGCCATGGTCCTGGTGTCTCTTCACAACAATAGTGCACCAAAACCCCTCTCTGAGTGAGATGCACTGGCAGTGAGCACAGGGAGTGGCTGGAAGACCAGATCACATAGGGGTTTGTAAGCCATTTATATGGGCATTGATTTTTAGTCAAGAATAAAATTATCGTCATAGGGCTTTGGAACGTGGACCAACATGAACCTACTGTGGCTGGTTTTAAAAACAGTCACACCTTGAGATGTGGGGTAAAAGTGGACTTGGATAGACCAATTAGGAAGCTGTTAACAGCTACAGGCAAAGGAGGTTGGCAGCATTGAGGTGGTAAGCAGCAGTCAGACTGTAGATGTAGTTAGGAAACAGGCAAACATTTCCTGATGAACTAGATGAAAAAAGGATTAAGGATAACCAAAGAATTCAGAGCGGAATAACTAGAGTATTGCAGTTTGAATATCAAACACCCCTACTCCCGAGCTTATGTGTTTGAACTTGATCACCAGACAAGAGGTGCTGTTCCGGGAAGATGTGGAACCTTTGGAGCTGGGGCATGGCTGGTCATGGGAAGGGAAATTTTTGAGGGTTACGGTCCAGCCCTGCTTCCAACCCAAGCTTGCTGAGTACTAATACGCTAAGACATGAGTCAGCAGCGCTGACAGCTCCCACTGCCCTATACCAAACAAGTCCAGAAACTTCTGCTTCTCCGCCATGATGGACTGTTCTCTTTGCACTGTGAGACAAAGTGTCTTATTTTACTGCTGTCAGGCATTGGTCACGCAAGGAAAACAGAATAACAAGTAAACTGTCATCAGCTGAGATGCTAAGAATTTCAAGGGAGCAGGCTTTGTTGTTTAGTTTTTTGAGATAATCTTCCCGTGTAGCCCAGGCTATCACTCTTAACCTTCCTGCCTCTACCTCTCATTCTAAGTCTATGGTCCCATAACTGGTCTAGAAAGCAGATCTTGACAGAGGCCAATTCTATCTTGCACGTTGGGTTTGAGACGTCTATATGTACACTCACGTAAAGATGACAGACAGTTAATTGAATGTGTGAGCTGGACCTCACGAGCTGAGTCTAACTGTATACAGATCTGGAATTATTCACGAGCATACTGCCTTTAAATCTGTGAAAGGAGGAGCCCAAAGGAAAGCTTAGTGACAGAGATCCTTCTAGTAAACAGAGACCTTTTGGGGAACACAGACTTTAGCATTTACTGTGTTCTTAGAATCTGACCCAACTTTTGATAGACACTTTGTTTCAGGACTTCTTAACTGCAAATCTCACCTCACTAAAGACAGATGGAAGACCAAACTCTGCAAATTAATTAAACACCCAACCTACACAGTGCACAGAAGTGCATTCTCATGCCCTTTGCTCTGACTTGGTCACATGTCCATTCAGCCAGCAGCCTTAATGAGAGGAGGAAAGGTCAAAGCATTCCAGCACTCTCATAGCTTTTCACCTGGGAGAAGCCTAGTCAATAACGCAGTTAGAATCGAGGCTCTGTTGAGCACAAGACTATACCTAGTGCTGAGGGGAAACAAGGCCTCTGTGCTCTGTACACTTGGGATTCTCAAGTAAGGAGACTCCGGGACTCCACATCTAGCTTTGCTCTCATACAGGAAAGATGTTGCCTCATAAATACAAGATTTTCCTGTCATCTAAATTCATTCTAGTACATGAGTTGGTAGACTTAAGACTCAGGGGATGATAGGACCCATTGTCCTAACTTCCCTAATTAAGGCTAGCAAGTTCCCACATCATTGGTGACCAGCTCAGCCCACAAGTTTGCCAGAGAATACTTATAGCTAAGTCCTTTCCAGTGCACTCCCACTTGGTCACATTCTAAAACCATCAAATAAATAGCATTTAGTAAGTCCAAAGTAGGTTTGGAAGAAATTAACATTCAGAACACCCCATTTAGGACTCTCTCTTTGTTCATCCCGGATAAGTAGAGAATATTAAACTGCCAAGACATTTTCTAATCAAACACCAGCTCACATCACTAAAATCCAGTGTGCATGAGATCAGTTAACGGAACAGTCTGTCCATCTCTCAGTGTGAACAGAGCACTTGATGCTGTCAATGCAAACCAGTTAACGAGCACAAATGCTTGGGGAATGTGTGCATCCAGGTCAGCAGTCTCCTTGGCTGAATTTCAAAGGACACAGTTGCTGTTCCGAGCTGAGGTTCAGAATGAAGTTATCCACCCTGGACCCACAGGTATTTTACAACTCAGAACATGACTGTATTTTTAAAGGTCACAAGTGAAGTTATTTCAAGACAACCTTTAGAAATTAGCAGTATTTACAGAGTCTATAAAGGATGATTTTCTAGCTTCCAAGTCAGGTTTTTAGCCATGCCTTCAACGAATGAGTTTGTAGAACTGCCAACTTAAGCTTACTAGTTATTTGTTACATCCGAAGCTCAAACCCTGAAATGTAATGTGGTTAAAAAATGGACGAGGTGAGAAAACAAGGCACAGACCATGAGAGCTACTTGAGAAAGACATGTTGGTGGGGTTGGGATTTAGCTCAGTGGTAGAGTGCTTGCCTAGCAGGCCTTGAGGCCCTGAGTTCGGGTCCCCAGCTCTGAAAAAAAAAAAAAAAAAAAAAAAAAAAAAAAGAAAAAAAAACAAAGACATGTTGGATAAAGAATTGTTGATCCAAATATAGAACTCTGAACAGATATTTAACCCTAACCCTTAACCCCCTAACCCTAACCCTAAGTAGGCCCATGGAAATGAGGAGGCACAGTCACATAGCACTAAGGGAGTGCTGATTAAAGGAAAGGGACACCTCATACTGGTGACAATGACCGGACCCCATATCCAGACATCAAACTCTGGTGATGGCATGAAGCCACACAAATGTTCATCCAGTGCCACGGAGCTTGGCAGGTGCTCATGAATCTAAATAGAATCCACCCATGAAAAGTAGATGAAAACTGACATCACATAAGAACCTGCACAGAAATGTTTTAGCAGCTTCATTCACAACTGTCAAGACTTAGAAGCCACCGAGATAGGCTTTCAGCAGGAGAATGGATGGCCCAAGGCACATCCAATGGATGGTCTCTGTGGGGAAAAAAGAAAAGAGAGCTATTATCAAAAAAGCAGAGAAGGGGTTGGGGATTTAGCTCAGTGGTAGAGCGCTTGCCTAGGGAAGCGCAAGGCCCTGGGTTTTGAACCAAAAAAAAAAAAAAAAAAAAAAAAAAAAAGCAGAGAAAAAATGTCTACCTGAAAGGCTGTTATGGTTGGATCTCACTTTTACTATGGCTGGAAAAAGAACCGGACATAGAAGAGCAGGGTCTCCCTGGATTGAGGGACAAGGATATTCTGATAAACCAAGATAAATACCTGCATTAGATATGTCAAAGCCCACAGAATATAGCCAGTATATACTATGAGTCTGTAGCGTAAGCCAATGGATGGAACAGGAGGCACCACTGTGCTGTGAGATGTTGATGGTAATGACAAAGGTCCCTGGGACAGAAGGTAAAGGACACAGAAGCTCTGTATTTTCTGCTAAATTTTGTTGTGGACTCTGAAAAATAGAAATCTGTTTCTTGTATGATTATTTTAGAAACTAAAATATTATTGTATTGATGCAAAGTAAAGTTGAGTATATTTGGAAATGTTTGAGAATAGTATTTCAAATTCTGGTTTGGGAATATTTGTACATATACACTGTGATTCTTATAAGGTTCTGGTTTGAACCCCAACAAAAAGGCAGGGAAGAGAGAGAAAAAAGAGGAAGACAGGATCATAAACTGAGGCCACATTTATTTATTTTCTTTTATTGGATATTTTTTAAAGTTTACATTCCAAATGTTATTCCCTTTCGCGGTTTCCTGAACATAAGCCCCCATCCCCTCACCCTCCCCTTCTTCTGTAAGGGTGTCCCCCCCCATCCACCCCCAACTCCCAACATTCCCCTACACTGGGGATTCAACCTTGGCAGGACCAAGGGCTTCTCTTCCATTGGTGCCCAACAAGGCCTTCCTCTGCTACATATGCACTTGGAGCCCAGGGTCAGTCCATGTATATATAGTCTTTGGGTAGTGGTTTAGTCCCTGGGAGCGCTGGTTGGTTGGCGTTGTTGTTCTTGTGGGGTTGCAAGCCCCTTCAGCTCTTTCAATATTTTCTCTAATTCCTCCAACGGGGGTCCAGTTCTCAGTTCAGTGGTTTGCTGCTAACATTCGCCTCTGTATTGGACATGCTCTGGCTGTGTCTCTCAGGAGACATCTATATCCAGTTCCTGTCAGCATGCCCTTCTTAGCTTTATCAATCTTATCTAGTCTTGGTGACTGTATATATATGGGGCACATATGGGGCAGGCTCTGGTGGCTGTTCCTTCAGTCGCTGCTTCAAACTCTGCCTCCATATCCCCTCCTATGAATATTTTTGTTCCCCCTTCTAAGGACTGAAGCATTTACACTTTGGTTGTCCTTCTTGTTGAGCTTCATGTGGTCTGTGGATTGTATCTTGGGTGATTCAAGCTTTTGGGCTAGTATCCACTTATCAATGAGTGCATACCATGTGTGTTTTTCTGTGATTGGGTTACCTCACTCAGGATGATATTTTCTAGTTCAATCCATTTGCCTATGAATTTCATTTAGTCATTGTTTTTGATGAGGCCACATTTATAACAATCCATTACCAAAAGGCACTCAATAATGAATGCCTTAACTACAGACATTACATCATAAACTCCAGCATGATACTCAGAACACCAAGCCCCATATGTACTATGAAGAGCCAAAGTTAGAATTAAGAAAGCCACTTGCAAACCAAATACTACAGATGGTACCATGACTGTAGACAATTAGGAAATGTATTTGCAATTTTTTGGAGGATGGGGTGCTGGTGTTAGACAGTGTTTGTGCAGCCTTGGCTGTCCTAGAACTAGTTCTGTGGACCAGGCTGGCCTCAAAAATCACAGAGATCCACCTGCCTCTGTCTCCCAAGTGCTGGGACTAAAGCGTAAGCCACTTGTTTACAGCCCTAAATCCTTAGAAAACTTAGTTTAACTTTATTCACTAAAGTCTATTCTTAATCCAGCTTTTCTAAGAATTTTGCTATCATGTCAATAACACATTTGATTGAAGAAAAAGAAAAACTGTACAATTCTAGAACTGTGGTAAAGCTTTATTTACAGAGATCTTCAACATTCCAGCTATCATCCACTGTTTCAAGTGTGAAATGTTACCAGACAGATTAGATTTACAGAAAAGTAGACCAAAAGCACAACTCTATGACTTAATATACACGTGCCATGAGTGGTTAACTTACAGCTGAGGATAATCTACTAAAGTTTGGGTTGTTCCCCACAGGTAAATCTCCTCAGATTCAAGAGTAGCAGACAAATCCGTTTAGTGTTTTGGTTTGTGCGAAGCTGTGCATCACTCTCTTTCTCTCTTTTTGTCAGAAGTCTTGGATGATGAAGGAGCTTGACTTTCACCACAATTATAACGTTCATACAAGGTCTGAAATTAAAAACACAAATTTGTTTTTCAACTTTTTAGTTCAATGTATTATTAGTCAAGATAAAGACATATTCTAAATATAAAGAAATGAAGCTCAACTTTTCCACAGAGAATTATAATATTGCTCCAGCAGCATATCTGTAGACCTTTAAGACCACTGCAAATCGGCTTACTATTCCTTAAAATAACTTACTAAAAAATTCCCATATATATCAAATATTCATGAAAAAACAAAATAGAATCTCAGTTTTTCTACTGATGAACAGAAGACATTAAAATTACTGTGTAAATAAGTCTAATTATGTTCCCTTGTCCCTTAGAGTCCCTTTGAGGGCTGGCTAACAGGACTCCTTCTTGATACATGTTCCAGGCCCTTCCTTACAGAGTGTGCATACTATTTGCATGTTTGTATACAGATCCTGCTGAATATTTTAATTCATACTTAAAATAACTAATGTAAATTGCTATGTTTTACTATACATTTTTATGGAAAAATAACAAGAAAGCATGTATGTGTCCAGTACACATAAATTATTTTTCAGAATGTTTTTGATTTGCAGTTGATTGACTCCCGATATGGACTCCACAGAGGGTGAGTGAATTACTGAAAGCCATGCATTTTTATACTGAAGGCTAAGCCAATATCTAACTTATGAAGGTGACAAATACCTTTGCCATCAAATAACATAATCTCAGCAATGGGGAGGTTATTAAGAGAACATTTTGAATAACATACGCCATATAAAATATGGAGACATGAAAAAGTAATGATTATAAAGGCATTTTGTCCAACTTAAACAACTGATTTGTGCAACTTAAAGCTACTGATTCAGCTATCAGCATCTGAGAGAAAAAGTCTAAGATCTTATGACTGTAAGTAGTACAGAAAATACAGAATAACTTTATTCCTAGATCGGTCCACATCAGCAACTGAGGTGGAGTTGACCCTTATCCAGGGAACAGAGCATTGCTAGTTCCAAACTTCCATGATAACTCAAATATCTAATTTGTAATTTCTTGGTAACTAACTTAGTTGGTAAACAATCACAGGAATTAGAAATTACAAAGTATTTGATGACAACGAGATCCAGACATCTCTGTGGACCCGAGTGTGGTGTCATACACTTTAGTTCCAGCACGAGAGGGACAGAGGCAGGCAGATTCAAAGCAAGCCAAGTATGTACTCTACGTTCCAGGCTAGCTCGGCTGCACAATGAAACACTTTCAAAACAAAACAACAAAGCCTCACATCACCTCACTGTGAGAGTGGAGATAAAAAGTACCAGGAAGCTGGCCGGTGTGAGATGTGCATCGAGAAATATACCAATTGCTACAGAAGGTATGGCATGTGACATATATTGTCATCTTCCGAAGGCTGTAGTAAGAATCGACTAGAAGAAATGATTTCTAAAGCTGTGCTAAGAATATTGTCGAGACAGTTTAAAAGATTAATTCATATTTATTCCAGCTGAAAGCCTAAGAACAATGATAACACAAATCAGAAAGGTTGACACTTGCTATGTTAAGTAATCGCAGAAATGTATTTGACCATACACGTGAGCAGTAGGCCAGTGTCCCTTACAGTAATGCAGATGCACTTACTTTCGCAGCTTTCAGGATGGAGTTAGGAGAATTCAGACAAACAAGTTGACCCAACATATATTTCATCTCATCAGTGGTCTCCTTAGCCATTTGGCTGCCTATAAAAGGGATATAATGAATAAAGTGCTGTATTAATAAGAGTAATATAAATTCATTTAAAAAAAAAACAAAACACATTCTGGCCAGGTACATGCTTATAATTCCAGCACTTGGGAGGCTGAGGTAGGACTATTGGTCTGAGTTTGGGGCAAGGTCCTGTCTCAAAAAATACAAACAAACAAACAAAAAAACACATTCTGGAAATGGGGAAAAGGGATCATGAATTCAAGGTCAGCCTAAGCTATAATAGTAAGATTCTGCCCCCCACCCCCAAAAACAGTAGCAACAAAAAATTGATATTGTTCCTAACATATTGTACACTACTTGGCATTCCTGTAATTGATTACAACCTCCTGTGTACAATAATAGGTAAGATTAAAAAACAGAGTTAAAAGAGGCAATGTTATTAACTTTATTTGGCAAACAGACTATGAGAGAGTGGCCAATTTCGATTTTAGTTTTCTATAGTTAACACACTATTCATTCATGCTGGTAACCTAGGAAACAGTAACCTTTAAGGAAGCGGTACCTGGATGGGGCTGAATCTGAACATATGGATGTGCGAGGAGCTCGGGGATAGATATCCTCTCTTTAGGGTTCCGTACTAGGCAGCACTACAAACAAAAACAAAACAAAGAACAAGTTTTACACACGATGCTGACAAAGTAACTTTCCAGATGACATCATACTACAGACCCTATTCCTGACATCCGGGTCAGACAACAGTAACAAGCTCTCTCCCTGTCACCTTTTAGAAAGTCCCAAGTTCCGTTAAATTAAAAATAAACACCTCTCACAATAAGCAGGCTTTAAAAACAACTTCTATCAGCAAGTCCTTTCACTAGACCAGTTACATTCAGGATAGCTGAATAATTCCCAAAACCTCCACTACTTCTTTCAAACAAACATGAAATTATGAGACATAATTTTCTATATCCACATACTATCAGTGTTACCTTTAGCACATCTCGAAGATCTTTTTCTGAAATCTCAGGAAACTCAATTTCATGACTAGGGTCAATTATGGCATGTAGTTTAGAGACCTGATTAATGATATGCTGAAATGGTGTTTTCCCGTAGGTCATATAGTACAAAATGCACCCCAAGGACCACACATCACTTCTGGGACTTATCTAAGTAGGAAAAGAAAAGTTACTTTAATTTAATACAAAGGGTAACATAAAAATATTATATGGCTGTAATCCTAATTATACAATAATAATTAAAACCTCAATGTATATAAAAGTATAAGATTAGCTTACACGACAAAACATCTTTTCTCAATTTTCATTACATGTGATCCCATTATAGAGAAGAACTCTAAACCCTCGAAAACCTCAAATTATTTTATAGGAAATAAAGTATTAAATTGTTGGCATCCTGTGAAAACACAATACTAAAAAAAAAAAAAAATCATAAATTTGAATTTATTTGTTTGTCCCAAAAGGGACACCTTTGTATCTGAATTCATAATATATATATATTTTTTAGAGGTTGATTAAATTGTACAGTCCTAATCTCTAGTGTATAAATTATAGAACCTGACTGGATAAAATTAGGACAAATCACTTACCTTGCACACACCAAACCCCACCTCAAAACCCCAACAGCAAAAATAAAATACGATATATTGTTATGGTATTAGATGGAATTGGACATAGATAACAGAGAGAAGCATGTATTTCTCATTGCAGGTTATTTATTTATTTTATTTATGTATGTGTGAGTGGCCCTGAGAGCCCAGGTCCTGTGGGAAAACAGCAAATGCTCTCTGCCGCTGAGCCAGGTCTTCAACCCAGAGGAATGTCCGAGTGAGCACCAATAAAGGTCATCCATTCTCCTGAGCCAACACCGTTAAACGTTCACTGGGTTAAAATCAGTCAGGAACAATCACAGCAACAGGAAAAGAGAATGAAAAGCCAGTGGAAACATATTTTCCACAAAGAGTAAATCTAACCAACTGTCATAGAAAGTCAGTGAAGAAAAAGTGGGGCTTAGAAAAAGAAATGGACACACAAAAACCTGCTCTTTTAATTTTTCTTTAAACGAAAGGAAAAACAAACTACTACTTAATATTAGGAAAAGAGAGCAAAATGTAAGACAGAAGAGAAAACTGTTTGTGCTGTGATAAACAATGTTACCAACTAAGAAAAAGAGAAGAAGAGTAAACTACATAAAAAGCAGGAGTGGGGGTGGGGTGGGGTGTTTGGGGGATTGGGTTGTGTGCATGGTTGTCCCAGAAGAGGGCATTGGACTCCCTGCACTGGATTCACACGTGGCTGTGAACTAGCCAGCTTGAGTGCTGGGCACTGAGTTTGCATCCCCTGCAGAGCAGAACTTGCTCTTGCCCACGGAGTCGTCTCCTGGGCTTCAGATGAATTCTGACCATCACGTAACTGGAAACGGAGCCAGGCGTGGTGGCACACATCTGAGGTCCCAGCGTTTGGAGAGAAGGCAGGGGACAAGACTATGTCTCAAAAAGATGAGAAGGGGGACAGGAGGGAGAGGAAGAATAGGGATGGGAACTTTATTGTTGCATATTAAATCACTGAGTTGACAACTGAAAAAATTATAACCTCTACATATAATTCAAAACCTTAAAAGTAAAAAAGACCAACATTAAACTGAAACTGTAAAATGTAGAAATAGGCATTAAAAATACTATAATAAAATCTGTAAATAATAACTGAAGACAGTAAAATGTTATCTTTTAAAAAGCAAGGTTCTGTTAAATACTGAACTCTTGATCACATCTCCAAAGGCAGACCACAGGGAGGCACCATCACACCCAGCTACTATAGCAGTTTTCATCCAAGTTCAAACAATTTAATTCAAGATGGGGGAAAAGGTAGCCAGGGCACACAAGGGGAAACAGCTCAGGAGGCAAACACAAATGCCCTAGGTTCAGTTCTGAGGACTGTCAGAGGTGACTCCATGAAGAATTGCAACAAGTTCAAGGTCAGCTCCAAAGTAAGACCCTGTCAACAACAACAAAAAACCGAGTATACAGGAAAAAAAAAATAGTAACAAATGCAAAAATATAAACTGGAAAGCAAAGGGAAGTAAAATTTGTGTATGAAATAAATATTTGTTTTTGTTAAGTTCAATAAAACCATGAGAAGTCTAAAGAAAACCTAATCAAAAGGCAGCAAATATAAATCAGAGAGGAAAACAAAAGACAAACAGCTATGAAAACAGCTTTCTAAGGTAAAATCCTTGGCAAGGCTTTATGCACGCTGAGCTGGGGAGATGGCTCAGTGGATAAAGCACTTGCCATAAAGTGTGAGGACCTGACTGAATCCTCAGAGGCCAATGGAAATGTCGGGCACGACAGCTCAGGAACAGAGAATGGGAAAAGGCAGAGGAAACCCCGGAAGCCTGGCACGCATAGCAGCAGGCAGCAATGAAAAGACGAACAGGGGGGGAGAATGGAGACACGGTAGTCTGTACTCTTTCCATGTGTGCTAGAACACAAATATGCCTGCACTCAGAACATAAATGTGTACACACATCACACACACCCGGACAGACAGACATGGACACGGACACAAATGTTATGCAAGTTGTTTGAAAAACTACCAGAAACCATAGTTTCTAGGGATGAAAAGTAAACTTATTTAGCAGTGAGCTGGATTCTGAACTCAGAAAGTTCTTTCTCTGTCACTCCTGGTTTTCTTTTAAAACATACATTATTTAACAAGTCCACCTCACAGAGGGGAAACAGACCAGTGACTCAGTTTGTCAGAAGTGAGGTCACTGCAGCAGTGAAGGAAAGATTAGCCTGGGAGCTTGACACATGCCCAAAAGGGAAAGTGGGCTGCTGATAAGGACATCAAGGAGGTAAGCAGCACTCACTGAGACTAAAATGACAACCACATACACATAAAAAGTAATAAAATGAGAAAAAGAGGCGAGAGAATGGTGACCCGAATGCCATGACAATCCACAGGAGTGCACTGGGGCCAGGTGCACGCTCTTCCCCGTACCTTGGTCTTGATTTTCCCATTTTCTCTTGAAGAAGACATGTCTCTGATTGCTTCTGGGGCCATGTAGTTTACTGTGCCAACCTATTTACAAATCAAAAAGAAATCAATGAGAACATCTTTCTAGATTTGTAAATACATAAATGTCAAATTCTTGGAAACTTAAATAACTAATGATTTAAAAGGCAGACTTGATTCGATAACTGCCAACAATATAAGAATGTATGTAGTATCACATCTCAACTCCAATCACATGAGTTGGGTTAGGAATGAACTGGCTCCTTTTAGAGCACTGTACTTTGTGTCTGTGCTGGAGAACTAATATTATCTGCATTTACAACTGTCTAGGCTAATTCTGAACTCTGAGGGATTTGACTATCATTTACTTTTATGTTCAAATAAATTCAACATATTTTCCCTTCAATAAACCAAGCAACAAATTAATACATGAATAAAAGTAACCAGCTAGCTTCATCTCCCAACATTCTTTGGCCCCACGTACAGACTGAGATGGGTTGGAAAACTAAGTCACATAAGAGTTTCTACAGCCGGGGATAGAACGAGTCCAGCAGAATCCTTTAGTTCTAAGACAACAAAAATGCTAAGACCTTGCCATAGGTAACTTCAGGCTTCTCTACAAACATTGTGCACCTGTACTTCTGAAACAAAAGGTAATGAGTGACTGTCCAGTTTGAGTGCATGGTGTCTACTGATTTACTGCATCCCTGGACACAGCATGTGAGGTGCAGCTGTTTTCCCCTCACTTCTTCAGCTTCATGATGTTTGCCACTGCAAATCTCACTACAAGTACAGCTGGCTGCACAGCTTGCTGCACACAGTGTGACTCTGGTTCCCAGGGCCCACAGTAGGAGAGAACTGGTCTATCAATGGCACCCATCCCTTCACCTCTGTAATGGTGTGCTTGCATCTGGAAACACACACACCACACACAAATAATAGGTAAAATATTTCTTTTTTAATGTAGTTGGGTGGAACACTTCAGTATTCCCAATAAGGTTCTCTTAAAACTTTCCCCCAAATTTAAGTCCTAAGAAAAAGAAACAATGGAAAACATGAAGCTGCAATTCCTCTTTGCTCTGCTTCACTGTGAGAAGTCATTCAAAATTGACAGATATGCTGGTCTCATCATGTACTTTTATAAATCAAATTGACCACAGTTTTGACCATGGTCTTTTATAAAGTTTCTATTCTTTAAAAAGACTTCAAATTTTTAGAAGGCCATGGTTGGTAAAAATACAAAATTGGTAAAATATTTACCAGATAAAAAGGAATTAAACCTTGCAGTAGCCAGCCATCATTAAAAATTCTACCTGAAGTCGGGTGTTGGGACTTATACCTATAATCCCACACCTAGGATGCATAGGCAGCAGGATCAGGAGTTGAAGGCCACGGATCAAAGCATTCTAGGTTATGCGAAACCCTGGTTCAAAACACTAAATAAAATACAACCAAGACAGCAAAAGTCCTACCTGAGAATCTTTAACAATGCTTGTTGTATCTGGCTGCATTTGGTTTGCAATCCCAAAATCAATTAGCTTTAGCATTCCATCAACTATTAGAAAGTTAGCAGGCTTGAGATCACTATGAACAATGCCTTCAAAATAAAATCCTTTATATTAGAAGAAGAAATACATTCTATGGACAGAAAAAGAAGCATTTCATAATCTCTAGGTCAAGCTTATCCTTTCAATTAGTCAACACATTAATATTCAGTTATTATACATTCTATACCTTCTTAGAAAATGCTGGGGCCCAGGTACCACTCTATAGCAATGCAGTAAGTAAGTACAGTTATCATGATCATTTTAAAGGGTGAGGACACTCGATGCAATTTGAGATGAAGTAAACTGTTGGGATTACAGGCCTAGCCCGTCAGTGTGTGCTGCACAGCCCAGGAGAGCACCACGAAGCACTGTCAGACAGTAAGACTGCAAGGCCCCCCATACCTCCCAAAATCCTATCCCATGACTAGTTATTGCTTAGAAAGGGAGAAGCAGAGGAAACACATCAGATTGAAATGTGTGTTTTAAAGACGACAAGGTAAAGGCAGAGAAAAGCCCTGGAAAGAACAACAGTGACCCAGGAGCTAACAGTGAAACACAAAGAACAAGGACAGACCAACTCTCACACAAGGCACAGAAGAGCCTGAGATACCGACCATCATCACCCTATTTTTAGGATGTCCAGATCCTCAGGACTTGAAGATAAGAATCACCAGTAAACACTGAGGAGGATAAGGTCACATTGTGCATGTGTGGATTTGTGTTCTACATTCTGTGTATAACCAGTCTTAAGAAATGGGTTTGTTCCTTCATCTCTAAATGAACTTCCAGTTAAGGTTATGTTTCTAAAATGACACAATTAACAACTATTCTAACTTTACGTATATGAAGAGGAGATTGGCAAGTACCATGTTGATGGATCGTGTGTACGGCCTCCAACATGTTTTTCCAATAGCTCTTGCGTTCCCATGGATTGATGGATTTCTTCTTTTTAAGCCAACTGTTCAGGTCAATGTTTCCACATTCCATCACCATGTAGATGTACCGATCTGTGATTTCACTGCAATTAAAGATGAACAGATGCAATAGAACAATAAATGCCCACGTTACATCATTAAGGATTTACTCTTTGCCTAAGAATTATGGCAAGAACACACTTTTATTTTAAAAATAAAAATGAATTCATACTAGTCATAGAGGCGGATGATCTTATCACTGTGCTGCTGTAGCTTGTTCAAGTAAGCTATCTCATTGCGGTAGCTGTCAATAGTTTGGCTATCTGCGTCTTCGAGGTTCACGTATTTGATAGCGTTTATCTGTTTCTTCTCATTCAATACCTGAAACACCTACGTAGAAAGTAGAGAAAGAGCTTAGGACATGTCTCTCTCTGTGAACTGGAACAGCACGTTTCCATTTAACACTAACAGTCTCAGGCTGAGGAAATTCTGAAAGAAATACCAACAGGAAAAATTAAAAGTTCTGGGCCTATTTTGAGTGTAGAAGTATAAGTAAATAAGTAAGTAAGTAAATAAATTCAATAATGAGAAACTAAGTGTCCATTTCCAGCTCCTATGACTGTGGACATTCAAATTATTCAAAGGTCCAAACCCCTAAAGTTTTCTACATCAGTATCTAAGAAAAACTTAAATATGTTGCTATATTCACAAAATTCTAGGGATATCTTTTCCGGGGAGATAACATTGTTACCGGGGACAAAAGACATTCAAAAATGATAAGAATGACCAAGGCTGTGATTGACAGTTCACTTCTTGGACAATGGTTTCCTCTTTTCATCGTGCCTAATATCAACCAGTTCATTTCTTTGATAGAGAATGTTTTAAAAATTACAGTAATTGTAAGCCATCATCACATTCACCTATGGGAAGTAGTGTAAGTCACCTTTTCAGTTAGCTTGGCAGGAGCAATAATGTTCCTATGAATCACTTTCTAAAAGCACCACTAAGGCACATAACGTTCTAAAAGAGGCCCACACCTGAGTTTATAGCTTCCAACACACCCACCACACCACACAGTGCCTGTAACACATATTCACTCGCACCCTTGACACGTCCTCCCTGAGTCCCTCCTGCTGGTCCTTTCCTGTCACTCTTGTTCACTTTCTTACCCCACCTTCTTCCTTATGCTCATAACTGAACAGTTAGTAAGGGGAACATGAAGAGGAAAATAATTTATTGGAAGGCGTGTTCCATGTGGTAATATATGCTCCTATTTACTTTGGTTTTTGCTTATGGTTTTGATGTTAGGGATTATAGCCAGTGCTCTGCACCAAAGCCATAGCACCAGCCTACATAGTGTATGTATAGAGCCCAGGCAAATCATCCTGCCTCAGCCTACCAGGTGCAGGAACTATATAGATGGGTGTCATAATGTCTGATGCTTTCCTTATTTGCAATAAGTTAATAAAATGCAAGAAGCAAGTCTAGTTATTGTTAGCTGGCTTAGAGAACTACAGTAAAAGTGAAAATAAGCCCAGTATCTCGGTTTCATATGTCGCTGTGACATAAAATAGCCTAGTGGCCAAGGAGGAACATCCGATTCAGCTCTAGTCACCAGAGCTAACATCACCGGACAGTCAAACAGTGACATCTTGACATTAAGTACAGGGTGGAGCACAAACATCAAATAAGCCTGTGGTTAACATAGACTGTGGTTAACAGGGAAGCCACAGCTAGGCATGGTTTCACATACCTCTAATCTTAGCACTCAGGAGGAGGCAGAAGCAGAATGATCTCTGTAAGTTTGAGGTTAGCCTTCAAGAGAGAGAAGAGGGAGGGAACTACAGTGAAGACAGGGGAACAGACAACTCTGGTGACTGGAAGGTGGGACGTGCAGTTTTTGAGTGTGTTGGTCAAGAGGACACTTTAGCAAAGATATTTGCACAGAGATGGGACAATGATACTCTGTCATCTCAGCATTGGGAGGCTGAGGCAGGAGAACTACTGCAAATTCCAGACCAGCTGGTTTATAAAGCAAGACACTATGGAAGGGAGAGAGGGAAGGAGTGAAGAGGGAGAAAAGACATAAACTAGGCAGAAGTACAATGACTAAGTGAGCTTATTATTTATTGTAATAAACCAAGTAAGATAATAGCTGCTTCAGACAAAATGACAACACTAATAAAAATGAATTTTGAAAGTGCTCAAAAGGTAAGGACAGCAAGTCTTGCTGGTTGCCTGAATGTGTGTATGAGAGTAAGAGCAGTGTGGCCAGTAACTAGCACGGAAATAGCAGGAAGTTGCTATTTCCTGCAACTGGAGACCAGGGAGCACCTGTTTATAGCACGGCCCTAACCACCTGGTAACCAGGAGAAACGCTGAACACTCAGGTTCGGAAAGTTAATCTGGAAGTGAGAGGGCTGGACTGGAAATACGAGTTTGGAAACTTTAAACATAAAGGTAGCATTTACTCCACAACACTGAAAGAAAACAGCAAAGGAAGGCTTGAGACAGGTCAAATCCTGAGCACTAAGGCAGTGTGTCTGATTCGGGGACACCAGGTTAAAGGCAAGTATGCTTGTGTCTATGGTCAGCAATGAGAACTATAATAAAACAAACCAATTTTCTACTAGGGAACTTAAAAATCAAAGCACAGAACCAGATTTACCAAAACTTTGGAAGCCTGAATAGCCTGGAGTTAGCAACACAGGCAGAAGTGTCTGGAGTGAGGTGAGAATGTGGTTCGCAGAAAGCTCTCACAATGCTTTCTCCTCAGTCAAAGAATAAGAAATGAGCTCAGGGCTCCAAGCAGTCCCAGAAGAAAACTGTACTTTTAAAATGAATTAATGATCAGATAAAAGATTCAAACAAACATGTGCATGGCTAAAGAACTCAATCTAAGACCCCAATAAGACAATCTTCAAAGTGAACAGAATGGTAAACTGGAGAGAAAGTGAAGAACTTGGAAGAAAAAATTAACAGGTGAATTAACACACTGAAAAGAAACCAAATAAACGCTGGGAATGAATGTCAATCAAATTAAAAAGTACGCCAAAAAGTATCGTTACTTAACAAGGTTAGGCAGAAGAACAAATTCTAGGGAAGGAAGACAAAGCTAAGACCATAACACACTAGACATACATAAAGAAAATACATTTAATGCACACAGGCAGTACTCCCAAAAATTCTGGGGTACATTCAAGAAACCATTCCTGAGAATTCAGAGTAGAAAAAAAATCTATGATAAATTAGAAAATGGACAAATAAAATTATATTAAAAAATGTCCCAAAGCTGGAGCTAGATATAGGGAATGCTCCACAAGATGTCAGTCAAGGTTAGTATCATGAAAACGGCCATACCACCAAAATTAATTTACAGATTTAAGATAACTCTCAAAATCCCAAGGACATTCTTCACAGTACTAGGAAAACAAAACAAACAAACAAACAAGCACAAAACTCATGGGAATTGAAATGGAATAACAAAGCAACCCTAAGGAGAAGAGAATACACTTGGCAGTATTACAATAAGTGAGTTTACATTAGTCAAACTGCAGGCAGACTGACCACAAGGACATAATGATACTGACCACCAGGTACTGACATAAAAACAGACAGACCAAGGGAACAAAGACCTGGAAACAAAACGGTAACACCAGTGCCATCTCGTATTTGACAATGATCTCAAAAGCATGCAGTGCAAAGAAAGGACAACCCACCTAACAGACGACATTGGCAAGTCTTTTTTTCATCCTGCACAAAAATCAATTCAAAGTGGACAAAGACCTTAATTTAAAACCTAAAACAATGAATTTGCTAGAGGAAAGAAGGGAATATATTTCTAGATAGAGGTATAGGCAAGCACTTTCTGAGCCAAAGCATAGGAAAACAGCCCCATGAATGAACAAGTGGGACTATGAAATTAAAAGGTCCTTGAAGAGCAAAAGAAACAATAAACAACCTGTAGAAGGAGAGGAAAATCTTAGCTACCTATACTTCAAAGAGGGGACTCTTAGAACTACAGAGAAATGCAAAATAAAACAAGACAATACTTCTAATCGACAAACAGGCTAATGAAATAGTTCTCAAAATAAGAAACAGGGCTGCAGGGCTCAGCATAGAACACTGCTCTTCCAGAGGACTCATTCGATTCCTAGCATCCACATGGTGGTTAACAACTGGAACTATAGCTTCAGAGGATCTAACAACCGTCTTCTGGCCTCCACAGGTACCCTATACTTGGCAAGCAGAGGCAAACAGGCAGGCAAAAGCTCATTATGTGTAAAATAAAGAAGAAAATTACCAAGAAACACAAATGGCCAAATGCTATTTTTAGGTGTGAGCAAAGCCTCAGGAAATACATAAACTACTTTGAGATACTGCCTCAACCCAGTCACAATAGATATTATCAAAAAATTGGACAACTGCTGGAGAGGATGTGCTGAAAGACGAACCCTTATTCACTGCTGCTGTAAACTAGTACAGCCATTATGAAAGTCAGAATAGAGGTTTGTTAATACGGCCCGGCTATATCATTCGTAGGCAAACACCCAAAGTACTCATCCTACAGCAAGCACAGACACTTGGACATCCACATTTACTGCCATTCTATTCACGACAAGAAGAAATGAAACCAGCCTAAATGTTCCTTAACAGATGAATGGATAGTGAAAACTATGTATCTATAATGTGATTTCATTCAGCTATAAAGAAAAATGAAATCTGTAGGGAAAGGGATGAAAACGACGGCCATAATGCTATCTAACATCAAGCACATTAAAAAACAAAAATACATTTAAAAATAATCACTCAAGAAATTTAGAAAATAATCTAACTCCAGAACATGCTTAAAATGAAAAACTTTGAATAAAACAAAGCCACTACTGAAAATTCTTGTTGAATGACCCTAAGCACACCAGAAGAGCGCGTTATATCCTCAGTTCACTTTTCAGTCTCCTTGTGATAATACAGTGGTTACTGGGAACCAATGTCAGCATGACACAGAAGGAGTCGGAAGCAGACACAGGAGGACAGGCACGGGGCTGAGATTCAGTAGTTGGTCTAAAGGAGGTAAATTATTTTAGGGGAAGGACGATATGAGGCAGCTTTTCTGGTTCCAGGGCAACATGAGCTTCTAAAAGACAAGAGAGCCCCCATACTTTAAAAGACAGGATATTTATTCATTTGATACTTACCTTACTTGAACCTCCACTGCCTATCTGTTTTAATATGGAATAAATTCTTCCGTTAACTGAAATGCATTCACTCATTGATGAGGATCCTGAAATCTAAACAATTAAGATATGTAAACATAAGTTCAATGAACATGTCTAACAAACTAGTTTGTACTAGGTATAGTGAAATATTCCCAGTTTTAGCTAGCTGGGCTACAAGATTCCCCCCTCCCATCCCTCCCCAAAAGTCCAAAACAACAACAAAAACATAAAAGAGGAATAAGAGAAATGTCAACTTAATTCAGAAACAAACCTCTAAAAGGTCTCCTGTTTAACTGATTTTTACTTAAATTCCGAGTAGAAAGTGTAAGAATGTCACTTACTAGCCAGTGGACAAACTCATGAGCTGCCCATTTCATCTTTCTTCCCTATTCTCTTCCTTGCATCTCTGTATTTCCACATACATGTTCACAGTCACTTCTTTACCCCCACTCCCATTCATAAAAGCAATGTGCCAAAGCACAGTGAGCTCTGGTCCATTAGACAACACACATATCATCAATGCCTGCCCTTCTCTTCTGCCCTGAGTGAAGTTCATTTTCCCCAGAAATCTACCAACTGGTAAATATCAGTTGTCCTTTCCTTCCTTCTTATAACTGGATGTGTTTATAAAGACTTTAAAATAAAAGGCCTTATTTTCAGATAGTAAAGCTGAAATGAAGAGGTTTTGATTAGCCAGTTAACCAAATTCAATCAATCAAAATCCGAATAAACTTCACTTTAACTGAGTCACGTTTTAAATCCAAAATGACAGAATTATTCATGTAATCTTCTATAGAAACAGACAGATGAATTCTAATGTCCTTATTCTTGGGGCTTGACTTAAGTCAGTGTTGTTTCCCATGTGTTCCTCTTTGTTCCTCCTTAAACAGCATTTCTTAGGGAATAATCCCTCTGACATCCTTATCCTGCTGTGGACACTAACAGAATACAGTAACACCTCGAATTCTACTTCAATGCCAGTGTGACATTAGTTCCGTCCACGAGACTCGTCCCTATCCACCTCCTCACTGGGGCCTTCCAAACTAATTAATTCAATCATTGTACTCTGCTTGTCTACCCCACAAAGCTTCCAAAAGCCCAGTGAAACCTTGAGCACAGCTTTCCCTTTCCCAGTTCCAGGCCACACCCGACTCCTTTTGAAGCCTTCCTAGCAGTGGCCTCCTCTAGAGCACTGTCAAGCCCCCTTTCCAGTCACTTCTGGATTGCCTTCTAGACTTTAACCAGAACAGGACCTATCAGCACTAAAAGGACAATAAACAGATCTTGACTCAACATTACTCCCTCCCTTTGGAGAGAGGGTCTTCCTATTTAATTCTGGATGCCCTGGAACTCACTCTGATAGCCAGGCTGGCCTCAAACTCAAAGGAATCTTCCTGAGGGCTGTGTGGCATCATGCCAGGCTTTTTCCTTTAACTCTGCAAGTTCTTATATAATTTCCAGCCTGCAGACACTATCATATCTTTCCATAGCTAGTAATATATAAGCTATTGCCAGGTAATCTTTTGTTCATCTTTTTATATAATGGCAAAATATACATAACCCAAATTTTGCCTTTTTAACCATGTTTTCTTTAATCAATTGGTCTTAACAGATGATCACTCTTTTGGCTATTTCATTTAAGTAACACCAGCAGTTAACATTCACCAACTTTTAAGTGTCAGGCCATGCTCTGCTTTAAGAGTTACGCATATGCTTAACATGACCTTCACAATGACTCTAGCAGGAGGTAGTGCTATTTCTCCATCTTGAGCATGATGAAATGGGCACAAAGAGTTCTTGTAACTTGCCAAAGATCACACAGCTGGAGAGTGAGGCCAAGAATCGTCCACGAGGTCTGCCCATGAGACCCATGTTCACACTGTGCTCAAGAGTATTATACAATAATTTCAGTCAGTTGGGACCTAGGCTTTTCTCAAATGATAACTCACATGTCAGCAACATCTTTGTTAGTTTACAATAATCATAACACATTGTAAGTGCTTCATATTGCTATTCTGACTATCCAGAAAACTCACTTTTCCAAACGAATTACATATTAACAAAAGAAATGGAGCCACTCACAGAAGGTAAGCTCCACTATAAGAGGAGGCTTATTATTAAAGGATTCCAACTGGATTCTTGAGTCTACTCACTGAGAGCACGTGGGAGACAAACCCTTATCAAAATATCAAAAACTTTCCTAAGGGACAGGTTCTGAAGACCTTCCCTGTCAACTTGACAGTATGAAAGTAAAATCTATGAAACTGACTGCACCTTAAATATGCCACTATAAACCACGCCCTCGAACCTGTAAGTTTTGAAGAGGAGTGCTGAGTCCTTGCTGCTGATGCTGCTGGTGGCGGGCAAGTTGGCTGTAAGGTGTTGATGATGGACAGGCAGGTGGGAATTCATTCTTTACAACTGAAGTCTTAAAACTAGAAAAGATTTTATTTTCTTTAATATAACATATTTAAAAATTAAAAGGAAAAATTTAAGTCTTCGTGCACTGTAAAAAGATCACATGAACCTAAAATTCCCATATTAGTTTTTCTTGGGGGCTGATATTTACATGTTTGACTTATATCATGACCAGGTGGTTAATTTGGGGAAAATTGTTACAAAATCAATTTTTTATCTCTTAACAAGAAATCCTTGTTAATAAAAATAAAATGTAATTAAAAATATGGAGTAAGGAGAATTTTATAACAGTTTAGCCAAAAACAAAGATCAGCTTATAACTGACTACAGAATTTTAGAATTGTTTTTAAACAATAATGTTCTATGGCAGTCTGCTAGAAATAACTAAGAGTCAATTATGTCAGCAGAGGAGCTTGGTCTTCTAGTTTGTATCTGTTTAGCACACATTCACATTTTGCTTCCTTTGATTGCTAATGTACCTTCAATATTGGTACAGTAGTTGTCAAAAAAACAAAAACAACCACAACGACAACAACAAAACCTTTAAAAATATTAACAGTAACTAATCTGGGGCTAGAAAGATGGCTCAGTGGGTAAGAGCACCTACTGTGCAAGCCAAAGACCTGAGTCAGAATTCCCAACACCCATGTAAATCGTTGGCACAGCTATGTTACGGCAGGCCTGTAGCCTGTTGGGATCAGAGGTGCAAGCTGTGCTAAGGCTTGCTCGCTGCCAATCCTATCTCCACAGTCCATGAGAGACTCTATCCAGGGAAGAAGATGGAGAGTGCAGTCCCTTCTGGCCTACAGGCACATGCATCTGCGTATATAAGTGAGCATACGGAACTCGCACATAAATATCTTAAGAAATGTATTATTAATTTAGCTAGTAATTATTCTTTGTAATAACTACATATAATAAGATGACGAAATAATAACATTGCATTAAATAGATAAGTCGCTGGTTATAAATAGGATAGTTTTAATTAGGGTAAAGAATGACATTCTGAAAAACAAAAAAAGCCAAAGGCACCATGGAATTATGTTATCTCTTAAAACATTAAAAATATAGCCAATGGGGGTTGGGGATTTAGCTCAGTAGTAGAGCAAGCGCAAGGTCCTGGGTTCGGTCCTCAGCTCCGGGGGAATGAATGAATATATATATATATATATATATCCAATGGTTGGAGATTATTATATATTCCTTTCTTTGTAGTGTCACTCATTACTCATTTTCTTTTGCAATATCTTTTATGTTTCCTTTTATCAACTAATCACCCAACTTCTTCACCTCTCATTCCTGTCTTTGGTCCTGTATGTTTGAATACTTTTCAAACTATGTGAATTATACATTTGATCTCATTCAGAGGCCATCCCATGCCAATTACCACTTCATACATGGAAATATCTATCTATCCTGTTTCATTCTAAGAATGCTAAATTTTCTTTAAAGGGTTTCTCAACCAGAGAAGCATACACGTTCACGAGCAAAAGACCTAGACTGCATACTTAGATTTCCAAGCTGTAAGACTACGATATGACAGAGAATACTTTTATAACAGTCCTTAAAAACAGAATAATTATACATGAAGACAATATTTATGTAATCGTAATTTGCTTTCCCCCTTGGATTTTATAGACGCCCAAAACTGATGCTGAGGAAAAAAAAAAAAAAAGTAATTTCCAAGTCTCTAAATAAGAGAGCAGAGAGAGCAGGTTCAATCCAATACAGTTTGACCTGAAAGCCTGTCTTCTTTCTATTTATCACTTGCATTCTGAGCTCAGAGAAAAAGGTAATTACCATTTCATGTAATCATCCAAGGAACTGCTACTAGGTGTCTCACAGACAGACTTTGGATCAATCCATTTAGGAACTGATAATGGTGGTGACTGCTTTGAAACAGAAAAGGCAAGTTGCTCAACAGTGGTACACTTCTGCTAAAAGAAAAATTTAAAATTCCATGACTTAAGAGAATTAGACATAATAGTTTAACCTTTGAAATAATAAAACTATGAAAAGCAAAGCTGTCTTGGTTTGGGTTTCCATTGCTGTGAAGACACCTTTTATAAAGGACATTTAATTGGGACTGATTACAGTTTCAGAGGTTGAGTTCATTATCATCATGGTAGGAAGTATGGCATCATGCAGTGAACTTGGAGATGGAGGAGTCCAGAGTTCTACATCTTGATCCGAAAACAGCAAGGAGATTCCCTTCTGCAGGCAGCCAGAGGAAGGTCTCTTCCACTGGGTGGAGCTTGAGCATAGTACCTCAAAGCCCACCCTCACAGTGATACACTTCCTCCACTAAAGCCACACCAACTCCAAACAGGCCATACCTAATAGTAGCATTTCCCATGGGCCAAGCATATTTAAACCACCACAAAAGCAAACTAAAACAGTGTGTGTTTGTGTATGTGCACATGTTTAGGTAGAGCCCAGAGGTCAACTAGGGTACCGTGTTTTGAGAAAGTCTATGTGGGACCTGAGGGTCATAGATTATGCTAGGTTGGGCTGGCAGACCAGTCAGCCCTGTGGCCTCGCCAGCCTCCATCTCCCTGGTGTTGGTTAAGATTACCACATGGGCTGGGGATTTAGCTCAGTGGTGTTAGGAAGCGCAAGGCCCTGGGTTCGGGTCCCAGCTCCAAAAAAAAAAAAAAAAAAAAAAAAAAAGATTACAAGCACATGGCACTGCCCCTAGCTTTTCCAGTGATTTATCAGACTCAGGTCATCATGCTTGTACAGTATTGTACTAAGCTACCTTCCTCAGTCCAGCTTTTAGTCAAATTTTAGTACAGTTCTTTTATTCCAGACTTAATGCTAACATACTCTACTCAAGCTAGCCATATTATCAGGAAGACACACAGTGTATTTAACAAAAAAACACCCAGCATCTTCCATGTATCAGAACCATTATGCATTAAATTTTTATAAAATGTTCAGGAACTTTGCAATGTACTATCTAGAGATGCACTTCAGTCTGGGGACAATTTGGCTTTTAGAGAGTATCTGCATGTAAATCACACTGATCTCTACTGTAATTTCAGACATTGGGATCTCTTTATACTCAAGAATCACAAAGGATAAATCTATTCTGCCTTTCGTCGTGGAGTCCTCTTAATTTTTAGAAATGTCTAAAAGACCTCTCAGAAACATTCTTTCATTTATGAGTATGAGTACATACATGTGTTCACTAGGATTACTGTGGAATATGTGACTAAGAGGCGGCTCTAGTAAGTTACTAAGCAATGAAAATGTTAACGATAGTGATCAGAGGGATGTTTGCACTCTGCATTTAGAAATAAGAACTGGGGATGTAAGTGTATGTGGCTACCATGAAGGAAACAGTCATCAGAAAGGAGTTATGAATTTGAAGGACAGCTATAAAACAGGCGATGCAAGGGATGGATGGAGAGGCAAGAAGAAATCAGGACGTTGCTAGCCTCTGCATGACCCAGGGCCTACAGGGCCTAGCATTATTTTTGTTTTATTTTGTTCTAAATCAATGGTTCTCAACCCATGCATTGCAACCCCTTTGACAAACCCCTAACACCAAAATTATTTACATTGCAATTCGTAACAGTAGCTAAATTACAGTATGAAATAGCAACAAAATAATTTTATGGTTGGGGTCACAACATGAAGAACCTGTATTAAAGGGTCACAGCATTAGGAAGATTGAGAACCATAGATGGTCTCGCTATATAGCCTTGGCTGGCCTAGAGCTCAATATGTAGACCAAGCTGACCTTGAAGTCAGAGATCTGTCTGCCTCTGCCTCCCAAGTGCTAGGATTAAAGATGGGTACCACTATGTCTGGTTCAGAATATTTTTAAGGAACAATGTGGAGTCACCAGGATTTCAGCTATGACAGCAGTGAGTAAAGATCATGACGGCACACTGAGAAGACAGAGGTCTCAGAAGAGTAGGCCTCTGTAAGAAGTGAGGAAGAAGTAGCCTAACAGAAATGGGGAACTCAAAGCTCTAAAGTAAGACATGTGATGAAATAAACTCCCTTTTAGAAGGTTGCTCAGTCAGCAGGGTCACAAGAAACTGGCTACTCTTCCTTGCTGTTTCTAAGAATGCTTTTCAAGTTTTCAGTGTATTTTCTGAATTTGGAATATTTTCATCTCCAAGGAAATACCCCTATACCTGTAATCCGCGCCTTGTGTCTTACAGTACCTGTTTCCACCAACTATGACCATAGTTTCCATTTCTATGGTTTCGCCTATTCAGAACATCTCACATTAGCTCACAGAACCAATGGCCTCCTGTGAGACAGTTCTTACACTTAGCAATGTTTAAGGTTCATTTAGGTTGGAGTGTGTACCAGTATTTCAATGATTAGTAATACTTCATTATATAGATGCACCACATAATATAGATATTACTTTTGCCAAATTACAAATATTCTACTATGAATAATACTCATTTCCAAATTATTTTTAGAAATGTGTGCATTCAGTTCTCTTAACTATAAATCTATTGTAGGGCTAGAGAAAGAGCTCAAGGGTTAAAAAACTGTATTACTCTTGCAGGTGACCTGAGTTCTATGTCCATCACCCATACCTGGCAGCTCTCAACCACTTGTAACTCTAGCTCCATAGGCACCTGCATTCACAGGCACACATTAAAAAGAAAACCCTACAACAGTCTATTAGTACTGATGAAAACAGAATTTATCCTGACATGTGTTCTTAGCATCCTACAGGTGCTACTACTGATCACGGTATTCCGGGAAAAAAAGAAAAAGAAATCTTGTAAATAAACTATTGCACTAAATATGGTCTCTCATCACCTTAACACTTCAAAGTCAAATATCCAACATACCTATCAAGCCTGAGACACGTGTTACTAAAGACAGTAATGCAGTTTAAGGAACAGAACATCACCTCTTTGTCAGCCTTTGGGGTTACGTCTGGGACGTGCCGCTGGTGTGCAAAGGCAGCCGAGTTCTGGATCACACACTCTGGCTTCCTGGCAGACTGCCACTGCCTGGGCCTTCTTTCTGGAATCTCCGGTTCTTGACGCACTTTAGGTTCTGAAACTTTGTTATCATTAAAAATTAATATTGATGATAATGATAATTAAGAACAGGTGTGGTGGCGTCCACCTGTAGACTCAGAGGTAGGAGAGGATAGCTTGAACCAGGGATCTGAACCAGCTTGGGCAGTACAGCAAGACCCCACCTCAAAACAAAACAAACCTCAAATAAACAAGTAAGCTTAAGCAACAGGAATGTGGTATAAACTATGCTTCATTTCCACTCTGAAAATAACAGGAGCTACTAAAAGGTGATACAAGGAAGGAGTCAGGCTTACAAACGGCAGACACTAACTTCCCTAAATAGTTTTAAGTTTCACCAGAGACTATTCTAGACTTAAATGCTTCTGGGTTTTTTTTTTTTTTTTTTTTTTTTTTTTGGTTCTTTTTTTTTTTTTTCGAGCTGGGGACCTTGAACCCAGGGCCTTTGCTTCCTAGGCAAGGCTCTACCACTGAGCTAAATCCCCAACCCCATGCTTCTGGTTTTTAATAAATAAATTAAAAATCTTAAGTGTGGATATTATAAAGTAATACTAATTAAGGAAAAGCTAACTTACTACTGTTCTTAGACGTCCACTTTAAAAAACAGATTTTATTTTACACTGCACAATAACAAAATGAAAAGGATCCTAAAGAAAAAAGATATACTATTTTCAAACATGATTGTGGACCTACCAACACTCACAAATTGGGCACTGTAGAACATGCCTGTAATTCCAGCCCTTAATGGGCTGAGGCAGGAGAACTGTGAATTTGAAGACAGCTAGGCAGCCTAAAATAAGACCTTGTCTTAAAAAAGAATAAATAAAACTATAATACATACAAAAAAGCACTAAAAAAAATACATTATTAGAATTGTTCAGTGAATTTAGGAATATCCATATATTTAAGTAAAAAAATAAATCAAATTTATATACTAGCAATAAAGTTAAACACAGAAATTTTGTACAGCAAAGGGTACCCTTCAATATCACAACACCAAAAATATCAGCTATTCTCAACTAAATCTACCACAATATACACAAGAGCTCTAGAGAACAGGGTTCTTGTTGTAGTAAAAGACTGAACACATGCCAGGTTAATGGGCTGAAAGGCTCAAGAGGAAAATTTGTTGCAGGTGTCTTTATAGGCTCAACTGCTTCTCAAACTTCAGAGAATGAAAACTGGTATATAGAACCTAGTTATTTTTATGGAAATTCAAAATCTCGACACTTTATCTTATCATATGTATTCATGTTCATATCAAGTTCAAGGAAAATTGACCTAAAGATGAAAGATAAAATGATTCCCCACGATCTGTAAGTATGTTTAGGACACTCACATAAACCTTGTTTAAAATAACAGAAAGTATAAAGGCAAAGACTAGGAAGTCGGAATGCACAGAAATTTAGAATTCTACTTCATCAAATTAGCTATCAAATGAATACTATTAAGAGGCATATTTGATAAAGGTGACTTTTCTTAATGGTATCAAAAGATTATAAGAAATTATGAATAGTTTCCAAAAATACCAAGATCAGGAACCTGTTCCCAATGAATATCAAGGTAAAGACTAAAAGACGAGTCTACGGATGAAACACTACTTGGCACAGAGGCTTTCGTCAGCACTGGGCTTCCAGGATTAGAGTCATGAATGCAAACATCAGAGGCAAACATCAGAGCTAGCCTTACTCGGCTGTAAAGTCTCTCCTCAGAAGCCATTGGCACACACTCAAAGTCACCTGATAAACCCCAGCCCTGCCCTAAAAGTACTGCTTACTCTGGACCTCTGAACCACACGAAGTGTAGGCACTAGCTAGTGTCACGCCAGTCGCCAGTCACTTCCTTCCCACTGGGCAGCAGCTGCCCTGTGCCCCTCCCTTGGAACAGCCCGGTTTATCAGTTTTTCTTTTTTTTTTTTTTCTTTTCTTTTCTTTTTTTCGGAGCTGGGGACCGAACCCAGGGCCTTGTGCTCTACTACTGAGCTAAAACCCAACCCCTTATCATCAGTTATTCTTTAGCCCAAGCCATTCCCTCCTGCTGAGTCACTGCTATGAGTCCCACTTAAATGTTAATGGGTTTGCAAATCTTCTCTTCCAAGTATTTTTCCATGCTTTCCCCAATCCAAATGAGGTTCCTAAAACTTTCCCTCTCTAAGTTCTAAGAGCATTTTGCTTGTATCTCTCCTAACAATCTTTACACTTTATCCCACATTTAGCTATTCTATGTACATTCCAGAAGTGATTTCCAATTTTGGGACCCTGTTCCTAAAATCCCTGGGTCTCTAGAGCATTTATTAGACTAGTGGAAAACCAAAGTTTGATTTAAAATAAAAATGAGAGTGGACTGTGATATAGAAATTACTTTGTTCTTTGGTGACAATAGCTGTCAAACCAAGGAAAAAATAACCCTTTTTATGTGCCCTTTAGGAAAATACCTTCCTCTCCTAAAGGAGTCAATATTTTCCATGCACTCTGTAAAAAAGTTAAAATGGAAAGTAAAAGACAAAATTTTACGTCAGAATTAGGTCATTATCTATTGTCTTAAGCTATGTGGATTGTGTATGACACATATGCACATATGCACATTTTGTGAGCACACAAAAGTCAGAGAGAAACATCAGGTACCAGTTCTTGTTTCCATTTTGTTCTAGACAGGGTCTCATGTCACATGTTGTGTGCATCAGAAGACAAGGCCTGTGAGCTTTGGGGGATTCTCCTGTCCCCGCCATCTTACCATAGGAGTGTGGGGGTTATAGACCTGACTACCGAGTTCAAGTTTATGTGGGTTTTGGAGATTTGAATTGGGGTCTTCATCATACGTGGCAAGCGCTTTATCCACAGAGCCATCTCCCCAGTGTGTCTGTGTTATTCTTTGAAGTTTCAAAAATACAGAATGAATTTTAGTCATTTCCATGCCATGGTTATCTTCTTTTGTTTCTCCCTCCCCGTCAGAAGCCCTTTCTATTCCCAAGTCCCCCACTGACTTTCATATCCTTCTTTTGTCAACAGCCCCGTGAGTTTAATCAGGTTGACTACATAAGCACTTACCTTCCAACTTTGTTAGACTTGAATCCGTTTTACTCTTCAAGGTTACTAAATCAGACATAAGTTCAGAACTCTTTTCATTGGACACCAGAGAGTCTTTCAAATGAATAGCTTGAATGGGCTACACAAAAAGAACAAAAAGATTTCAAATAAAATAATGTACCATAAATAGCAGTAGTACTAATTGGTCTAAACTGTTCAATATAATAAGAGTTTTATCTATGTAAAAAGATTGCTTGCAAAACTATCTGTCATATCTGTAGACTCACAAACTCCCAGAAGGTCATAACCATTAACTTGACAAATTTTCTTTAAGTGGACAAGTTAATTGCTACGCTATACTTCACTCAAAAAAGATAGTGTTAGAAATTTTGGATCCAACATAAAATAAGCCTGATGATAAAATGTAAGTATCTTGTTTACATGATTCTATTTTTAGTTAGTATGTATTTATGGATTTTGCAGTGCTAGGAATTGAACTCAGAGCCTCACATATGATAGTTATGTGCTCTACCACTGAGCCAAATCCCCTGTCCTGATTGTACTATATTACCAAAATAACAGCAATAGTAGAAGTTGGCATTTATCTAACCTCAAAGTAGTATTATACATTGAGAAAGTATAATTTGATACAATTAAGTACCATTCCCTAAAAGTAGAGAAAATTATTACTTTAAAGCATACCAGGAAAGCTTGTAATGTTGAAAATTCACACTACAATGCCAGGGATTTAAGCCAAGTATACCAAGAATATTAGAAACCCTACAACTTATTGCATCTGGAACTAGTCACTTTCTGGGTAAAGCTGACAAAAGGTGGGGGCATAGCAGATTAACTTTAGTTCTTATGATCCCGCCTCTGCATCAATATATGCTCTGCGTTTAAAGATGGTTGGCCATCATCATGTCAGTAAACATAATAATAACACAACCTGGGGAATAACGCCCACGCTGATTCTCAGACCCAGGCCTACCAGTGCATCTAAACGCATGCCTAATTAATGTACCTCATGGTCTTCTGATACTTGCACCAACACCTGTGCTAACTCTCAGAGGTGGTCTCAAATTCTACCAACACTTTGGAGATTAAACACCAATCCTTTCCCTACAGAAAGCTCTATGAGATGAGTTTTACACCAGGAACCTTTGCTTCACACACATTTAAAGTTGTAATACCTTTAAACCTCTCAATTCATAGGAATCATTTCCACTTGATTTGGATCCAGGCATAATCGAATCTCGGTATTCTGATCCAGATATTTTTCTATTACCCATGAGACAAAAAGATTTTAACAGTTAACATAAAATTGTTTTATTGTTCGTTTTCAAACTGCCTTTCAATACACATAAGTTGTACATATGCACTGTGAATTGGAAGCATCTTTAAAAGTGACTTAATTCTAATGTAAAGGTGACTATGCTTAAGAATTAGGTACCGAGCAATGACGAACTGATGAAGAGATAGATGACTGCCAGTGTCTTCATTGCCTAACAAGGTACACTGGAGCTAAGATAAGGGTGTGGGAAAGGAAAAGTATGCAGATGAAATGGCTGCACACAGATGAGGGATAACAAGGCCTAATGAACTGTCATGTGGCCCTCTACAGTCCAGCATTCAGTCTGTCATAAAAAGCATCAAGAGCCCGGCTGAGTGACCCTTGAGGGATGGGGAGTGTTTAAAACAATATACTTTAAGAGTGGGAGAAAAATCTCCAGCATGCTTCAACTAAGTATTTGAAAAGGAGGTCCAAGATAACAGGAATATGTAACTCAAATGCAAATATCCTCTTAACCATCAATATCTATTTGAAGCCTAAATAGAACAGAACTTCAATTACTGAAAGCACCAACTAAAGTAGTTTGCTCCTCAATTTCCTTAGCACTTACAACTATAGCAAGTACATAAGGGATGGGATTCCTTATTTGGGAGTAGACACTCAAACTGAGAGTAGGGGAATATATCAGATGAGAATGATTCTTTTTTTACTGAAGTCTCTTCTCTCTCTCTCTCTCTCTCTCTCTCTCTCTCTCTCTCAAAACAATACATAACATATATAAACACAGACACACACACACACATAGACTCTCCCACACACAGACCCCCCCCCACAGACCAACACACAGAACCCCCCCCCACACACACACACACAACACACTTAAGATACAGCCCGCTACTTTATGCTATGATCCCAGCAACCCCCTTGATTTAAAGATTTCACCCTGCTAGGTCTCACTCAGCAGTCAGTTCTTTGGTCCTAGGGAATTGAGCCCAGGGCACTTGGCATGTTCAGTATGTGCTCTACCAGAGCATGCTCCCGGCCTCTATCACTTCTTGAAGCCCTGAGCTCTGAAACAATGTATGAATTCATCATCATTCCCACTAATAGCTAGCCAGCACTTAAGCAGATTAAAAACAAAGTTTGTTTTCAAATCCCCTTCCATCCCTGCTGTAAGTCCAGCATCAAAGAGACAGAAGCAGGAGAACTACCAGACATCTTGGAAGAACATAGCTCAAAGAACAAAAACAACCCAAAAAGAAACCCAGTAACTTCTAATATCAAAGAAAGATTTAATTATTTTGTGTTCAAGCCTGGTGAACACAAAACACCCAGGAGGCACAGATTCCAGCTTGGGTAGAGTTTAAGGCTAGCCTAGGAAAAATTAGTGAAATGGCTCTAAAATAGAAATAGTAAAGGGAAGAACATGGATGTACATCAAAGGAAGGGGACTTGCATAGATCCGGCCCTAGCCTCAACAAAATTAGTGAATCCTATTACTTTTACTAAGTAAAACTGTAAGATATTCTGAGAACGATCTCTAGTATACAAACAAGTTTAAAAAGCCTAATTCAAACATACCTTTTTGTAAACTGTGGCACAGCTGAACCATCTGTCTTCACATAGTAATCTGGGCTATTTAGAAGATTAACTGGGACTCTTCCAAAGGGGCATGACTAGAAATGATTTGAAAGATTAAGTAACAAACTGGGACACATAAAGAATTCACTACCATCGCCTTCTTCAAAGTGGACTGAAAACAACTCACCCGTTTAGTTTTGTTAGTTTGCTTTAAGGGATTTCGATGACTTACTTCCACATCTTTTGGAGGCATGTTCTCCCTGAACAGAAAGAAAATAGCTGTGATTTTTTTTCAGAGAATACTATGCTAACTGTTATCACACCAGTGTGACAATACAAAGATAACCAAGTGAAGAGCTGAATGTGTTCCTTACCCATATAAAATCCTGGCTCCAGCAGCCTGTACTTTGGGATCACAACTGCTCTTTCTACTCTGTAAATTCCCAAGTGAACTGGAGAATGATTCTTGGGCAGTTAGTACTGTAGATGCTGTAAAAATTTCACAACTAGGATTAAGTTTACAAAGAAAGAGTAATCTTACACGCAGGAATATTTTTAAAGACATGGGGGATATAGAAGCTTCTTTCCAGCTGTCCCTTTAAATCCTCTCCACACATATAACTGTCCCCAGGATAAAAGTATGTCCTTCACTAAAAGCAAAAGGCCACCTCTTTACTTTGACCAAGTCATTTTAAGCAGTTACCAACACAAGGTTGGCGCAGTAAGGATCTTTGTTTCTGAACAGCTTACCTCCTATACACCTACTTAACTGTAGGCTTTTAAGCACTATACCTAAATCATGTTTTCCTTTCAAGTATCCCGAAACTGAGTTCTACCCCTCCAGCAAAGCACAGCACATGATAACCACCTGATAAACTCTTTTTGTCCTCTTCTGAGAGCAGCTGCTTTTTCTGGAGGTGTAGGTTACGGATGGCAGTCTCCAGCATCTGCAGCGGCACTGCCCCCGTCTCTACAGCTTTATGAAGAAGCTGTTCGCTTTTCTTAAGATTGCCTAAGAGAGGGAAAACAACTGTTATTTGATGTAGGACCCTTTGCCCACTATTCCCAGCTCATTGATTCATTAAGACCTAGTGGAAAGATTAGACTGCCTCACACTACTGCATAAGCAAATACACAATTTCTCACTTATCACACAGAGTTAAGTCCTCTTTACCAATTCCTGCTCACCACTGAAAACCATTTAGAAGTGTAATAAACTAGTGCATACACACACACACACACACACACACACACACACACACACACTACAGCAATTAGAAGCATCTTGAGTACTCTCCATATTAAAGCAAGCATTTGTTATAATATACTATTCATAATAACATTTAGTCATCAAGAGTGAAAATTTGCTAAAAACTTTTCTAGCAAAAGGATTTATTAAAAAAAAAAAAGTTAAAGGGCTAACATCTGCTGTTAAATTAATCTATGCCACTGCCAAAATACAAAATAACCAATACAAAAGTTTATTCAACCAGACGTTATCAAATTTCCTTTCAAATACAAGCTGGATCTTTAATAGTTGGTAAATGTTCAATGTGTACATCACATAGCACACAGGATGATATCAGCAGTCACGGAATTCACGGGCTACAATGCTATACATGGCACTTAGGGTATAAAGAATATCATGTAAAAAAGACACTTCAATACCTAACCAAAGGAAAAGACTTTCTGAATAGAGTCCTACTTGCTCAGAAAATGAGAGCTGAACTGGCAAGCAACATTAGAAAGCTTCTGTACAACAAAGGAAATAGCTAATCAAGTAGAGAACATGGGTGTTCTTTGCCAGGTATGCATCTAATAGAGGCCTAATATCTAAAATATACAAAGAACTTAAAAAACTAAGAAACGAGAAAATAACCAAATCAATAAATAAGATAATGAAAAGATAGTCATGAAGGAAGAAATGCAAGTGGTCAATAAATACATGAAAAAATGTTTAACTTCACTAGGGAAAGAAAAATGCAAATCAAACTACATTAAGAATCCATTTTACTCCAGTCAGAATGGGAGTCATTAAAAAAAAAAACAAATATAAAAAACAAACAATAATGCTGGATCAAATGTGGAAAAGAGAGAAATCTTATGCATCACTAATGAAAATACAGACTAGTCCAACCTCTGTGGAAATCAGTACCAAGGTTTCTCAACACCAGCAACAGAGGAAAGAGATGAACCTCCTCTGCCTCTCCCACATGTTTGTTTACTCAAAGGACTGCAGTGCAATGTACCAGAGACCCCTCACCCCAGTGTTTACTGCAGCACTGCAGAGCTGGAGAGAAGGCTCAGTAGTTAAGAGCACTTGCTGTTTTTGTAGAGGACCAGGATTTGGTTCACAGCACCCACATGGCAGCTCACAACCATTTACCAACTCCAGGGACAAATGCCTGCTTCTGACCCATGTGGGTGACAGGTATGTACATGGTTTAAGTACATACATGCAGGCAAAATACTCATAGATATAAAAGAAGAAACTATTTACAACAGCTAAGTTATGACGCCAATATAGATATCACAACAGAGAAATGGATGACAAAAATGTGGTACATACACACAATGAAATCATTTTCAGCCATGAGGAATAAAGTAGTGACCTTTGCAGGAACATGGATACAACTACAGACAATCACATTAAGCAAATTAAGCTAACCTTAGATAAATGTCTTTTTTCCTCTTTTATGGTCCTATATTTTGTACAGTAACACAAAATCATATATCCATAATCTACATCTACCTATATCTATACACATATATACATACACACACATATATGCAAGTAGAGGTAAAACTGTCTAGGGCAGCCAAGGAGATTAAAGAGGGGAAGGGAGGGCAGAAAGAACTGAGGGCAGGAGATATACTCAACATCCCACATATGCCCATAAGAAAACCTTTAAGAACAAGAGATAACCTCTTACTCACAATTTACAAATTTTAAAGAATATATGTTAAAGATTAAATCCCTATGTTTACTGAGAATAGTGACTTAGAGAAGCACCAGTAATTTAGGGTCTTATTAACTCAGGTCAAAAGTCCATTAGAGAATCCGATTCAGACCCTGGGAAGCCCTTTCCCTATACATGCACACGGGAGTCAGGTCACAGGCCTCGTGAAGCTGCGGTAGCTCCTAGCACTCTATCCACCCACCCTGTTCAAAACAGTCACAATTTTGATCTGGTGGCTGCTGCCAAACTTCAGTGATGTAGTTGTTTTTATAGTCAGCTCAATTTATTTGTTCTAAGATCTAAGAATTATAGTTACTACTGAAAGGCCACAGGGTCTTTAAGGCCTGACCAGATCTGCCATAAGAAGCAAGAAAGCATCAGCTTTTCTAGGAAGGAAGTGTATGCTTTACACGGACACAGCTGACTACATATTTAACTTACTGGCTTAGGAATCCCATAGGTAAACTCCGAATTCTCAAACCATGTCTGTGTTATACAGTATTTCCCTACCTCAATTCTGGGGAGCAGCCTGCAAACCTTACTTTAGGTACTGTCAGAGGGACGCTGCTAGCTGTGCTGATGCTCGACTGGGCAGTACACGAAATCAGAATACCAGCACCAGTAAGCAGAGGAGAAAAAGACTCGGCCAGAGGATACGCTGAGGGCTACCCAGGGTAGAAACGTCTCAGGGAAGATGTCCTGCCCTCAGTCAAAAGGCAGACTGACGGATGACACGAGCGAGGGGACGGCCCCTGTAGTGGTGTGTGAGGTCAGCAGCTCAGTGTCACAGCATTATCTTAACACGCCCAGTGCTAGGAAGCCACAGCCTTGACTGACTAAGTGCCAGCTAAAATGTCTTATCTTCTATTCCACAAAAACTCAACGGACACAAACACTCCTTCAGATGGATCCTGAGTGAAGGACATAGACGCTCCCACAGAACGGTCCTTCTGAGGAAAAGACAGCCCAGCGAATAGTGGAATAGCTCTCCACTCCACGTACTCATCTGATCCCCTGCAATATTTTTGCTTTAATATTTCACTTCAAATCTGTGATTCCATATTAATGCTTTCACTCAAAATGTAAATGTGATATTTTCAGATTACCTTGAGACAGTTCAAACTGTGCGAAAGAGACATGCACGAAAGCAAACTTCTTGCAGTTCTCTCGGGCCATTTGGAAGTAGTCGTGAGCATCGTCAGGTTCTTGAATACTGCAACAGGAGACTAGACTCAGACTCAAAACCAAGAGCTCTCATAACAAATACACTTGGTAACTTCCCTTTTTAAAAGATGTAGACTATTCTTCTTAGTGTGAAAATAAAAAGCTAGGTTAAACTTGTGTACCATTTTAGGAAATGTCCAAACTATAACTCTGAGGGATCTATGTCCACAGAAAAGAATTTACATTAAGAAAAGTACTAGTTTAGACACGTCTCTCTAAATTGGTTGCATGTTTACTATGGGCTGAGCACATCTAGATTTTGTTGTTTGTTTAAAGGCAAAAGTCCCATTTAAATCAAGTCCAGCCCTTCCCTAAGAGAAAAGGCCCACAGAGCCTTAGCACATCTCACTGACGCTGCCTTCACCCATCAGTGTTTCTGAGGCCCACTGTCCTATGGAACTCCGACAAGGAGCCAGGTGTTCCTCAGATCGCACAAGAGATCATTTGGATCGCTTGGTTTCCCATTACTATCTGAGGCTGAGCAGAAACACTAGAACAAGGACCAGAGCAGGAACATGAAGATAAATGAAGACACTTGGAGTGCACTGTTGGGAAAATAGCCAGAGTCCACGCTACGCTTGATGTGGCTTTAAGGGCACCAATCATTTATAATTTATGGAAGTTAAACCTGACCAGTCTTTACAGGCCACAGCGAGTGAGTGGGTCAAACCAACGAGTCCATTGTCTTCTGCCTGTTGTCGTGTGCAGTCACAGTCCCTCCTTAGTCATCTTCCCCTTCCACCGTTTACACTAAACAAGGGAACACTCAATCTTTCAAGGAAATTACATATCTGAGTTAAGTTAATGTTTCATTATATCATTTTTATACTGTAAATCATTTTGTAAGAGAGAATTACTGCTATCCCAGGATGTTGGGATTTGGCTCCCCTGTGCATTTGGAAATCAATAAACTATTACTGAAATACCAAAAAAAAAAAAAAAAAAAAAAAAAAGTACTAGTTTAGACAATATAACTTAACGTTTTTACCTTGTCCCTCTGTAATATAGTACATATATAGTTGGTTACATGAAGTTCATGCTAATACTCACGCCTTTAATTCTGCAAGTCTCACTTGTATTCGAGCAAAGCTCTCATTCTGGCCATATTTATCTGGAGGAAGTGCTTCAATGGCTTGACTATACCGACCAATCAGCTTATTTAAAAGAGCATCATTTAGAGGTGGGCTGTTTTTCTCTAGTTTCAGCAAGAAATTCAACCAGTTCTCTGGTGTGTTCTCAACCATCATAATTTGGTTAACAGTTTCTGAGTTATATGAATAAGGAGAAAAAAAAAATCACAACTGAGAAATAGACAACAAAAACAAATGACATTGTTCTCCCAATGATAGTTAGACATTTACAATACTGTCAATGTACACCAGGCACCGGTATTATCATTTTAATTGTGTTCATGATTTATTTTATCATTTTATGCTTACATGTATGTCTGTGCACCATGTATATGCCTGATGGTCCTGGAAGCCAGATCTTGAGATATCTTTTTAGGAAAGTCTGAACTATGAAACTATAAACATAAAGACAGAGAGAGTTGTGAACTACAATATGGGTGCTAGGAACTGAACTTGGGTCCTCTTCCAGCTCTAACTGCTGCACCATCTTTCCAGGTCTTCTCTCACTATTTCTGACTAAGCGTCCACACTGGAAAATTCTCCATCAATCATCTAATTCACTAGCATTTCAGAAGCGTTATGTTTCTGGCTGGACAGAACTTTTATTGGGTAATAGTAATAATAATGTCCAACATTACTTCCATATACTTAAAATACAACCAAAGAAATACAAGGGTACAAAATAAATATGGCCTTTTCTTTTCCAAGTTACCTACATTTCTCTTAAATACATTGCTAAATTCCTGGTCTCGCCAATCCATGTCTTCAGAACCTACAGGGCTTCTTATGAGTGTCAGCTTTCTTGATGTGAAATTCCATCATACATAGCAAAAGCAAGAATAAACTTCAAGCTAGGCATGGGGTTGCACACCTTTAATCCTAGCACTGGGGAGACAGAGGCAGGTGGATCTCAGTGAGTTTGAAATTGGCAGTTCCAGGACAGCTGGGGCTAGGGCTACATAGAGAACCCTTATCTCAAAACAGACAAACAAAACCACACCACAACAGAAAAGAATAAACTTCAGATGATTCTGTCAAGCCCCCCGGGTGGCCTTCAACTCACACTTAGCTAAGTGTGATCCTGAACCTCTAACTCTCTTCCTTGACAACCACGTCTGGTTTGCCTAGTGTGCACAGCAGTGGGCTACGTCCTGAAAACGTGATTTTCACCTGGTAATGCATGTACTTAGTGCTGACTAAGTAAGTGCGATATTTTTAAAGAGCAAAATTTGAGCACCAGCCTCCTACTTACGCTATCTTTTATTAGTTTATCATTTTTATTAGGTAAATATTTAAATTATAGTGATCTGAAGAAGCTATTACTCCATTTTCTGCTTTCTAGCAGAGCAGCTCATTCCTGACGTTTGATTGTTCACTCTAAATTTAATCTGGTTGAATACTAACATCGTAATTTTTTCAGTTTTGTTTTGGTTGGTTTTGTTTTTGTTTTTGTTTTTGTTTTTCGAGACATGGTTTCTCTCTGCAACCTTGACTATCCTAGAACTCGCTCTGTAGATCAGGCTGGCTTGAAACTCAGAAATATGCCTGCCTTCGCTTCCCGAGTGCTAAGATCAATGGTGTGCACCACCACTACTAACTGGTTTAATTTTTCAGTATTATTTCTACTAATTTCCTAACAAATTAGTTTGTGAAATACCTAAAAAACAAATTTGTGATTTGGAGATATTTCAGGCCTCTGGGAGCCAGGCTCATCAGTGAACAGAGGTCTCTTCATCTGTAATAGCTTTTTACCTAAGGAAATGTTTTAGCAGGAATACAGGTATATAAAACAGGTATACAAATTGGATATTTATTGACAACATCACAAATCAACTTATTTTAAAATAATTCTTTGTCACACATGATTTTATTACTTATTAAGAATAAAAGCAAGCATGTACACTAATGAGATGGATGTGGTCATTTCTGGCTGAATATCTGAAATGCGGGGTAGAGCATCTTCGTGCTCTTCAGACTTAATCGGTATTTTGATTCTATTATCAGCAATGTGAGAATGCAGGTGACCATAGATACGGAGTGCGAATGGGACAAATATGCTGATGGAGTTTTAGAAACAGCTTGGAAATTCTAATTCCAAGAATAAATTCATTTAACAATATTTAATGAAATTCAAGTCAGTAAACCTACAATGTTTAAAATTAATGATTCTAATACATTACATTCCAAAGATAAAATAATTTGATACATGTAGGAATCACAGGAAAATGTTTAAAAATCTTGTTTCTTCTTCATTAAACTATCGCCTTTCTGTAAAAGAAAGAACGTATGTCCAGTAAAGCTCTGACAATTTACAATACACAATCATCTCAAATCGAACCCGAGGTTTTGCAGGCACTGAGTGGTGAGACACTGAGCACAGTGTACAGTGTACAGTGCCCACGCTGTGTGCCTGGAACCACGACTGAGCGAGAGACTCGGGTAAGCACAGGCGGAAGCGCCTTGGGTTTGTTGCACATTCACTTTTGAGTTAAACTTCATTAGCATCTCAGACACTGCTGTCAATTTTTCCTGACCCACCACTCATGTAGTTAGTGGGGTTTTTACCCACAGTTTAAAAAGATGGAGCACAGAGCATCTGCTTTTAATCCGGTCATTATCCACGCTGGCAATTTAAATGACATCAACCATTTAAAACCTAAGAAAAGACTTACAAAACTAGTGTGTTACACTATGAGGATTTTCACTCATTTAGTCTTCCACAACTTCATATCAGGCTTCAATCTAAGCACCGGACATAACAAAACTGGAAACTGACCTCATGGAAATGACATTCTAGTGGAGAACAGATCAATAACAAATACACAAAAGCATGAAGTGAACCCAGGCTGTGCAAACAATACAGGAAAAGAAGATGGGAGGCACACCCCCATCTCAGTAACTGTCAGAAAGTAGTTTATCAGGGAAGGCCAGGAAGAGAAGCATTTACAAAGACCTTAGACGTAAGTGAATACCTATTTGGGACTAATAGAGACCTCTAGCTAGAACAGGGTAAGGCGGGAAGGAAGGGTGCAGCTACAGGACTAATAGGAGGATACTTCAAGTTTAGTATTTGGTGTTGAGATTAATCTAATTTTAGAGAACTGGAGAGGTGGCTCAGCAGGTTAAGAGTACATTTTTGCTCTCGCAGAGGACCCAGGTTCCATTCTCAACGCCTACAAGATGGCTTACAGCCATCCATAACTCCAGTCCCAGGGGATCCCATGCCTTCTTCAGACCTCCAAGGGCACCAAGCATGAAGGTGGTACATACATATACATGCAGGTAAAGCATTCACACGCAAAATAAAATGAATAATTACAATAGCTTCAGCAAGACGGGTGAGCCTTCCTTAGTTCACAGCACGAAAGGAACAGCCAAATCAAAAAAACCAAAAAACCCCACGTGTGTGTGAACAGCACGAAAAGTAGCCAACAAACTAGCTGGCAGTAACAAGAGTTAAGAGAACTACCTGTGAGCACGCCAGCGAACAACCAGTGAACAACCGGCGAACGACAAGTCTTTTTTGTTGTTGTTTCGAGTTTTTGAGACAGGGTCTTAGTGTGCTTCCCACACTGGCCACAAACTTGAGATCTTTCTGCCTCAGATTCCCAAGTTTGTCGTGTGTGTGTGTGTGTGTGTGTGTGTGTGTGTGTGTGTGTGTGTAGCAAAAATGTTTGTAATGTTTCCAGACAAAAGAAGTTAAAGTGTGGAGTATAATCTAAAGGATAACCATCAATCACTGAGGAAAACAAAAACAACTACACTAGGCAAGCAACACAAGGTGGTTAGCACTTCTCCGCTCTACCTTACAGGCTCTAAAAGTTTTTTTTCGATCTTTTTAAGACAAGAAAAACTCACCTGTGGGGTCAACACAGACTTTGATCGAGTTTAGCTCATCAGTAAGGTCTTCATTTATCTTATTTTTAATGTCTCTCACTTTGTTCATGATGGAATCAATTGTCAAATTTCTGCCAATTAACTCTTCAGCCTCCATCTCTAAACTGCAACTGGTCTTCGGAATGAGGAAGACGGACCGTCAGTTTTGTAAACCTACCTAAATGCAATTGTTACTAGGTTAGGTGTTAGTGGTGCACCAAAATCAAACCAGAACAACAAAACCCACAAGGACATAGCTCGTAACTTACCAGAATAGTTTCAAGGAACCAAAACACATCTATCCTTCCCAGTATAAAGTAACATTGACGTTACACTGTGTGAACCTGGGAGATAACTGCCCACATGAAAATCTGTTGTCCATTTTTGTGTTTTGAGTAAGGGTGTTAAGAAGCCTAGGATGGCCTTGATCTCTCTATATCTGCAGCTGGTCATGTTTCATTGCCCAAGCACTAGGTGTACATATATATACCACTACGTCCAGCTGATGCCTTTTAAAACACGACTTCTCACAGAATTTCTTCCTTTCACTTTTTTCTATAATCTTTTTTCCCTCTGGGCAGTCAGTAGATTTCATCATTTAAAAAGAAAAAGGAGAGGAGAGCCCTGTTTTCTTGGATTCTGGTAGTGATTGAGAAGACATATAGAATCCGTTTGGTAATGAGAATAAGTTGTCCCTTTGGTCGCCTACTCTGCCAGAGTAAATACTGACATGGAGAGCATTCTGCATCCTTCTATTGATAACTGACTTTCAGCAGTTTGTCCCCGACGAAACCATTATTTGTGCTTTTAACATTCTAATGCAAGGTTCTAGGTACTGTCACAGTACTTGCGCACATACTCCGGTCATCTGCATGAATGTGTTTGTTACTGGTCAACTCTCTGCAGTCTTTCTGTCACTCTTGGCTGCGATTCTCCACAACGCAGTAACTCAGCCATAGCCGCTGTGGGGTGTTACAATAAAAATAGGCCGAAAGGAGGGCAGCAAGGAGTTTCCCACCTCCCCCCAGCTCACAGCCACCACGGGGGGCAGGTCCTGAGAGTTGCACAACTAGTTCCGGCCCGCACGCCACACCCGCTTCAGGGCCCTGCTCCCCACCCCCATCAGCCCCAGGCCCATAGGTCGTACCCGCCCGCCTGGCCTGGGGCCCCTGTTCGCCGCCGCCCTCGCTCCCCAGCAGCCTCCTGCCCGCTGCAGCCTCTCTGCAACGCCCGCTCCGCTGTACCCACCTCAGAAATCCAAGCTGCAGACAAAACAGCGGTACCGCATCCCCTCTCCGGAAACACGTTTGAATTTCCCCGCTGCCCTCACCGCCACCTCCCATTGGTTACGGCTCGTCACGTGGCAGCGTGGGTCCTGATTGGCTCCTTGCGCCGCACCGCCTCCTGCGTACCGGCCCCACGCACCCACTTCCAGCGTCCTAGGGAATTACCCACGCCTGCTGAGTGGGCTAGTCTGTAAGCTCGCCCGGCTGGCTTGCCACGGTCCGGCCGGGAGTCAGAGTCTTTTTCTTTGGTGCTCCCTCGCTGAACTTTCCGCTATTCTCCAGGGAACCCTGGCTTCATCTTCAACCCAAGACGCGCTTTCCTTTGTTAGAATTCTGGTCCCCCACCTCTTCCTGGTCCGGACTTCCTGACTGAACTCCTCTCTCCGAGCCCCCCTCCCCAGCCCCCTGATGCTGTCTCCCTTGCTAGCTCAGCTGTTCTTAGGAGAAAATCTTCTCTAGGCTTCCTCACTGGTACCCAGTTACCCTAGCGGACTGTGTGGTCCAGGGGAACGGTTTCATGTGCGGAAAAAGGAGAGCAGATGTTGTTTTGTTTTGGTTTGCACTTGATGCTCGGTTTTGCTTTGTGTAAGAAGCTACAGCTGTAGCTTCATCTTCAATCAGTAAGAGATGCCCTCTGTTACAAATTGCTGATATCCAAATCCCTGGATACTCTAGGTCTTTAAATAAAGAGCCATTGTCTTTACACAAACCTATGCTCTGTTCCTGTATACATTTATTTTCTTTTGATGGGGGAGGGGAGCTTGCTGGTTTTTGTTTTCTTTTCGAGTCAGGGTCTCACTTTGTGTGCATCCATTGCCACAGAACTGACTCCCTTTGCAGAACAGGCTGAGATTAAGGCATATGCTTTAATCCCCCAGCATCTTGAATACATTAAAATTGGTGGTCAAAACATCATTGGTAATGCTCAATTCAATACACATGTGATATAAATAGATGTTAAACAGAGTTGCTTAAGGAATATTAACAAGTTGTTCTATATAGACAGGAAAAACTTTTTTTTTTTCCCTACGGTTGGTTAAACCCATGAATGTAGATCCCACAGAGACAGAAGATTTAATACAAAGTTAGTCCTTAAACTAAGGCCTTTTTGGCCAAGCATAAAAGCTGAAAAGCAAACCTTTAAAAGATCAGACTGTCTTCATGAAATTTAACTATAGACTAGAACTCGGCTCAGTAATATTTATAGGAATACAAGAAGACTTAACAGGGTCGTCTTTACACTCTTATCTAATTGAAAAAAAATCACCAGGCTTTGAAAAAAAGAAAGTGTAACTGTTACGTGGGGGGTGGGGGGAGTGTCAATTAAAACAGACCAGAAGTAACACAAGATGACATATTTGGCTAATTAGGACAGTAAAATAGTAATTTGTGCTGTTTTATGCATTCCAAAAACTTAGAAGGAAGTCTGTAAACACGTTGAGGAATTCAGAGTGTGAAAAAAAACTAAAATAGATGTATAGACATGAATTATGCAAGGTATGCAATAGAAATTACATTATGTGTGTTTAGCAGTCAATTTGTGGGGAAAAGAAAAAAAAATCACTAGGCTTGAAAACACAACTTGAAAGCTGAAGGGCTGAAGAGGTGGTTCAGCAATTGAAAGCACTTCTTGCTTTTGCGGAAGCCCCACATCAGATGCTCCCAATCTCTGGTAACTCTAGCTCCAGGAGGAATGTGGTGAGATATCTGAACTCAGGTGCATTTACCACAGATGCACACCACACACACACACACACACCTACAAATAGTAAAAGGAAGTCTTTATTTTAGAATGTACAAAATTAAACACAGAGGGATAAAAAGTGAGCAAAAGCATTGGCAGATTGTGAAGCAAAGTGGTCTAATATACATACAACTGGAAATGAGGGGAAACTGGAAAAAAAAAAAAGGGCAGTTAGGTCACCTGTGATCAAAGCTACAAACCAACAACAGACTGAAGGCATGGAGAATACCTCCAAAATAAAAAAGCGATAAAAAAACCTAATTAAATTGTTTAAAACTGGTTATGAGGAGGAAAATCTTCAGAACAGCCGAAGGATAAAAGACAGCTACCAGTGGGAAGACAATCATGAAGACGACAGCAGACTTCCTGTCAGAAATGATGCAAAATCTATTTCAGAATACTGTAAAGGAAAAAAAAAAGGTAACCCAGACAAATTCTACATCCACCAAAAGTGTTATTCATATGAGGAAAAAACAAAGATGAAAAGATAGAAAGGGTGATTAATCATGAGTTGTGCTAGAATATAAGTTACGGTTAAGAAAGCTCTTCTGATAGAGTAATTCTGAATCTACAATGAGTATGCACACAGAAATAATGTACGTCACCCAAAACATACATCTACAGTGCTATTAAAAGTCTAAAGAAATCACTGGAAACAAAAGAAGAATGACAAGTAAAAACTAACAAGCAAACAAAAAGTTCTTGCTTCTGGTGAGCAAAAGAGTGGAGGTGAAAAACAGGTAATCGGTACAAAGACGGATTCAAAATGGAAGCAAAAACAAAGGGGAAAACGCATAATCAGAACGGTAGATTGAAATCCAACTATATTGGTAATTTCATTAAATGTATATAATAAAAAAAAAAAAACTCAGGGAATAAAAAAGCAGGTCCCAATTCACTACCTACAAGAAACCCACTTCAGAAATTTTGTTATTTTTATTTCATTGTGTTTTGAAATGGCTGTCTGTCTCTGTTGGTCTCAAATCCCTGGGCTGAAGCAATCCTCCTGCACCAGCTTCCATAGTAGCTGGAGCTAGTGGCCCAGCTATCTGATTCAAATATAAAGACACAAATCAGAGAAAAAATGAAAGATTGAAAAGAAAGATCTCACGCTGAACTGCTGAAATGATACAGCCAAGGGGTTTAACCCAGCAGAGGTCTCAAAGATAGCGACCTTTTTTTACTTATAAAAAAAAAAGACATCATTCTCTGATGGATACAAGTTTTTTAAAAGCATGTTTCTTTTTCCAGCTGAAATGTCCCTGCCAAAACTTCAGAGTGGAGACATGGGATGTAATTTGAATAGTCAATCTGCCTCGTATCAAAGCATGTTAATTGCCCAGCTTCACCTATGTATTATGCTTTCACCCAGACCCCACAGTTTGTCTGGAGAGAACTGAAAGTAAAACAAGAAAGAAAAAAGGGAAATAACTGTTGAGCAGGGAGATGATGTCCCTTTCTGGATTTCTTAAAATGCCGCACATCTCAAGTGAACCAGACAGACTGGTATCTTCACGGTAAGAGTATGGACTTGCCGTCTCTGTTGCCAGAACAGAATTCCAGAGAATGTGTGGCCTAAACATAGATACATTTTTCTCAGCGGGACTCAGGAAACCTAAGGGGAGACAACAGGGATAGTCCTTGGGAAGACTTTTCCCTAAGTAATGAAGGTGGTGTCGTTCCCCTGGCTGCACGAGGTGTTTCTGTTGCTGTTTGTTTGTTTCCTGTGTGGGAGCAGAGACAAATCATCTGTGGTAGCTTTTCCTATAAGGACACTAATCCTCTTGGATTAGAACTCCACCCCTATGACTTCATTCCAACTTAATTACCTCTTTATAGGCCTTACTGCTAAATGTAATCACATCGTGGATGGTGTTTTGGAAAGACATAATTCAGTCCAGCAGGAATTACGTCTAGGGAGAATGGAAGAATTAGCCTAGTGTTTGCAAGCAGACTGTCCCTCAGCAGTGTTTATTACTTCCGAATTTGTTTGCAATGCTGGGAATCAAATCCCAGGGCCTTGTGTAGGCTAAGCCAGAGCTCTACCATGGAGCTGCGTGCCATCCCTACGGGATGGATTGTTAGTCACTCTGCCCAAGCCTATGACAAGAATCCTAGATGGAAATGATTAAAGGAAGGGTTTACTTTGGCTCGCAATTGCAGGGCAGGGGAGTCAGGGCAGCAGGAACCTGAGGCAGCTGGTCTGACCACACCCACTGTCAGGAAGCAGAGAGAAAGAGATACTGGTGCAACTTTCTTTGTCCCATCCATTCAGTCCAGGGACCCAGCCCAGAGAATGGTGCCGCCTACATTTGGGTTGTCTCACCTTGACCAGACCAATCTAGCATCTCCCTCAAAGCTTGTCCCCTAGGTGATTCTACATCCTGACTAATTGGTGATTATCAGGAGAGTAAGATTTAGCATTTAATGGATATGTGCTGTGAAGACATCCTGGAGGATTTGAGGCTGGGGTGGAACAATTAATAAAGCAACACCAAACAGTGCAAAATGCCCTCTGCTTCCTGTTTTCATGACATTTCAAGTCCTCTCTTTCCCTTTATTTTACAGTAAAGATTAAGCTCGAGGCATCACCCCTAACCACCGAGCCACACACCCAATCGCATTGTCTCCTCTGTTCCTAAGCTTATACTGTTATTCTCATGATGCTTCTTCAGCGCACCCCCGTTTATTTTAATGCAGAGTTGATGGTGAGACTCACAGATACTAGGCAAATGCTCTACCACTCGCTTGCACATTTCTTCTGTCATTTTGTCTAAACACATCGGTCCCTCCTTGACGTACAACATGCTAACACCTTCACAATTTATCTCTTCACATTTACTTTACTCTGTCCTCCCTCACATGGCCCTCTCAAGTATTTATCAGATTCTTAAAGTCTTTGATGTCTTTGCTGTTGTTATATCTATGCACCCTGTCTCTCTCTTAAGCCATATTTGTATATGCTTGGGTGTGTGAGTACGTGTGTATGTGAGTGTGGTGTGTGTGTGTGTGTGTGTGTGTGTGTGTGTGTGTGTGTGTGTTTGTGGTATAGGCCTGACGTGAACCTCAAATGCTTGTCTTGAGCCAGATTTTATCAATTGTCCTCGTACTTGCCAATTAGGCTAAACTGGCCAGCCAGCCAGCACCTGGGATTCCCAGTTTCTACCTCCCCAAGAGTTCAGATTACAAGTGCAGGCCACCCACCCAGCTTTTGTATGTGGGTGCTGAAGGCAGAACTCAGGTCCTTAGGCTTGGAAGAAAGTACCTTATGAGCTAAGCTATCTCCCTAGTCCCTTGAGCCACATCCTACACCTCCACTACTACAGAGAATAGTGATAGCTTGACATAGTCCTGTTCATTCTCTAGCACCCAGCACTTCTGCAGCCATTCCTCAGATCTTTACTTTCGTGTCTTTCTTCAAATAGGTCAAGACATTTGACTGTAGGTCTTGAAAGGGTCTCAGAGGCTTGGCTTCAAGCCTTGATGCTTGTCACATCACTAGGGTTTTTTTGTTTTTGTCTTTGTTTTTCTTTCTGTGATTCCCCAGCCACAATCTATATAAAAGTATCGAACTATGCCAGAAGGACATGTTGCAGAATAAATCTCTCTTAAATTCTTAGCAGTTGGAAAGGCATAGTAAAAAGCAGACTCACTCTGGGAGCTCACCACTCAGAGTGTGAAGTCCTTTATGGCATTTTACAGTAGGAAGACAGAAGTGGAGAATTCTGTCCCGTGCACGTGTGCTGAGTGAAGAGAGTGCAAGGGCAGAGTGCAACGGTTTAACTGGGCTAAGCCATAGGTTAAATATCCCTGGCTCACCAACGAGGAAGCATAGATATCAATTCTGTAATACACTTTTGAAAGAGGTGAATATACAAAACAGACATGATTGAAAGAAGGGTTTTATATGCAGATGTTATATGCAATAAACCGTTCATATTTAAATGACATATCTTGATAATCTTTTACATTAGATAAAATTACAAAGAGCTGACAATAGCGACCATCCTTCTCCAGATCTTTCTTGGGCCGTGGACCCTTCCTCCCATTCACACATCTTCCCACCTGTGCCCTAGGAACACTTGGATCTGATAAGACCACATCACCTGCCACTTTGCACAATTTAATACAGATGGAGTCATAAAAGAATGACTGATTTTGACTGACATATGTGTGTGTGTGTGTGTGTGTGTGTGTGTGTGTGTGTGTGATAAAAGTTATCATAGGATAACCTTTGGTGAGATACAGGCAAATAGAAATTGAGTTTCCACGAGCCTTCAGAAAGGCAGCAGTGGCTCGACAGCCAGTCTGGAGAAGGGAATCCTTCAGCCAAGAAAAAGAGAGTGCTGAACCCACACTGACTGCAGCAGTGCCCTAGTTCTCCCTGGCATAAGCAGGTGTTTAGATACTCACACATGTTGGGCAAGCACTTGACCTCTGATCAACATTCCAAGTCCAAGGTAGCCCTTCTCAAGTCTTCATACCAACTTTGATTTACTTTCTCCTCCCTTCCTAGCTTCTAGCTCACGGGCTACCTCTGTTCCTCGAGCACAGTGGGATGTTTTCTGGCCCAAGGGGCCCTTTCATTTTGTTGCAATTTCTGCCCAAATACTCATCCAGAGATCTTTAGATATGTAGGCATTGCCCTTAGTTCAAGTTTTAGGTTCAAATATTGTCTTTTCTTTCTTTTTTTTTTTTTTTCGGAGCGGGGACTGAACCCAGGGCCTTGTGCTTGCAAGGCAATCGCTCTACCACTGATCTAAATCCCCAACCCCGTCTTTTCTTTTAAAAATTTATTTTATCTTAAATTGTATATACTTTTAGGAGGGTTGCATGTGCATGAAGGTGCTCACAGTAACATATCCCCCTGGAGCTGGTGTTAAAGGCCATATCCCCCTGGAGCTGGCGTCAAAGGCCATTGTGAGCCTTGTCCCAGCATGGATGTTCTCTAGCATCCACCTGTCCATACCCCACCACCCTGTGTCATGTCTTTAATGAGATCTTTTTTTTTTTCTTTTTTTCGGAGCTGGGGACCGAACCCAGGGCCTTGCGCTTGCTAGGTAAGCGCTCTACCACTGAGCTAAATCCCCCATCCCCTTTAATGAGATCTTATGTAACTGCAAGCCCTCCAGGATTTTCTCAGTTCTTCCTCACATCTCTATGCTTATCTGTTCACAGAGTTTTAAACCATCTATAGTAATACTGTTCATTCATTTGTGTTTACTGCTTCTTTGCCCTAACACAAGTACTTTGAACATGAGGTCTTTATTCTTCTTTGTCCCAGGATCAAACTGTAAACCCTGAGATTGTGTTGTTTTCTGAAAACAAACAAACAAACAAACAAACCTATTTCTAGTTGTAGTATGGCTCACCTGTAGCACGCACTTTTAATCCCTCTGGCTGGAATATAGACATGCCTTTAGTACACACCTCTCATTAGAGTTAGTTTGTAGAAGGAAGTCCCGCGCTTGAAAGTGATGTCTAATTGAGGGGCAGACGAAGTGACGAATCAGAGAAAGATTTGACAGAATAGGATACGCCCAACTCTCACAAGAATAGAGATAGAAGGGAAGATACTTGAGGTGCAGTGCAGAAAGAGGAAGGAGGCAGATTTCCTGGGAGAGTTTTACAGAGGCAGGCTGAAGAGAGAACAAGCTAGACAGACAGAAAGGTAGAAGATTAGAACAGATTGTCAAAATTAGTATGGAGGCCAAACAGAGCAATTCAGTAAGAAACTGAGAGAAGCTAGATTGAATCAGTCAGCTTGGAGAGGAGTTCGAGCCAGCAGAGTTGAGTTGAATCAGCCAGTTCTCAGAGAGAACTAGAAAGGGTCGGCTTAATTCAGCAGTGAATCTCAGAGGCCGGAAACATTCTAGTCCTGGATTAGACTCTACGAAGGCCAAAAGCTTTCAGGACTAGGCCTAGGTTAACAGCAGAGGCAGTAAGCCTCAAGACAACAATTACTAAAGGCGACTAAAAGTTACTTCCTCAACTTTTTCACTGTTGTGCCCAAACTATTCAGTGGCATCTAGTTTCGAAGAAGCAGCTGTCACAAAATGTTCAATGAATGTATCTTTACCCGTGCTGTACAGCAGACTATGACTTCTATAAGAACCAGACCGGAGTCTATTTTTCTCATTGCTTTGTATGCACACAGAGAATATGTGCTGTATACAAATGAGAGCTAGGATAGCGATGGTGATAATAGGTTCTAGGCTGTATTTACACTCAAGATCACTGGGCAACTGTCAGAGCATTTCTCTTATGTACCTAGGCTATAAGGTTGGTTTTTTGCCCCTCCCCCCAAGACTGTTGCTGCTCATTACGGCAGGGAGTATCTCGCTTTTGATCAGGAACAAATCCGGCCTCTATAATGTGCCTGTCCCATAGATACCTTCTCCTCCAAGGACCACCACTGCTCTGCCAGGTCACAGGCCTCTAAATATACAATTCTTAGTAAACCCCACTTCTACTACACTGACCATGAAGGATGTTACCACCCTCCACACGTAGTTTCAAAGTTCACAGGAACAAAGCTTGCTGACCCAAGTCAAACTGCCAACCATCACAGGTAAACCGAAATACGTTCGCCTCAACAAGTCTTCATGCTTGACTGATAACGGAAGTCTAACCAGCGTCTGGACGGAGGCAGCAAACAAACTAAGCAACCGTGCCATTACCTGAGCTCTGGCCAATCACAGGATGCCCAAGTATCAGACCGTGACTGTACGAAGAACACGTGAATTGCAACCCGTCAGGTTGTTTCTGTTTGTCACTGCTTTTCCTTTCACCAGAAATATAATTGACACATGCGGCTTGGTGGGGCGCTCTGACCCATCTTTGGTCCAAAATGTCCTATTTCAGAATGTATTCCTTGTCCAAGTATGCTTTATTAGTTGAAGGGGCTTTTTTCTTTTAACACCTTCCTTTCTTTCTCCTTTCTCCTCTTCCCAAATAAACACTGGCAGTATATCTTTTCCTGCACTTTGATGGTCTACGGCGGTGGCTCTCAACTTTATTGAGGCTGGGATCCTTTAATACAGTTCCTCATGTTGTGGTGAAACAGTCATAAAATTGGTTTCGTTGCTGCTTCATGGCTGTAGTTTTGCTACCGTTATGAATCCTAATGTAACCATTGGATAAGCAGGATACCTCACCTGCGACCCCTGTGAAAAGGTCATCTGAATCCCCAAAGGGGTCGAGACCCACAGGTTGAGAAGCTCTGGTCTACGGGCTGCTCGGTGATTGTCCTTATAGTTCTTACGTACAGACCCCAGATGGAACTGGGCTTTGAGTGGGAAGGAGCCACAAAGGTTTTTGAACCTCTTTTGCCCCTCTGGTGCATAAGGTGTGTAGCCTGCATTTCTCTTCTCCTATCCTTAGAATGAGTTCCTTGAAGGAAACTCAACAGCTTCCCTTCCGTTTGCAGTTTATTGCGGTGTTTCACAATTTACCCCACATGCCTGGTAGCACTATAAGGATACGAACCCCAAGCCTGTCCCAAAATGCTCCTCGGGCCCCAGGAAAGCAGCTGGTGTTCCAATTTCTCCAGACATGCCCAGACAGGTAGGACCTGTGACTGCTTCGGCCCAGGTTCCAGCCAAGTCTGTGCTGACTTGATTGATGCACAAGAAAATCTTCACATGGACTCAGCAGTGACAAGCCTTGAAGTCACATAAAGCCACCCACACCCTTGGCATTCAAGACAGTGTCTCCGGAAAGAAAATGGTCTTTTGTTTCTTCTATAAGGGGGCCTGACATAACTTGCTGTTGGATTGTAAGAGCCCAAATCCTTCCTTAAATTGGCTAGAAAAAAAATCACCAGTTTTTTCCTATTGTGTTGGGGTCTGGTGTTTCCTTCCTAAATTAAAAAAATGTGAATTTTTGGTGATTGGAGCAATTTCCTGACACTTTTGTACTGCTCGATTCCTTTTATTGAAAAGCTTCATGGGAATTTATTTGTCCTGTGTACAGATGCAGCAAAGACAGGCCTTAGAGTATAGGATAGAAGTCAGCCACATTATAACAGCTCAGAGCAGAGCTGGACTCCCATGGAGGACACACAGCGAGGTGCCCGAGGCATCTGTCAGAGGTTCACTCCCTGCTTTATCTGCTAGGACAAGCAAGACAGGGAGGGTCCTGCAGCCCAGCTGGTCAGAACCATGGTCCTCTTCTTCTAAACAGGATGAGAAAAACGAAGAGCCCCCTTTCCCACCAATGCCGTAGAGAGTCCAGCATGGATATGGAAGAAAAGCAGATGCCGATGGGTGGTAACAATTTTATTGGTCACGTGGTTCTCTTATACATAAACCATCTGATTTTTAAAATTCAGAAGAGAAGGGTAGAGTAGCAGGAACTTGAAAGGCAACCAAAGCAGGCCTAAATTAATGAATGGATTCTGAGTTTTTAAAGTTAAAAAAAAATTGGAATCCTACTTTAATGGCTTCGTTATTTGATTTGAGTGATTCAAAATTCTGGGGCTGTGCCAGGCAGCGGTGGTACAGTCTTTAATCCCAGCACTCAGGAGGCAGAGGTAGGCGGATCTCTGAGTTCAAGGCCATCCTGGTCTACAAAGTGAGTTCCGGTATAGCCAGGGATACAGAGACACCCAGTCTCAAAAAGAAAACAAACGAACAAACAAACAAATAAAACAATTAAATTAAATTAAATTCTGGGCTGCAGTCCTTTGAAATTGAAGCCTATCTTACCAGGGAATCACACCACATGACCAACAATGACCCTAACAGTAGAGCAGCAGCAATCAGTCCTGGGTTTCTGAAGGAAGCCTCAGAGAGAGCAAACAAAGGGCCAGCATTTTGAATTTGCAAACTGCTGTGTGGAAATCAATGTGCATTGCCATCAGTAGTCTCATTGGGTTCTAATACTAGTTTACAAAACAGGCCGTATAATTTTCTCATTTCTGCTTCCCCTTCCTCCCCCAACACACAGGAGACTGAAGTCCAAACCAGATTAAAGACTTGCCCTGGAATATTCCTCCAAGAAAAAACAAAATGGACATCCCCTTTTCAGTCCTTTTTTATTTCCGGTACAAATAGTATTCATATCTATACATTTGGCCACTAAAAATAGGTACCAGTGTCCAGAGGTGGTTGGTTTCTGTGCAAGTAGGTAGAATTCACATATTCTTTTAGGGTTGAACTGATGTATTTTATGGTGGTGCCTATGGTTAGTTTATATACCTAAATAGGTCAGATCCACATACTTCTTCATGCTGGACATAGAAGGTTGTGCATGTTCCAGCGTTTAATAAAACACTGTGTACACCAGCCTACTAGGCAACTGATCCACTTTCCCGTGGAGCTCCAGAGGGCCTGCTCCCATTGTGGTGCAGTTGGCACGTGTTCCTTCTGAAGGACATCACCTCTACATACTCCATACTCCACCCTCTGACCCAGTTTCTACCAAAAGTTGGCACCACAAGTATCGCATTGCACACACTGCCGAGAGCTCCGCACTTGTTTAAAGTCTGTCTCAGCAACTTTCAGCCAATTTAATTTACCCTGGAAAGAGCTGGGGCGGAGGCTAGGCCTCCACTTAGTTCATTCTTTCCCACCCAGGACAGGTACATTTTCACACAGACCTTCAAGGACCATGATGATATTACCCATGACAGAACTCCGGAAGGCACTTTAGAGGTTCCTGCCGTGATGGCATTCCACGAAGAAGAAGAGTCTGTTTAGCTGAGAACTTCCTGGTAACTGTGGGCCCACTTTGTGAATGAAAAACATTTGTGAGGTCTACAAGAATAGTAGAAAAAGACCCCCCACACTCTACTTGTTGAAATATTTAAATATCCGACTAAATACCTGTAAAATAAAATATGCCCTTTCCCCCTACTGGAACCAAATCATTAAATAAGAGTCGAATGAAAGTATATGTTCAAAATTATGATTTTTATGTCCTGTTATTTGGTAAGATATAAGACACATTCAAGTGTTATTATATCTTTACACTTTAGATGTTTTGTTTGAAAGATAATAACATGGAAGGATATAACTTATAAGCATATTTGCAAATTGATTTTCTTCATAAATCTGTTCTTATTTTCATCAGAAAATTTTCACTTATTAAGTTGCTATAAGTAGGATTATCACCAGGGTCAGTAGGTCATGTCTGTGATACCATCACTTGGGAGATTGACATAGTACGATTGCTGAGTTTGAGGTCAGCTTAACTACCACAGTGAGTGGGGTGATAGCTACACAGTGAGACCCTATCTCAAAAAAATGCAAATTTAAAAAACATATTTTCCTATAATTTATGACTATTAACACAAATGAATATGCTTTAAATGTCTTCAGAAAAATTAAGCATGCTTAAAACTATCTTATACTAGTCTTCTAAGAAGTAATTCTTCTTTAAAATGATCTGTTGAAGTGGAGAATCACATTCAGATCAACGTACATGAAAACTGTAATATAAATTATCTAGAGTTAACCTTTTGACTTACTTTTCAAAATAGCCAAATTTTAGATTGTATTTTATCATGTCTGAACTGGTGTGGTCTAATAAGGAGTAGCGTAAACTTTTTCATATTTTATATTAAAACTTTACCTATATCGTAAATGTATATAATAATTAATAATTTTAATGTTTTATTTATTCCTATAAGGCTGAAATATTATTTGAGCATATGATCAATATAAAACAATAAAGTGTTTTATAGTCTTTTTCATACTAAACCTTAAGTGTTTTAAAGCCCTCGTAAGTGTAGTTTACACTGATCACGCTCTCAGGTGGATGAGTCACATTTCAGATGCTCAATAGCTACAATTTCTTAACCTGGCAAGGATTCTTTGGCTGCCTGTGTGCAATTGTTGCAAATATTGCATTCATCAGTGAAGCTTTCAGACCCATGAACTGAGAGAAGCAAGAGTATGACTTTGCACTACTGGGAATGACTGTGAACAGAACTCAACTTGTCATTTTCTTTGTCTTTCCTCTTAACCAACCCCCTTTACCATTCCAGATCTGTGGGCAGTCTCCACTGTCCATGCAGATAGTGGCAGGATCCCTAGGCTTTCGTGGATGTAGGTGTTTTTGTTGTAAAAGACACAGGACAGGAATTTTGGAAAAGAATGACTCAGGGCCCAAGTGTGGTTAACCATTAATGTTTTCTACTTAAGTAGCTTAAGCCTTACTGCGTATAACTGAACACCAGCTAATGAGTAGTGGAGATTGGTGTGTGTGCTAATTCACAGGTTGGTGTGTTTGTGTAAGACAGGGCTCTGGGTTTATTTTCATAGGTATGAGGAAGGATCAGAATCAGGGCAACCCCAAGACTAGCTAGCTCTTCTAGGAGCACATGAGGACAGGAAATGATTAAGGTGAGCCGGTCCTCTCAGGACTGTAGATGAGCTGGACTTTGAGCTTCCACATGGCAAGATGGAAATGAATGGCAGGCCAAGGTGGGAACGAGCCTGCCCCCTTTGGCATGGCTGGGAAACTGACGATTTGGGATGCACATGATCCATTCACCTCTGTTAGCCTAGTTCTGTCACAGTAGTCAAATGTCGAAATGAAGGTACAAATTATTTCAGTGGCCACTTGCGTGTTCTAACTTACCCATCAGTCCATTCCTTTAGTCAACATTTGTTATCTGTATTGGACATTTATTTCTGGGAAGTTGGATCTTGGGACCACAGTACCAAGATGCCTAGGACAACATTGCCACCCATCAATAGCGCTTGCCATTCTGTAGGACTCAACCCCACAGGACCTTCTTTCTTTCCTTTGCCAGTAATTTCTTTGACATGAGAACACCTGGTTGTACTGTCCTAGTTGATGCTGGTGTGACCAAGGCTGCTATGGGAATATGGGAGATGTCTTCCATCATAATATCTCTCTCTCTCTCTCTCTCTCTCTCTCTCTCTCTCTCTCTCTCTCTCTTTCCCCCTCTCTTTCTTTTTTGGGGGGAGACTGAAAATTGCCCTGTAGCATTTTATAGGGTCTCCTTTTAAGGTCACTTGTTGAAGGAAAATTTCTCTATGAAATGTCTAAGTAGAATATATAGTGTAGGAAGAAAAGAGGGACATCAGATCCTTCTAAATTATATGTAATGGAAAAGAAAGAGAAAATAATGCTAACCCTACATTTAATGAAAGATGTTCTTTAAAGAAATAATAAAAAGCTCCATCCATTTGCCTAAGAATTTCATGTAGTCATTGTTTTTAATAGTAGTGCTCCATTGTGTAAATGTACCACATTTTCTGTGTCCATCCCGAGTGAGGTAACCCAATCACAAAAGAACACACATGGTATGCACTCACTGATAAGTGGATATTAGCCCAAAAGCTTGGAATACCTAAGAAAAAAATTCATAGATCATATGAAGCTCAAGAAGAAGGAAGACCAAAATGTGGATGCTTCAGTCCTTCTTAGAAGGGAGAACAAAATACTCATGGGAGAAATACAGGGGCAAAGAGTGGAGCAGAGACTGAAGGAAAGGCCATCCAGAGACTGCCCCACCTGGGGATCCATCCCATATGCAGCCACCAAACCCAGTCACTATTGCTGATGCCAAGAAGTGCTTTCTGACAGGAGCCTGATATGGATGTCTCCTGAGAGGCTCTGCCACAGCCCTACTGATACAGATGAGGATGCTTGCAGCTAGCTATTGGGCTGAGCACGGGAACCCCAATGGAGGCGCTAGAGAAAAGAGGCTGATCATGGGAATCCCAGCAGATGATGGTGGGTTGTTACAGAGAGGTGGGATATAGAGATAATATAGAGATAATATATACTGAAGATATAGAGACCCTGAATGAAGAGTCAGGATAGCAGGGATGTGTTGGAGCAGCTTCTCACAAGCTCATGGATGCCCACATGAGTATCTCCTTCCAGTCTGCATTCACTGATGAAATGTTCCTGGGCTTAGTCACACAGGGAATTTTTAATCACAGAAACCAGACAATGCTGCAAATGAAGCCTTTGATACCTCTTATACATTCTTCAAACTCCAAAAAGAACACACACACACACACACACACACACACACACACACACACTTTTTCTTCAAATTCTGCTCTTAAACTCTGCTCAAACCTTTCTCTTCATCTATTGTCGCTCTTTGCACCCTAATTATCTCCTTCTTACAGCACCTTTAAAGGTTCTTGATCTCCTTGTTGAAAGTGTTGATCCCTAAAGTGCCTCTTTCAAACATCAAATTGTTTTCTGAAATATATACAAGAGTATTCTTGTGCTTCTTATCTTTTCTATCAATTGTATACAGAAAAGGCCAACACTCCCCAGCATGATTTCCCAAGGCCTTTATCCACCATCTGATACTCCTGCCTTGATCTTAATACCTGGCAACCTTTCATTACTTCTTATTCTATGTATGGTGATGTGGAGATAAGCACAAATTCTATTTGTCACTTTTGAAGTTGTTGTTTTTAAATATCTTACATTTGTTAACAATTTTATACAATGTATACAGTATGTCTCGATCATGTATAACTTCTACTTTTCTTTCCCAAAGGTGGACTTGTAATTGTCTCCACTGTGTGAGAGGTTATCCTAGCCTGTGATGGTACGCTCCAATTGTTAATGTGACTCAATCTATAATCTCCTGGGAAGAGAGTCTCCATTAAGGTTCAGTTGAAGTTAGCTGATGCTCTTGCCTTTGGGGGATTGTCTTAATTATATTCACTGATGTGGGAAGACTCGTTCCACTGTGGGCACTACCATTCTCTAAGTTTGGGTTCTGACTGCATAAAGTGGGCAAGTACAAGTAGGTGTCTGGGAATTTATCTTCTCTCTGCTCTTGACTGTGGAGGCTTCAGTTCTAACCTCTGCACTCTTGGCCATTTTTACATTTACTTCATTCCATTGAAATCTTACCCTTCTTCCTCTCTAAAAATCCTAAGAAGAAAGACAACCTGGCATACACTCCAAACTTAACATACACAGAAACTCAACCGATATTTATTTAATGCTTAACGGAGTTCATGTTTATTCATGACATTCATTTTAGTTATTACTTTGTCCAATAAGCCAGAAATATCCCCCACCAGAATTGGAGATATTTTTATTTCACCTCATCATCCCCCTGGCTTCAATCTCATCAGTATTGTCGTTGAGGCTAATGTTTTCAACGTCATCATTTCTGCTACATTTAGTCAATATTCTGACCTAGGCAATGGGATTAACTATTTTTATGAAGTCAAAGAGAAAACTAAGAGCTATTCATTATCAGTCACTTGTCATGTATTATACTAGTTATTCTTTTTCCTATCTCAACAACACTGTCAGTTCTTTGAGGATTGTGCCTTATTCAGAGCCAGTTTTAAATAAAAATATTAACAGTTGTAAGTAATAACAACAATAAAGTGTGTGTACCAAAATTAGTATTTCCGAGCCTAGACTAAGATATATCAGTTATTTCTTCAGAATAAATTCCCAGACTCAAAATTACTCCAAAAGGTCATATTTTTCACTTTTTATTTATTCTTTAAAACTATTTATCAGTTACAAGAGTTTAAGATTTGCGTAGAGGGCTTGGAGAGATGACCTGGAAGTTAAGCGTGCTTCCTAATCTCCTAGAGGACCTGGTTCCCAGGACCCACATCAATGGCTTCAGGGGGTCTGATACCTTTTTCTGGCTTCCCTGGGCACCGTAACACTCTCAGTGTGTGTTGGTGTGTGTTCACATAGACACACATGTATACATGTACACATGAAAACAATAAAAGTAAATTTTTTTGAAGTTTTATGTAGAATTTGTAAAGATAAGCCAAAGTGTCCACATATGCCTTCTCCAGTTTTCCTTATTATCGAACATGACAACTTTGTCACACTTGCTCAAAAGACATAGAGCCTAAACTTTATGACTTACTTGGTTTTACACAACAATCAGTCACAGTTCCCGTCTCTTTTGCTGTTATAAAACACCGACTATAAACAAGTCGGGAAGGGAAAGGGTTTGTTTCATCATGCTATTCAGGTCACAATCCAACCACTGAGGGAAGCTGGGGCAGGAACTCAAGGCAGGAACCTGGAGGCAGGAACTGGAGCAGAGACCATGGAGAAACACTGTTTCCTGGCTTACTTTCCATAGCTTGCCCAATTGGCTTTCTTATACATCCCAGGTTCACTTGCCCAGGGGCGACACCACCTACAGTGGGCTGGGTCCTCCCACATCAAACAGCAATCAAGCAAATATCCCACAGACATGCCCATGGGCCAGCCTGATGGGGACAATTCCTCAATTTAGGTTCCTTCTCCCAGGTGGCTCTAGCTTGTGCCAAGTTGACAAAAGAGCTGGCTGGAGCAACTGACCTTCGTCAATCCAAAACACAAATCCATCACTGTTAAAACACGACCTGTTCTTTCTTGTTTACCCCCAAGATCTCATGCTAATCCACAAAATAAAGCATAGTGTAGCTTACGAAGCCCACACATCTTTAAAAGTTTCAGACACTTCAAGATCCAAAGCCTCTAACTGTAGGTTCCCATAAAATAAAATCTAAAAAACAACTTAAATAGCCCTTTACTCCAAAACGGGGGGTGGGGAGCACAGTGGGCACAAGAGCAGTCACGCTTAAGCAAAATCAATGTCTAGAAGTGTAGCTTCAAATCGTGTGGCAGGGTAGAATTCCCTGAAGTGTGTCCAGGAGGCCACTGGCGAAGGGGCTGCTTCCCCTGTAATGGAAACCTGAGCATATTGGAGAAGCCAATGGATGTCTCAGGACAACCACCAAAGATAACAGCAGGTGAGAAGCCTAGGGGTCAACCTGTGTGCTCCGATGGCAGAGAAACGCTAGTTCCATGTGCTGCAGAATAATTTGCCATCGGAACTTGTCTGCTGTTACTCACACGGTGAGAATTTTGAGGAGCAGGGCCAAGAGGCACACAGGGAACAGCTTCACATCACCATCCTTATCTGGTTTCAATATTTATTCTTTTCATCCATCTGATTGATGTTATCCACTGTGAAGTTACCCTTTTTCTTATTTCAGTTCTTTCCTGGCTGGGAAGAAGTTACGATGTATAGGATGCACACGGTAAGGAGTGGCTGTTATGACTTGAAGATAGGCTACCTACAAAAACTATTTGGAGTTTTTGCTGCAAAGATAATTTTTTTTAGTGCTAAGCATAAAAGGCAGGGCATCGTGCATTCTAAGTGTGTATTCTACCCCTGAGCTAAACCTCCAGCCCCATATAGCAAGTGCATTTATGCACAATCGCTAATATCTACATTCATCCCCAAATAAGCTTGTACTGTTGTGCCAAATTCTGATGTAGTGTGTCACATGACCACCTTGGCCTCCTCCTCCTGCTTACCTGTGCACTTACTTCTTTATTGAGATACTTGGCTTTGTCTGTGCATCCATTCACTTTCTGATTGAGTTCCAGTGTAACTATATGGATGTATCAGAATGATTGCTTCATACCACTGTGGGTACCAATTTGCCTTAGTATTTTAATGATGTTTTTTATTTATTTTTTTGAGCATTTTGTACAGTATATTTTGATCATACTCTTTCTCCTCTCGTAGCTTCTCTCAGAACCTCTCCTACCTATCCAACATAATGTTATTTCTCAACAAAACAAAACAATTCTCTCTCTTTCCCTCCCTCCCTTTCTCTCTCTCTTTCTCTCTCTGTCTCTGTCTCTCTGTCTCTGTCTCTGTCTCTCTCTCTCTCTCTCACACACACACACACATGCACACATGCACACACAATCATGGAGTCCAATAGGTGTTGACCAATTAATCTTGAAAATGGAGTCGGTCCTGAGTGTGGTTGATATACCCAATATTACGCACATCAAGAAAACTGATTCCCTCTCTCCCAGAAACTACCAATTGTAAGTAGCTTCTTGGTTAGGGGGGACTTTGTGCCCACTTCCCTTCCTTCCATTGTGGGGATTTATCTGGCTTGAATTTGTGCATATCTCGTGCATACAGGCATTGCCTCTATGAGCCCTGCTGTGTCTGGAAAAATACTATTTTGTTGAAGTTGTCCACCAACTCTGGCTGTTACAGTCTTCTTATTTTCATTCTACATAAATCCCTGAGGATAGAGGGATGGTTGGGTACAGTGCTCGAAGATCTCTCACTCTCTATGCATTGTCTATTCATAGGTCTCTGTGTTAATTGCCGTCTACCACACAAAGTGTTTCTGATGGGGGTTGAGCAATGCACTAATCTATGGGTATAGGCATACATCATTAAGAGCGGTTTTATTCCGGTGTTCATTTAGCAGAAGAATTGTAGCGGGTATCCCCCTGCCAACTAGACCTAGCTAGTCTCAGTTTCCTGGCCTCATTAACTTTGTCAGTTATGAGTTCTACCTCATAGAGGGGCTTTAAATCCAATAAAAGGGTATTGGTTACCCCAATAACTTTGTGCCATTAAGCCAGTGGGCTTGTCTTTCAGGCAGGCTGCTGTCATAGCTCTCAGGCTTCACGGCTGAGTAAATGGATAATTACAATAGTAACGTGAACAGCATTCTTGAGTATTATAAACAGTCAGCAGGGGTGGGAGTGAGGCTTGCAGTTGAATACCAGCTCGATTGCCTCTCGATTCTTTAAACGTGTGTTGTCTTTATCAACAGGGTCTTATCATCAGTGTTGCAGACTGGTGGCAACGCCATTTTGCCTTAGTGTTACTGACTATTCACGTTGGTCAGCAAATTATACTCGGATTCCATTCAGTCAGGCTTCTCTAATATAAGGAAGACAAGGAATTAAGTATGAGGTAACCAAGAAAGGCTTTATACGGATGACTATGTCTCCTGGTTAGATAAAAATTAGATGTGGGCCTGGCAGTGATGGCACATGCCTTTATCCCTAACACTCAGAAGGCAGAGCAGGCACTCTGAGTTCAAGGTTAGCCTGGTCTACAGAGGGAGTTCCAGGACAGCCAGGGCAGCACAGAGAATCCCTGCACAGAAAACACACACACACTAAGTATGTAAGTAAATAAATAGATAAATAGATAGAGTTAGATGTGAAGGAATGAAAGGGAATTCCAGCTGGATCTAGACAGATGTGTCTGACGGAATGCTTCATTCTGGTTAAATATCCTTAAATGTGCAAGTAGGTTCCTTTTGACATATTCAAAATGAGGGCACTAGGGAATTTTCCAAATTTGACATACACTAATGAGTATTCATCTCCCAAAGACCCTGACTTTATTATAATATTTACATTGTTGTTTGACATCCCTACCCTATTGTAGCAGTCCAAGAGGATTATGGGAAGAGTTACTTTAAAAGGGTAATAATCCACCATGATTTGGGAGAGGAGGAAAGGGTTATCTTACCTTCGTAAATATGCTACCCACTTCAGAAATACTCATACAAAATACTTCTTGAAGTTCCAGGATGTATTTGAGGTCAGTCTGTTTCCATGTTGAATGGAGTGTAGTATTGTCTTTGTCCTGCTTTGTTAAATAAGCTACCGAGGAAACTGCGTCTTCTCTGAATTCTTTCTTTTAAGACGAATCAGGGGAAATGTTCACCAAGTTCCAAGTATTTTGTAACATACTTACATTCTTTTGTGACAGTGTGTGTATATATATATACATATATATATACATAATATATATATATATATTATTCCATTTAAAAGTCCTAGTCCCGAAGGCCTCTGTGGGTTTGAGAAGGAAGAAAGAGTCATAGAGACACATGCAGGTTTTGGGATGGACATAACTTAAGTCAGAAGAGTTGCTAGGTCTCTCACATTTAACGAATCCAACTAAAAGCAATTGCTACCGTCGTGTTTTAGACAATTCTATCTGTAGCTCAGCTTATCATTGCTAATCTCCTTCCACACATCCCTAGGCATGGGCACAGTCTAGCCCATTTCACTTTACTTCAGTTTTCAGTGCTGTTCTTATTTCTCTCTGTGGCGTCATCAGAATGGTCTACCCTGTCTGTGTTTCTACTGCTGGTGACCACTTAGGTATAAAGATATGCAGTCCTTCTTCCCCAGGTTCTCTCTGCTGCTCTAACTATTCTTGGGGGGAAAAAAATCTCAATTTTGTAGCTAATCCTTGAAGCTCTTCCGGTCTCTACCCACTACCCTACAAAGCTGCTTCTTTAGTTCCAGGTATCTGCAGTAGCTGTAGGCCCTGCTTCTCATTGTTTTCTGTCTTAGTCTGTTTCCTGTTGCTACAAGAGAGTTCGAAAGTCTAAGTAAATTGTACAGAATACAGATTTAATTCTCACAGTTCTGAAAACTAGGAAGCTTACATTCAAGGCACTAGATCTAGTGAGGGGGACTCCCTCCCATACCCCCCCCCACATCATTCCATGGTAAAAAGGAGACAACTAAGAAGTGCTTATTGTGAGGGACCAAAGTCACAATTTAAAATGCTTTGCAACTTAATCTATTCGTGAAAGTGGAGCCCTCATGACCCACAGCGCTCCAAGTAGGTCTCATCACCCTACCTTGCTGTACTGAGGATAAAAATCCACCACAGGGACTTCCAAGGATGTATTCAAACCGTAGCAGCAAGTTTTGGTTTTATATCATCATTAGTATCTTTAAACCACTTGTGAATTAAGTAATATTAAGTAATGGACCGTAATCTTCACGTCAAGGAATAGAGCTCAAGAGTGAATACATCCTCAGACTGTTTCTTCTTGCATGCTTGAACGGCTCATAAGCATAAATAAAAATGACTATGCCCCCGAGTAAGGCAGACAAAATTATCTAGTTGCCATTTCTAACGTAACATTGATGGGGCTTGTCTATGATTTCCTTATGTGACAGGCGCCCCCTAGTGAACAAGGAACTTAAATTGCCCTCCACTGTAGAAGAGGGGCATCAAGGAAATTCTTGAATAAGGCTGCTCTAAGGATTTCACATTTTATTAGATAAGCAAAGATGGCGAGGTTTTCGTGAGGTGAGGGTAAGAATCTGTTCTCCATAAAAACATCCAAGACTCCAACTCAATAGAGAGATAGAACTCAATATTTATAAGCCAAGGGAAAAACTAACTCATACTTCCGTTACCAAAGGAAATGAGATTTGAGTAGAATTCTTTATAGTCACTAGAATCCTAACTAGGAATTGAGATGTAAGAAGTTCTTTACTCTGGGAAACTTCAGTCTAGCATGCAGATTTGACAAATTAATAGATCATATATCATTTGGTTGGCTTCAGAATAAGGCACTTGAAGAGAGCTATGGTAGCCTGAGTTATACAACAAATCAGTTACTTTTAATTACCCTTTCTCGCTGACAGTCTTTCTACTTAAACGACTCCCACTATGCTCTGGAAGTGGTGTGCATTATAATTTTGTCACCATAAATATTTATGACTTGCTATTTATAGCACAGAGTTAGGGTTCAGGTAGTACTCACCTTAGTTAGGCAATTAACTCAATGGCCTTTAAAATAAGCATTCTAAATCCAGCAAGTGGAGAGAAAAAGCTGAAACAAAAGTGGATGGCATGCATGTCTGGATAAAAAGCAGATGAATTTGTTATTGGACCATTCACTGAAATCTTTCTGTATGTCAGAAACTATAAAAATTACACAGTGTAATTTTATTGCTGCCGTTACTGTTCACAGGGACGGCTCTCTTTTCGCATGGCCCTTTGTCTCCTCAGCATCACCCTTTCAGATTGACTCTTTAATCTATTCTTATGGCTTCCTGTTCTCTGAACTACCAGTAGCCCAACACTGTTCAATATTCACAAGGATTTAACTACATGCTAATGTTATTTATAAGGCGACCACGGACTACTCTCCTTTGAGGCTGCATAAGACAAATGGCATTCTTTTACAGCGAAACCACCTGCGTTTCCTTGTCTGGGTGACAAGCACGTGCCAAAGGCGAAGATAGCAAAAGCACCAGTGATGAGGGTGAATGATAGGCAAGGACCAGAAATGCTTCGCCTGCTTCATCTTTGCCCACAAACTCCCACTGTTTTCCGTCCGGTTTCCCACGTTGCATCCGGTGGAGCAGAGGTAACCGTGGGCAGGAGGACAGGGGAGGGGAGGTGGACTGGGTACGAGGTGTCCCCCTGCGGCGTTCCTTTGGCTCAGGTGGTAGCCCAGGGCTGGCCTTAGCGCGCCTGCGCAGGCCAGGCACCACTCGCGACCGCAGCATCCCTGAGCCCCGGGCGAGAGGAGGCGGCGCCCCGCCCCGCGCGGCCACGTGATGCGGGCGAGGGGATTGGAGCTGCGGCAGCGCGCGGCGACAGAGAGGAGCAGCGCTGGGCGCTCGTGGCGGGTCCTCCTCCTCCTCCACCCTCGGGCTTCTTGTCTCCGCTGCTCGCCACTGCTCGCCGCCCGCTTCCCCAGTCGGGGCGCCTGGAGGAGGAGGAGTCGCCGCTGCCAGCAGGGTCCCCGCCGCAGTCGCCCACCGTCCCTCCGGGCCTCTCTTCTCGCCACTGCTCGCACCTCTCCGCGCCACGATGGGGCTGCTGGACTCAGAGCCCGGCAGCGTCCTGAACGCAGTGTCCACGGCGTTCAACGACACCGTGGAGTTCTACCGCTGGACCTGGTCCATCGCAGGTACAGGCGAGGGGCCTCACCCATCTCCGCTGGCTGCTCCTTGGGTTGCCCACGGCGCAGACGCCAGTCCCCGGCCTCAGCGCCAGGCAAGGCCCTGCGCCCCCTACCCGGCGCCTTGAAGCGGTTGGGGGCGCCCGGGTCCCCGCAGAGCGTCTGTGCACTGGTTAATCGCATGCGAACGTTAAGACGTCCTCCTCCCTGCCCCCCCAATACTCCCATCTCTTCAGGTCCGCGGATGCAGGAGCTGGCTTAACCAGATGCTGCCAGTGCAGCCAAGAATCCACCCCGCCCTGACTCCCGCATTTCCCGAGCTCGCCTATTCTCTTCTGCACTGGTATTCCTTGTAGAGAGAGAGAGAGAGGCCTGGAGGCGGAGGAGAGCTGCGACTACACCTGTCTCTCCGCTACTTCAGCTGCCATGAAGGCTTTGATAAAGAGTGGTTACTCTTTATCGTCTTCCATTTAGCTAACCTCTTTGTAGTATAATTTCGACTGAAAAGTAAAACAGCATTATTTAGCCGCTTGAAGAACGTTGGTTTTTTTTTGTTTTGTTGTTGTTGTTAGTTTTTTGTGTTTTGTTTTATTTGTGGCTCCCCAGTAGCAAATCTGTTAGGCGACTTCTCTGCGAGGGCTTTGCGCAGTGCAGTGCCCTCAGGGGGAGGGGAAGGAAGGCAGTCCTTGGGCAGGGGGTCTCTGCAGCAGCACCTAGAGGTTGGCCAAGAAGCTTGCATAAGTACAGCGTGCTGAGATCGGCGAACTTTCCCTTTAGCTGTTAAGTTTGCAGGGCAGTGCTGTCATTGGGTGACTTGGGTAGTTTTCCTAGCGGAAGTAATTGTAACATAAATGTTCACATTTTAACATTTCTTCATTTGCTTTGTTGCCTATAAAACTTTCCTACATCTTAAACATTAAGTTTAAAGGATCCTAGGGATGGTTTGGGGCTTTAAATTTTTGTTGTCCGTTTGCAGTGTGACCCTGTATTCTAGCAAAGGAGGATATTAACAATATAGGTTATGATAACTGTCTTTAGAAGTGAAAAGTTTCATTTGTAGTTTCTGTTGCTAGGGCAAATGAGACAGTGTACAGTGGATATATATATATATATATACATACATACATACATACGTATATATATCAGTTGAAATTTGATGTATGTGCTGTGGACAAAATGCTTGCTGGAATTGTTTCTGTATGAGACAAATGCCTTTTCAACATGGAGGCTTCATTGACTTTTTTAAAAAGCGCGATATTTCTCAGGAGATCTCACATCTGACCGTAGGAGAGGCAGTAGTTCCCAAGCCTCGTAGCTGGAGATGGTTGAAAGGCAGTTGTCCTGGGACGATTGTTCCCTGAGTTTTTCTTGAATGCTATCACACTGATACTGCAATCCCTGGGGAAGAAGCACCCTTCCCTTCATCTCTGTGATACTGCTCTGAACATTGCATCAGAGCTTCCCCTTACACAACCGCACGGAGTTGAACATCAGACAAGCTGGCTGGCAGGTGGTGACTCGGTTGAGGTCCTCCAGCTGCCTTGCACCCAGAGCCACACCTAGGCGTTCTCAGTCCTGTCTCTCTTGGCTCCTTCCCATTCTGTAGCGTCCTCATCTCTCCTGAGTCTCAAGAAAGAAGAGTGGAGAGCAGAGCTAGAACATTAGCCTTCTGTAGTGCTTCATTCTTTCCAAATGAGTCTGAGAAAGACAGCGAACAGAGTTGGGAGTTTTGTGTGTTCACACATGCACACGCTTGTGCCTACACTTTTGAGGGGCTTATAAAATAATATACTATCATGGGCTACGCTTGAGAAATGAGTAGACGCGGGGACACTCAAGTGACCTCTTGCTAGCAGGTCAGTGGGAAGGTATTCATCCATGCTCTTGACTATCCACTTACGAAACCTGAGACTGCTTCCTCATCTCTGCCCCGAGCTGCCTTGTACAGGCAGAACTGCTTCTTAATCCATCAGAGGCTCAGCGGCTAGAGTCTGTTTGGGCCCTGCTGCAGCATGAGGAGGACCGCTGTTGAATAGTTCAGTTTCGTTTGCTTGCTTTTTAAACACATCTGGTGCTCCTTCTGGAGCTCCTGTGCTCACACCCCTAATGCTCGTGTGTGCTCTGTGTTCCTTCTGGGGGGCAGGTCACACCCCTCTTCTGAGAGCACCCCATTCTTCCTTGAATATTGAAAGCCTGGCTAAGGGGGGCTCCAGAGTAGAAAGGGAGGTTTATTCAGCGATGCTGAAGAGAAGTGGGTGAGTCAGATGTTTGGAAAGAGGAAAATAAAACTGGGTGGGAGACAGAGGTGCTCTTGGGAAATGGTTGTGACGAAAGGATACAATTATTCAGGAAAAGCAAGCTGAGCTAGGCGCCATGCCCGAGTGCCTTGCTGTAGGTGTATGCGGATCCTTCTTCCTTTTACTAGTTCCTTGGGTTTTTCTCTCCTGGAAGTTTCTACCTGAGCACAAGTAAAGTAATTCTACTTTGGATCGTCTTAATAAGAAGGTTACAGGTTGGGGTTGGGGATTTGGCTCAGTGGTAGGCGCTTGCCTAGCAAGCGCCCAGGCCCTGGGTTTGGTCCCCAGCTCCGGAAAAAAAAAAAAAAAAAAAAAAAGAAGAAGAAGGTTCCAGGTTTGTAGAGTGTATTTGACAGCCTAAGACTTTTTTAGTTAGCCTTAAAACAGATAGCTTCGAAATATAATTTCGTACTCTTCCAGCCAAAGGCATAGTGATCTACAAACCTGACTTTTCAACATCTCTCTCTCTCTCTCTCCCTCTCTCTCTCAAATAACAAATTTGTGCGTTCGCAAGATCAAGTCACTTTTATTGTGTCATTGACACTTTACATTTTGAAATTTAAGATCTAAAAGACTGTACTTTTAGAGAAAATAATAAATTTGACTTTCTTAAACCAAGCACTTGCAACAAGAAAGTTACTAATGCTTTTACCGGCAGGAGGAAGCATGGACTGAGGTGAGACTTCATTCTAGCTGCCCATCTTGGAGTTGGAGCTCTGAGGCCCCTGAATTTGCTTTTTCTTTTCTTTTCTGATTTTACTTTGTGTGAATGTGATTAGACTAAAAAAGTAACTAGTTAGGCTCTTTATGTAAAAATTTAAGCTGGCACATTTAAATAGTCCCACCCCACCCCATAAATGTTACATTGACTACTTTACCCACTGCCACCACTTTTCTTCTGGCTACTTGGTTACCTCCTGGAGCATGGTTACATGTCCTGTCATTGAAGTTTGCACTTAAACAGCAGAGTTATCTGGGTTCTTGAGTTTGCTTTGGAAGAGGCAGAAGGGAGAGAGGATAAGACCAGAGGTACAGGAGAGAGGCATCTCCTATATGATGATGACATACTTCAGAAGCCAGTCTTGTATAAGTTAACTGCACTTAGCTTATGTATAGTTCTTTAGTCCAATAATGTACTTGCCAGGCACAATCCGGGTCAGGGATGGAGGTCACTAGGTCGAAGTTCACAGAGTCTAAGGGAGTCAATCCTGGTTTGAGGGCCTGGGGACAATCAGGAGAGACCTTCTCTACTGTCATCTCAGTGTCTTCGCCCTGTGTGTCAGTCATGAGCCGTGAAGTCAGCAGATTGACTGGCTCTGTTTTCTGATAATTTTAGCAATTTCCCACAAGTCTCTTAGCCCCGCAGTGAGCGAGCTGATGGGAGACTAGGGCAAAGGTGTCAATGGCAAAGGGAGTAGGGGCTGAACTGGGGACTGAACCGGGGAAACCGGGACTTCGAAAGGACCAGTGAGTCACTTGGACCTGCTGTGGGCGGGGATGCTTAATGCAACTATAATAAGCTGGATGGAGTCAGAAGAGGTTTATCGTATGACTTACCAGGCTGCAGGGGAGGAAGACAGGTTTTAAATGGTGTACAGAACGTTGATATTCATTTTATTTGACATAGTTAATGTGTAGTTTTCGTTTGTGTTCATTTCTAAAATAGGTTTTGTTTGGATTTGATGGGAAATATGTATATGTAAGAGAACAAGTGTTCTCTCTCCCTCTCCCTCTCCTCCCCCCCCTCAAGGGTTAGGGTTTGAGGTAGGGTTTGTGAAACACATCAAGCTCACTGTGTAGCCAAGGCTAACCCCAAGGTCTTTACCTTTCACCTCCCACTACCATGATTACAGGTGCACACTCTAGCACAAAAACAAAAGTGTGGGGGAATAGCGACCTTCTAGAACCTCCCATGGTCAGTGTTGTTACTGATGTCATCTCACCCTCTCTGAAGCTTCTGTGAGGTCCACACAACTTTAGGGGGGTTGCTATGTTGATATTTTTCCTCTCCTACAGTCTGACTTGAGATAGCATAAGCCCTCGGACATCAATGGCTGATACTCCCTTACCCTCTTTGTCTTATAGCAGCATACCCCTCATGGTCAGATAATAGTGTGGCAAACAGAGTTTGTAGACTGGTGTGGTTTGCTTATCGAGATAGGTTTTAAGATCAAAAAGGTCTTGGACAATGGTTTTGTGATCTTGTAAGGGATAAAGTACCTGTTCATCCTTTTAAAAACTCACTGTTTTAATTTTCTTAAACCATGTAAGTAATGATGTCACATGATATTATTACATATGATATTACATACATGCTAAATATCATGGATGACTTTACATGATATGAGTTTTCCCCTGAGCCACTACTCTTGCATATGTATCCTGGCAGAGAAGAGTTATTTAATGAAGTGTGTCTTTTCTCACTTTCTGTGCCTTTGTTTTCCCCAGATACTACAATCTTTTGTCTATATAAAATGAACCAAGGCTTTGCATCAGAGTCTATTATTATTTAAAAATCATAAGGGTCTGGACACTTAGAAAAGAGAAGGGTGGGAGATACATAGTTTTCAGAATCTGGAAACAGATACATAGTTTCTGGGTTAGCCTCCTAGTGTGCTCAGCCAATAGTCCTCTACCCACAGTCTTCTCCCTGCAGCTCTAGCCAGCCTGGGTAAGTTCCTGGCCCTCCAGTAAAGCAATGCCTGCTTACCTTTCTCTCCTTACAGTATTCCCTTGCTCATTTGCTTCTGTCTACCACTCCAGATACCATATAGCCTTGCTTCCCAACTGCAGGTCCTCCGACATCAAGCATTGTGTTTAGCCATCGCTGGCTTTGCGCCATTTTCTTTTAAATGACCCTAGTCGTGAATTATATAAACCATCATTACGATCTGCCTCATCCTCAACGTGCCCAAGAGACTCTCTCTCTTGCTCTTATGCAAGTGGCAAGAGATGTTTCCCTCACTCTAGCTTTGGTTGTCAGTTTTGAAAGAGAGTCTCACTGATGTAATCCAGTCCTTGAAGTTATGATTCTCCTGTCTCAGTTTCCTGAGTGCTCACACTATAGTCAGGTACCTTGCATAATTTTGATTAGTGATGTCTTGGGGTAATAAAGTTTTAGATGACACTAAATTGCAGACAGGTTCCCCAGCCCCTTTTGTTGTGTGGGGGATTGAACTTCAGGCCTCCACCCATGCCAAGTAAGCATTTTACCATTGAGTGTTTTTTTTAGCTCTGTAGAAAGTTTTTTTTTTAAATTTTGTTCATCAGTCATAATTTCAGTTGGTGCCCACTAAACCTAATGAATCAACTGTCAAATCATTTAGTCGCTCATGGCAGAGATACAAAGTCATATAATCACTCTTTTTGTCTTTCATACATGCAGAAACATTGTGATGTGAGAACTGAGGGTAGTAGGACACAGAGGATGGAAAGACTTAAGGTCTGAGAACCAGGTGACCTGGCTTCAGTCATGAGGCCACTGCTACTGAGTGTGGGGTTTCTCCAACAGTCCTCAACATTGTTTTCCTGTAAATCCAGAGGACTGAATTATGTAATAGTCTTTAGGTTCTTCCTGGATCCATGGTTCTTTTGTGTAGACCAGGCTGGTCTTGAACTCACAGAGACCTGCCTGCCTCTGCCTCTTGAGTACTGGGATTAAAGGCATGTGCCACCATTCTCTGCTTGACCTATAATTCTGTATAGATGCTACTCTTCTGTTCTTTGAATAGAGAGAGCACTTTCAATGGCATATGTCAGTTATTAATTTGAAAATCTTTTTTTTATGATTTAAGTGTTTTCTAACACCTTCTTAGTGCCTCCCCATTGGTAAAAAATAGTACACTTGTTATTAGCCATTTTTTGCCTGGTCTTGCCTGTTCTGCAAGAGCCATGTAGAGGAATAGAGAAATGAAGGATAAAGAGTCTGGTCTATTGCCTGAAACAGCACCGTGTGACCATCCATCACCAGAGCTGTTTAATTATGTCAGTGTGCCTTGAATAACCACAAGTGAGCTAACTTGCCAAAAACAGAACAGCAGTAACAGAAAAAGTATAAATGATTTCAATTCCTTAGTAATTCTATCATGTGATGTACAGCTTCTAAAGATGGCTTCTTACATAGTCTGGGCAAGTTATCAGTATTTCTTCGTGTCTTTTTATAAGGGTTACTTGTGTGAGTAGTGTATGCGCGTGCGTGGATGAATGAAGTGTACCTTTGGAAGCTAGAGAGGGCACCATTGCCATTGGAGCCGGAGTTACAGATGGTTGTGAGCTACACATCTTAGTTAGGTTTTGATTGTGGTGAAAAGACTCCATGACCAAGGCAACTTTTATAAGAACAACATTTAATTGGGGCTGGCTTATAGGTCCAGAGGTTCAGTCCATTATCATCACAGTGGGAGCAGGGCAGCATGCAGGCAGGCATGGTGCAGGAGGAGCTGAGTTCTACATCTTCATCTGAAGGCCGCTAGGAGACTGACGCCCATGAGGCTAGGGAGAGAGTCTCATTGCTTGCCCCGACAGTGACACACATCCTCTAACAAGACCACACCCCCTAATAGTGCCACTCTCTGGGCCAAGCAGATTCAAACCACCACACCTAAGCACTGGAAATCAACTTGGTTCCTGTACAAGAGCAGCAAGTGCTCCTCGCCGCTGCCATCTCTTCAGCCCCATTGCTACCTGTACATATGAAAATTTAACTCTCAGTACATGCCACCCACCAGCAGCTCCTCTGTGTGGTCTGCTCAGCACACTTCCATAGAACGGCAGCTTAAATAGAAGCCTACACCTAATATTACTTTTATTTTTTTCTTTAGGAAAACACATACTTTTCTATAACATTATTAAACTTTTCAGTGATAAATATTTTCTATTTGATAATTCCCAACAAGTTTGGAGAGCATGGCTTAAGATATTTATTAAACTGCTAACGTGCTTTTGATGTATGTACCTCAGTGAATCACTGTATTTATTTAAAAACCCTCCTGTCTTTTTCCCTCAGAAGGTTGTCATTGCTAAGCAAATATCTTAGTATGGTATTTGTTTATGTTTTATTTGTATCTTGGGGTTTATATGACAAGATTCATCAGTCCTCTGAAGGAATCAGTTTGTCTGATGAAATCAGACACTCCTTTGTGATTCTGAATGGGAGCATTTGAAGGAGTCCACATCTCTGTTTTCATTTTTATTTACCAAATATGGACTCGGGCACACATCTGTATATTAATGCATCTCACGTGTGTGTGTGTGTGTGTGTGTGTGTGTGTGTGTGTGTGTGTGTGTGTGTATTAATGCAGCTCACATGTGTGTGTGTGTTAATGCATCTCACGTGTGTGGTTAATGCAACTCACATGTGTATAGTTAATGACGCTCACATGTGTGTGTATGTGTTAATGCATCTCACATATCAGTCATTCCTTGTTGATAGTTGCTTTGCACCATAGCCAAGAGGCAGAAACAGCTGAGCCACATCCGCCGATGACTCGTCAACACGGTGGAACATGGAGAATACTTTTCAGTTTGCAAGGAAATTTTTACACCATATCCAGATGACTCCAGGGGGCACTGAACTCCAACACAACAGGACAGAGATGTGTCATCTTACTCACATGGGCTTTCTAAAGTAATTAATAGAAACAGAAATTAAAACTGTGTTTGGCAGGGCTGGAAAGAGAACGAACCGCCTGGGGAATTGGTGTTTAAGAGGTTTGAAGTTTCCGTTTTGCAATGCGACACCGGTTGTGGAGATTGGCTGTGCATAGCATTCTGAGTGTGTTTGCTAGTGCCAGCAATGTGTTCTTAACACAATTACAGTGATAAACTCCAGGTTTTACACTGAGGAAAATTTGTGTTCACTCACAAAACAACAACAACAACAAAATAACCCGAAACCAAAAACAAAGAAGAAGACATTATGACAAGGGGGTGGATACCTGTGGAAGTGAGAAGTAGGGACTAGAAAGGGGATGGGGGGGCTGCAATTAAAGTGTATCACATGCATGTATGCAGGAATCAAAATGAAACCCATTATTATGTATAATTAATATGGGCTAATAAAACATAGGAAGAACTCCACACACTATAAAATTAATATAACGGCATTCCTAAACTTGACCTTTCTTCAGTATTGGTTCATGAAACAAATGGTTCTTTTGTCTTTCAGCTTAATGTAAAATGGCCTTGTAAAGAGAATACAGGGTGTCGCCAACCGACCAGAAAGTTTTAGCTTTGCATTTTGCTTTAGTTTTACAGAACTCCAGAAGACAGGCTTGGAACATTTTATTTGCTTCTATCTGCTTAGGAATCCCCGAGGTTCACACAAGTGAGGGAATGTGCTGTGTTGTTCCTAGCCTGAGGCTTATTTTATCCCCACACCAGTCAGGAAACAAGTCTTCAGGTCTCTCGCCTATGCATCTTTCTAGCTGATCTTTCTCACTGCCACCCCACCTACGTAGCACTACTACATTCTTATTCCTGTGAGACAGCACAGACATGTATGTAGGCAAAACATGCATACATGTTTTTAAAAGAAACTGAAAAGTGGTATTTTCTTAAATAAATCTATATGCTGACATATATATTTAAGATATAAGACATGTATCCTGAGATGCAATTGTCTTCCATAAGATAGAATTGTTAGAAATGTTAATTTATTATGTTCAAAGTGATTATGAACTTACTTGCCAAATGGCGTGAGACGGGTGCTACCAGCTACTGTTAATTAGTAAAAATTCAGGTTGGGATAACACTCTGCCCAGTGAGTATTTAGTTTATAGGAGCGTTAAAGACAAAGAGCCCCACCTCATGCACATCCACACACGTACACACACACACACACACACACACACACACACACACACACACACACACACAAATGCTACAAGCCCTTTAACAATAGGACGCATCACTGTGATTTTCTTAAAGCTTTGAGATCATTGGCAATGCTCAGCATTGTTTGGACTCATACAAGGAGAGTTCATGAAACAGGGAGAGGAGAAAATTGCTTGCCTGCCTTCTGGTCTTGACTTGTAGGACACATGGTATCATTTCCATCTTCCAGACGGCCCTGTCGATACAAATGTTTTCCCCACTGCATGTGTCCCTTTCTCTTGAACTGGCTTGAATGATGCGCTGGTCCTTAAACTATGAGTCAGGCATCCCTGGCAATTTACGACGCTCACTGCCATCCATGAACTGCCTGCTGCCGCCCCTAAGGACTCTGTGAGGCCACAGTAGTGTTCCTTAATCCCTGTGTCTTCATCCTTCACAGCATTCCTTCATTAGGTATTTCTTAACTGTCTGGAGACGGGGAAAGGCGTAGAACCACACGGCTTTCCTTCCGTCACACAGCATTGGCTGTCATTCCTTTATCACTGATGCTGACGGAGTGCCAGGCGCTGTAGCCAGGGCTTTGACTGTCGTCACATTTATTTAATTCTTACGCTCTTTGAGTTGTGTGCCATGGTTATTTTCTTCTCGAGAGCAAATTGACTTTTCCTCCCAAGTCAGAACTCAGTCTAAGTAGCATGTATCGCACACTGATTTGATCTCCCAACAGTCTTTGGTTTTATCCTTTGCAGCATCCAAACTCAACCCTTTTCTGTATTCTGCAGGCAACTGCAGGCTTTTCCTTCCCTTTAACCTTTACTATGATCTCTGTTTAGACTCACTACCAAACTATTTTTCTCTCTTCACTTTACCTCCCCTCCCCCTTGGCTGACTGCTACATAACTGGGTTAGTAAACTAGTTTGAAATACTCTGAGGCCGTCAGACACTCATCCTACCCCCCTTTTCATTTATTTATGTATTTATTTTTTAATTATTTTATTCATTACAGCCCAACTGCAGCCCCCTCCTTTCCTCCCAGTCCCACCTTCCTGCTCCATTTCCCTTCCCCTCCCGTTCTCCTCAGAGAAGGGGAGCCCCCCTCCTGTGTCCCCCACGTACCAACCTGCCCTGGGACATCAAGTCACATCAGGACTAAGCACGTCCTCTGCCACTGAGGCCAGACAAGGCAGCCAAGCTAGTGGAAAGGGATCCAAAGGCAGGCAACAGAGTCCAAGTCAGATGGCTCCCACTCCATTGAGGACTTAGTTCTGACATCGTGAATAAACTCCCAAGGCTGGTCTGGCTAGTGGTCCTTAGACTTGTGGTTTTCTTTTGATAATGGCAGATCACACAGATGAGAGCGTTGTTAGAAGCAAAGAGAAAGTGGCTGGTTCCTCCAGGTAGAGTCAGGGACCGACTCAAAGACATCTGGGGCGGTCTGGGCGGGATGAGGATTCTGAGGTAATGCTCCAGGGAAGAGAGATTCTGTGCCCACCAGTCCCAGATGATGACACTTCACCGGTATATTGACCACACTTTAATAGAAAGGAGTAAAGGGAGTATTGCTACTTTCCTTTGTTTAATACTGTAGAAAAAGTAGAAGTTTTAAATGGATTTAAGTTATTATTATAAACCAGGTAATGGGCCAAGCCTGGAGGTGCATACCAATGACCCAGCACTCCCTCCCCCAACCCCTATGTTGCTTCTGCCATCCAGGTGGGCAGGGAATGCGTCATTTTTCTTGCCTCAGCATCATGATTAGGTGGGACTATGATGTGTGCCATACCCTGGGATCCAGTTCTTGATGTGAGTCTTATCTTTTGTCCACATGTTCTGTGAGCCTTCCCAGGGCATCATCCACCACCCATGACTGGTTTCTTCCTGCAGACCTGGGTCCATCTGTTCTAGGAATCTAGATCGTCTAAAACCGTTTAATTTTACTAATGTTTTCTTCTGGGATGTGATAGTGGAATTCTACTAGAGAGAAAGTTCATTTTGGCAGGTGGAAATCCTGATCTACAAGAACAACCTTTTAGCTCAGCCTTTCAGAGAAAAAGTAGGCCAATTAGAGTTTCCCAAGGCTTCATTAGAAGCAGAGATTACCTGAGCTACTTAAAACCTACGGGACTAGTGGTATTTCATTCTTTATTACATTTTGTTCTATGTAGCCTTTAAAAATGATTTTGAAAATAGCCTTTCAACATAATTTGAAAATTAAACTAGCGAGGCCTGGGCAGGACGGCTTGGCAGGTAAAGGGGCTTGTGGTGCAGGCCCGACAACCCGAGTTCAACCCCCAGATCCCATGTATAAAGGTAGAAGGGGAGAAGTGACTTCCCAGAGTTGTCCTCTGACCTCCATACACACAGCATGGTACATGTGCGTGTACTGAAAAGGAGGGAGGGACTTAGAGAATCCCTGTGGGCTGGGAACACTGAAGTTCATTAAATCTTCCCTTATCAACTCTCAAGGTAATGAGTTCCTCAAACAAAGAAGGAAGGGACAGAGGGATAGATGGATGGAGAGAGGGAGGGAGGGCACAGTTGATTCCAGTGTCTGGCTATTTTCTCTCCCCTACCTCTGAGACCGATTTGCTGTCTTTTGCCTCCTCTCCCTGTGTAACTCCAGGCACAGACCTTTTTGCTTCCCCCCCATTCTGTGCACTTGACTTGCTTGTGATCTGGTGTGATTCTCATGGCTTCTGTCTCACGTCTGCTGCCCTGGCAGTTGCGCTGCATCCCGGGAGCCTCCTGGCTGCCTCACCTAGGGACCACTTAGGTACATCACCCAGGGATGTTTAAACATTTCCTGCTCACTTTCTCCTGGGCCTTCTTGCTGGTGTAGTCTACACTGTCCTGACTTTCCCAGTTGCCTCCTGACCATAAATATGGCTGGAATTCTGAAATGTTCCCCCTTTCCCTCTCGAATCTGTACCTGTCTCCAGATGTATAGCGCTTCTTTCCCTTGTGATGTTCTTGTTGTCTCCCATCCAGAGCAACATCTGGAGCCTGAGATTCCATCACCTCATGTGTCTTAGAGCCAAGAAGCATCGTAGTCCAGTTGGGCCCAGCTGGAGAGGTGTCAGTTCAGATCATGGGATGGACCTGGGAGTCAGGGCATTAACTAGCACCTCCTCCTTATTCTCCAGTACAGATGGACCCGTCATGGTGTCCATGCTTCCCAACAATCCCCTTCCCTTGCAGCCTCTCCTTCACTGATACCAGATTCTTGTCAAACAGCAAAAGGAGCTCTGGGTCAGTTTCTCTAATTCTCTTCTCTGAAGCAGGACTTCTCTGCCTGCCTGGCATATTCCCTTTTCCTGGAGTAGAAGTTTAGATGCCTGTAGTTAAGCCATGTTCTGTCCACTTTCCTGTCCTCTTGCTCAATTTGGACTCTTATCCTGCAGCAGAGTAGATGAGTTTTCAAGTCTGTCCTTCCCTCCTATAAATGATAAACTTTGATAGGTCAGTGACCAAGTGATCTGTGCATGAATGTATGTATACACAGACACACAGACACAGACACAGACACAGACACAGACACAGACACACACACACACACACACACACACACACTTACTCACAAAGGTAAAGTTGTTGGCTTCAGTGCTACATGTCATAAGGTACAAATGAAGTTAGAAACAAAAATGTGTCCCTGGTGTGTGAAAGCTCACCTGCTGGCTGTGTTGACACACATCTATAATTCTAGCACTGGGGCGGTAGAGGCAGATAGATCTCCTTGAGTTCAAGGCAATTGTGTTATGCATAGGGAATTTCAGGCTAGCAAGGGATACATCGTCAGACACTGTCTCAGTAAATAAATAAGTATCCATTTCAGATGAACATACCCCCTTTATTTTTTTTTATAGTTAACATTTGAGTAATTACGTATGAATTTTTAGTATAGGTAAAATGTGGTTATTCTCCAAGCTGACACCTAGAAGCAGATTGGTCCAGCTTGCCGTGGGCCTCTTGAAACAGTAACTAAGTTATAGATATAAACCATTGTAACCTTTAAGGAAGAGGCTTGAAGACACGTGCCTGTCATTCTAAATCCAAGATGTTGAGGTACAAGAATCCTGCTGTCTCAAAGGAAAAACCAAACCAAAACAAAGTGCAAACACTTATTTGGAGTAAAGTGGAGGAGTATGGAGAATCCCAGATACACAGACAGTGCAGCATCCCTGGAAATGGCTGCAGCCTGCCAACCACTCCTGGAGCTTGCTGCTGTCTTGTTAAGGCTGGAGAATCACAAATCTGATTCACCACCTCCCCTCCCCTATTTATAGATGGAGGAAACGTAGGGGGACTGTGCTGTAGCATCCTGTGCACCATGGCAGGACCAGTGCTGGAGCTGTCATTCACTGACTGCGTCCTGTATACTCCATTATTTCTTCTTCTCTGGCTTCTTAACTGGGTCTCAGCCTCCCTTAGTGCTTGATAATTGTAGAGCCTTCAGCTTCTCACTGTGTCTTCCCCTGCCTGTCCTTGATAGTCCTCTTAAAGTCATCGCTGAATGAGAGAATGAGACAGTGTACCACTAGCACTGCAAGCTAGACATAGTTCTACCACTGTTTGGGAGGCTGAGGCAGAGGCATCAACCTGAACTCAAATGTTCAAGCCCAGGCTGGACAACAGAGTAAGACCCCTTAGCTTTGCTCAAAAACACTGAAGGAATACATTGTTTACTCTTAATTTCTGGCTAATTTTGGTGCCTGGCTTTCTTTGTTTTGTATTTGTTTGCATAAGCTAATGTGTGTATATGTATTCATATACGTGTGTGTGTGTGTGTGTGTGTGTGTGTGTGTGTGTGTGTGTGTGTGTGTGTGTGTATGTAGACAAGAGGTTGATTCTGGGTGTCTTTCTTAATTGCTTGACACCTGGTTTTTTGAGCTTGAGTCTCTTGGATGGGGCAAGTTCCAGGGGTCCTCCTATGTCTGCCTCTCCAGCACTTGGGTGATAAGCGTGCACAGCCACTCCCAATTTTACATGAACTCTAGGGATCAGACTCAGGTCCTCATATTTGCATGGCAAGTATTTTACTGACCTAGCCTTCCCTCCAGCCCCTGAACCTGTCGTTCTAATTTTTCTTTCTGTCCTTGCTACTTGGAACTTCTTTGAAGTCAATAGGAATCCTTCGTGTGGTGGAATAAAAGGTGAGACAGAATCCAGGATCTTAAGGCCTCTTTCCAGCAGAGTTCATTTTCCTTTCTCTGAGGCTGACTATCCCATTAATAATGCATTGGCTCTTGACCTCCGTGTGGTAAGCCAGTAAGACCCTGGAGCAACTCTGCTGTGACCTAGAACAAGACCTTAAGCTTCTGGAATCTGTCCACATCAGGGAAGACCTAGGTTGATAAGCATCTTGTGTTTTATATGGTGGCTTCTGTCGGGGAAACATGTTTATAGGAAGACAATTATCACTGAGGGATGACCTGTCTTCTAAGCCCCACACAGCCATGACAGTCATGTGCCCTTTGACAAATGTCAGCACAAGTCAACATGGTTTAAGTCTCTTATTTTTTAATTTAAGTCTGGTTGAATGTGATTTGATCAATGTAATCACAGTTATCATGAACAGTAGGCCTCCTTTGTAAAGTAGGAAATAAAATCCGATTGCAGTTTTTCCTGTTCCCATGTATGTTCTTCTTAAATTAATAATATCTCGTTCTCCTTTTTAAAAATATATATTTTTTGTTTTTTTAAGATTATATATACTTGTATAATTTCTCTTTTTCCTCTTCTCCCTCCAAACTGTCCCATGTACTCTTCTCCCTCTGTCCTTCAAATTCACCATCATATCATTTTCCTTAATTGGTGGTGGTGGGAGCAGCAGTGTGTGTGTGTGTGTGTGTGTGTGTGTGTGTGTGTGTGTAGGGAGGTATATTCCCTGTACTATGTTTTCAGGGCTGACCATTTGAGTAACCAATTCATGTGCTCTTCCCTGGGGAAGGCTATTTCTTCTACTTTCAGCATCCCATAGCTATCTATAGTTCTTTGTGTAGAATTCAGACCTCATGGATTTCCCCAAGTCCATATTCTTATGTCCCTGGGTATCATCTTTGTTCGAGTCATCTTTAGACTGCCATATTGGTGAGAATTAATGGATATTGCTTCTGACATTTCTAAGAGACATCATCTCACGGCTTTTACTATTTTCTACTCCCTTCTGCAATGATTCCTGAGTCTTGGGTGTTGTATATTTGGGGCTGGGCTCTACAACGCTACTTTTTTATCTGTTGTGGTTTTCCACAATGGCCTCTGTCTATGGCAAAGAAAAGGATTTTTTTTTTTGACAAGTGGTGAGAACTATGCATATCCAGCCAGACCCTAGAGGAGAATATCCCCTTCTTTGTTCTGTTGAGGCAGGGTAGGAGATTGGCCTCAAACAGTCTTTCTGCCTGAATGCCCCCCTACCCTCTCACCTTTTGATCAATTTATTTCATTGAAACTCTAGTAAATATGGTACTTCCTGGCTTGAAAGATTATCTCATGAAACCTAATGTTTTCTTGTGTCTTATTTTCAACTGACAGTATATAGAAATAGACGAATGTGTGTTTATGCATATGTACAGGTGCGCATGCGTATGTATGTATGCACACAGACACAAAGGGAGATCCTCTCTTTACCTCTGAGCCACACCCCCGCCTGATTTGTGTATTTTAAAACAGTATTCTAATAGTTATCTAATTCAGAACCGTTTTGCATATATAGTTGTAGTAAACAAGTACATTTTAATTGAGGTTACTGTAATTAGTATATTACATTCACTTAGGATGGATTCTAGAAACTGGCTAAAAGCCTTTTTTCCTTTATTTTACAAATAAACTGTGCCAAAAATAGAATGTTAAATGTGTTTTGTATCACCAAAAGTAGATATTTGATTATAAAAGATAAAACAGATATTTGATTATAAAAATTGAAATTCTGTTTAACACGAGAAATGTAAACTTTAACCTTAATATACTTTAGATAGAGATTTTCTTAATCTATTAATTCATTATCATTTCTTTTCTAATCAATGTTATATTACATTATAAGACTAATTGATGGTTGCATATTTAAATATTGTATGCAATCAATTTACTTTAAATGAAATTATTTGTTCTATATGTATTTACACATATATGAATAAGTGAAGTTAAGCATAAAATTCATTTTTCATCAATAATAAGATTGATAACACATTATCAATAGGAAAGCAGCAAGCCTGTCTTGAATAGGGCTACTGTTTGAGAGAAATTAAAATCATAAAGACATTACCTTAGTTCCTCATGTATGATTGAATAGTAACTCTTATCTCTAGACCTATTCTATCTCATGGCCTACATTGCCCCAAACCTCATCAGTGCAAAGCACAGTGCCACACTTCTACACTGCCACACTTGCCACACTGCCTGTTAAATTTCATTGGCTTAGTGCAGAAGATTAGTGGTTTTTGAAATAATTATTCTTATGTTATGAGGTCTTCACTTTCAACTCAAGTTATCTTCCATATTTTTAGTGCATTTCCTGTTGTTTCTTTGATTCTCTATAAAACACACCATGTAATCTAAGTAAAGCATTGATTTTCCATCAATACTTGTAGGACCCAGCTATGCTCATATTAGTTTTATATGCCATGTATTTTCCTGGGGACAATGATTTGCACTTAGTCTAATTATAGAATTAGGACATTTGAATGCCTAAGAGAATTTTGTTTTGTAAGATGTACACTGCTCAGTAAATGGCATGTCGTTTGATTCTCTCCGTAGATAAACGTGTAGAAGACTGGCCGTTGATGCAGTCTCCATGGCCAACACTAAGCATAAGCACGCTCTATCTCCTGTTCGTGTGGCTGGGGCCGAAATGGATGAAAGACCGAGAGCCATTTCAAATGCGCTTAGTGCTCATAATCTATAATTTTGGCATGGTTTTGCTTAACCTTTTCATCTTCAGAGAGGTATGTTTATTAACTTTAGTAATCCTCCAGGATTGTTGGAAATAATTTAAAAATGAGACCCCATGAATCTACCCTTGCAGCCTTGCATGGAGTGTAGGATAGCTGTTTAGATGAGACTTTGAGGCAAGCATAGAATGAATTTTCACTATAGCCTTAGTAACTGGTTTGTCATGGGACTATACCTGCCCAGTATGGAAGGCTGTTATTAGAGGTGAGAGAGGCGTGTTTCTAGGATGTTTGCACATATTTGACATTTAGTGAGCAACAAGAGCTACCCAGAACCCTTCTTCATCAGTTTCAGGCCTGACAACCTGATCAAAACACTTGTAAGTGTGAGTTTCGCATTAAACCATCTTATGTAATTTGCCATATTGTGTGCGGGAGCTGAAAGGAGTTGGCTGTTATGCAGGTGTGGCTACTTAATCATCAGAATTTTCTGGACATCAGCAAATTCTCCAGGGTATTTTGAAAGAAAATCCGGAAGGCTGGAATTGGCAGGGTCCTTTCAAGTGGCTAAAGTCTGAGGAATTTCTTCTTGAGAGACTTAGTAAAATTCCATATGGGCTGATGGCTAACCAGAGGTACTGAGTAAATGAACCCTTCTTTAGAGAAGCTTCCCAACGACAACTTAACCTAAAGACTCTCAACTTCACAAATGCTCTTGTTTGACGGTTACACACCACCTTAGATCAAGATATAAATCAGTCAAGGCAGGACAACTTTCAGCTCAGAATCCAAAGAGTTTTATCTCTTACACTCCCGGGTAGCAATCCAGGTAAAGGGAAGTCAGGGCAGGAACTAAAGGCAGGAACCTGGAGGCAGGAACTGAGGCAGAAGCCACAGAGGAACATTGCTTCCTGACTCGCTCTCTGGTAGCTTGCTCAGCCAGCTTTTTAGAGCACATACTGCCCAGGGGTGGCCCCACCCACAGCGAGCGGACCCTCCAACGCCAGCCATCAGTCATGAAAGTGCTCTACATGCTTACTCACAGGGCTTTCTGGTAGGGGTATTTTCTGAATTGACATTCCTTCTTCCCAAATGACTTAGCTTGTATCAAATTGGCAAAAATCTAGCAAGCACAGCTGCTGTAAAAATTCCTCTTTGACTGAGTTGGCGTTATATAGAACTAGCATCCACAGTAGTTTAGAAACGTTAAATGTATCTTTCCAATGGTGAATTATGCTAAAGATGTAACATCTTGCCTATGCAAGTTTAATTATAGGAACTAATAAGCTACTATCTACATAATGGAAAATATGTATTTGATTAGTCAATGTCTTGGTGAAAAAGAGTATGCTTGCTTTTTATTTAGCCTTTATTAAAATTATAGTATGGGGTTGGGGATTTAGCTCAGTGGTAGAGCGCTTGCCTAGCAAGCGCAAGGCCCTGGGTTCGGTCCCCAGCTCCGAAAAAAAGAAAAAAAATAAAATAAAATTATAGTAAAGCTATCACACAAAGGATTTTAGAACATTGCATGTCAGTTCAGGGCTGGAAATGAGAAACCCTGTCTCAAATGCAGTCGTACAGCGTTTGACCCGTATGTGAAGTCCTGAGTTTGACCCTCAGCTCTACTAAAGAACAAGAAAAAAACTTTATTTTTTTTTTTTTTTTTTTTTTCGGTGCTGGGGACCGAACCCGGCCTTGCGCTTCCCAGGCAAGCGCTCTACCACTGAGCCAAATCCCCAACCCCAGAAAAAAACTTTAAAATGTTTAGTGCACTTGAAATGTTTTTAAAGAAAATAACTGCTTTCACAACACTTGAAACAATTGTGAGTCAAATTTACTGTTTCCAATGCTGTGTTTTCTAAACCTTTACTCCAAATGTTAATCCCTTTGTCCCCAGCTATTCATGGGATCATACAACGCAGGATACAGCTATATTTGCCAGTCAGTGGATTATTCTAATGACGTTAATGAAGTCAGGGTGAGTATGCCAGTGAAAGTCGTTGATGACTACAGTTTAACTTCACAGGCTCTCAGGCCATAAAAAATACAGTATTGTATGGGATTAGCATGTGTTGAGTGTGGAAGAGAAAGCTCTGTTTGCCTTTAAAACACATAATTGGGAAATCTGGCTTTATACCTCCAGTGTGCTTTTTTATTGGGTGTTGAAAGAGTGAACATGATGGAATTGCTACTATCCAGTACTTTAAAATAGGCCATGTAAGTGGAGAGGCGGTGGCTCACACCTTTAATCCTAGCAGTTAGGAGGCAGAGACAGGCAGATCTCTGAATCTGAGGCCAGCCTGGTCTACAGAGTGAGTTCCAGGACAGCCTAGGCTACACAGAGAAACCCTGCCTCAAACACACACACACACACACACACACACACACACACACACACACACACACACACACGTCATGCATTATTTGATATTTTTATTTTTTCTCAGGCGTGATAGTACATGCCTTTAATTCTAGCACTATGGATGAAGAGGCAGACAGATCTCTGAATTCAAGGCCAAGCCAGTCCTTTAGCAAGTTCCATGCCAGTCAGTGCTACATCATGAGACTGTGTCTCCAAGTTTGTTTTTAAACTTTTGTGACAAAAATAGAAACTACAAAAGAAAGCTAACTTATTTGAGGAAAACATTTTAATTATACAATACTTAGGAAAGGCACAAGATAACTCATATGGGTATGAAATTGATTTTTATTGAATTTGTAAAAAACAATATAAACAATATAAGGCTCCATTTTCCCCAGTCATCTATATCAGTAAAATTATCATTTAAGTGGAAGGAATAGCAAATTGTTACCCATTTAGCGAACTCTTAAATCTGTGACTCCTATACATATTATACACAACAAACCCAGTTTGCATACATATGTGTGCTTTGTGTGTCCCATGTATCTGTTTTATATATATATGTGTAATAATGCTATATGTATGTAATAGCATACATTGGGAAAATAAATAATGTTGTAGCATGAATTTTAGGAACTGTAACCAAATTGTTTTAATGTACTTAGGACTTCATGTCCAGATCATTTCCCAGTCACGCTGTTGCTTGACTCCATTTGCCCGCTGCATGTGTGTGGAGCCTGCCTTTGTATGCATATAGTATCAGGGCCTGGACCATAGGAGCAAGAAGACAGATTAAGTCTCTGCCTGCAAAGAGCTCATGTTTTGGTGTGGTCTGGAAGGCATGTAGTCAGCATGTCAGGAAACAGTTAAAGTAAAGCCCAGGGTGTGGCTGAGAGACCGAGCAAGGTTGCTTCATTCAGACTCACAGAATATATTAACTCTATTGCCAAAGATTCTCCTCAGTGAAGAGCTGGCCCCCTGTCAAAGGTGGGAAAAGGAGAAAGGCTGGACTTGACCTTCTCTCAGGAGTACACTTAGGAAGCACCCTGGGTCAGGCAGTGTGTTCATATTAGGATAAAGCCTCAATGTTACTTTGCTGATTGTGAATCCACTGCTGACACACTCAGACTTCACCCACTTTGGTGAGGGGATATCCCACTCAGTCAACAGCATTCAACAGCACTCTTTCAGTTAAAAAAAAAGCTATTGTGAAAACACACCCAGCACCCCCCACCCCCCAAATATCTCGTAGCTGAGCAGATTGCGGCCCTCCCTCTACCCGCCTCGCCCATCTAAGAGTGAACTTGGTGAAATGAGCCTTGTACTCAGACTCCTTTCTTGTGTGCATTGCATGTTCCAAAGTGTGGGCCCTCGTTTTGATGTATCCTATTCACAGATAGCTAGTGCAGTTTACAGACTAAGTAGAAAAGTCATTACATATGAACTGGGCTAGCTTAGAGGTCCACATGGAGGAAAAACGGCCTCGTCTCTTTCCTCCTACAGTTTACCGTGCTAAAATGGAGAGTTACTTTATCTTACAGTGGGCATCAGTTACTGTGGGTAGACTAAACTGTGTCAAGCAGCTTTTCAGCTCATTCTGTGGCCCATAACAATGCTGCTCAGACTGTGTAAGTGCCTACCGGCTGATAAATACAAGAGTTTATTTTGTTTCTGGACTGGCCCTTTTTCTTCCTCTATGTTGGGGAATACTTATTCATTAATGTCTGATTCTAGAAGTGACAATAACAAATTAAGAACTTCAAATTGCCATGAAGTCCTGGTAATGATTCCAGCACTTAAAAAAATAATTTTGTTTTTCAGAAGCAAAAGCCAAAACATGAGCAAATACTCATACTCAGATGTGGGTATAAAATGAGGACAGGATCTTAGCCTTCTGTCTTAGAAAGGTTTATAAATATACTTCAGTTATGCACTGATTTAATTTTTAGTTTTATCCACAATTATTACCAGAAATCTATACAGAGGTTACAGTTTGGTCATTGTTATCGTCAGATCCTTGCAGAATGATTTAAAACATATTCAGAGGTCACCTCTTCTTGAATCCTTAATCCCCCAGCAAGTCACATAATCGTTTTGTACCATCTGGTGTCTTAATTAGAGCCCGAGAAAAGACTTACTTGTGTAAACAGGATTATATTTGTGACCTAGGAAATAGTTGTTGTTTTCGAATTGATCATTTTAAAGACTATACTAACACAGGCTGCAGGGATTAGCTACCTTTTGTACAGTTAAAGGGAAGTGGGGGAAAATGTTAGACTAGCTGTTATGTAAACATAGGGTCTGTAGGAAACAGCTAAAATACCCAAAGATACGTTGTTTTCTCTACAATCTGCAAAGCATAGCAGTGTGACAGGTGTAGTGCTCAGAAGCTGGATACTGCCTGGCTGTAAGCAGAGAAAGCTTGGGTTTGTTTTCTGATGGGTACACAGTTAGGTCTCAAACCTACCTAGCGGAAGAACGATTGCATGCCTTGTACGTTTTGTATGCTGTGCTCTGCAGTTTTCAACAGAGTAGAAGCCCACACCGCGGTGTGATTTCGTTTTATAGTGTGCCTTTCCTTCCCCTTTACAGATAGCTGCTGCCCTGTGGTGGTACTTTGTATCCAAAGGAGTCGAGTATTTGGACACAGTGTTTTTTATCCTGAGGAAGAAAAACAACCAGGTGTCTTTCCTTCACGTGTACCATCACTGCACCATGTTCACACTGTGGTGGATTGGAATCAAGTGGGTGGCAGGAGGCCAAGGTGAGAGACCCACACGTCTGCCTGAACCCCCCCCCCCTAGTACTTGGAGGGAGGTAGATTCACCTACTGTGTGTGTCAGTAAGCTTGCTTTTGTGGTTAATCCTCTCCGTTCCTATTCATCCCTCTTCTTAAAAACTTCAGCTTTTCAGTCATTGGACACCTAAAGACTTGTCCCCAAGGTGGACATAAACCACTAAGCCTAAACACCAGAAAACAGTACTTGCTTGAGTGGGAAAAGGAGCTGATGGACAGTTCTGATCTGATAGAAACTGAGATACAACGCCTCAGGTTCAGTCCAAGCCCTCAGCTTACCCCTGCTGTGACACAGACCCTGGGTAACTCCATTGCTTCCCATTTAAATGAACTTTTACACAGCCTCCTTAGTACTAAAGAGGCTCAGAAGTCACAGCCGGGCAGAGAGTTGCTCTAGTCTCTCAGGTGGCTGTAGACTAGGGGTGATGTGTGCAGGCTGAGCTGGAAACAGCCCTTTCCTGGGGATGCGTGCGACTATTGACAGTGTACACATTTCACACTGAACACTTGCTAGTAACGTTAAAGTGAAACTCTGTACATCTAAACTGACCCTCAGCTTACATCATGACGAAATGCATTGGTGTACACACGCCTTAATTAGTATTCTAAAGAGGAGTGCTGTTGAATTCGACTGAGTGGGACATTGCTGTATAGACTAAAAGAATTGATCACTCAGTATATAATGCTGTCGTGTTTAAAACCATGTTGAAACCTAAGAAATGAGTGTTACTTACCCCTGGTGTGCACATTAGTGTCTCCAGAGGCGATAATGTAATACACATAAACCCTTGGAAGCACCCGAGCCTCCTTCCAAGGACTTACTGGTAGGTAACATTAAAATTCAGGGAAGAGGAAGGCAGCAGCCATTGTACGTTGTTTGCTGAAGCTCGCTGGAGTCCCGCCTTTAACAATTTACTGCTTCAAAAACCCTTTGCAGTTTAGCAATTCACATTTCTATTTGTATGCTTTTAAAAGGAACCCTCAAACCTAAATTGTGAAAAATATCAAGCTTAATTTGAGAGGCTTTGGCTTCTCTTTGGGGCTAAAGTAGAATGTGTAGCATGTGATGTAAATTCAGTGGAAAGCGGTGGAGAAAGTATTCTAATATGCTTTAATCACAGTGTACACATCCTTTCTATCAGCGGGATCGCTCTTTAATCTCAGTGCCTTCGATGAACCATAATAGTTTCCTCGCAATTGCCTCTTATTTCTCGACAGCGTTTTTTGGGGCCCAGATGAATTCTTTCATCCATGTGATCATGTACTCCTACTATGGGCTGACTGCATTCGGCCCCTGGATCCAGAAATATCTTTGGTGGAAGCGGTACCTGACCATGCTGCAGCTGGTGAGTCAAACGTTTTCATTGAAAAGTTACTTCCGGTTGTTGGCAGGAAAAATCAAAATACTAAAAATATGTGATGTTTATTATTTGTAATGTGCCAAGTTGTTTTAGGTGGTTCTCCATCACAAAATTAAGTTTGTAAGCAAGGTACGGTGTCAAGACTGGCTCGGTTCAACCTGAACACTCATGGGTGGACTGGTCATGGTCACTTGGTTTATAAAGCCCTTAAAAACTGGATTGAGAACCTGTCCCTTTGAGAGGAAGCCTGTAAAACCAGCTGTGGAAAGAATGGTTAAACTGTAGCTATGCCATAAAGTACATAGACATATATGACTAGAAAAATACTTTCTGTGAGTGACTATTTTTTTCTACCTTACTATTTTATTCTCTCTTCTTGTTCTTACTTAAGTTTCCAGTTTTCCCATGTTTTGATTCTTGTTAACAGACCACATACATGTAGCAAAGGAAGGACAAAGCCAAGGAAGGGGAAGGGTGGGGGAAGGAATTGAATACAAGAAGGAGTACTCTTTCTAGTTGGGTAACACTGTGCTTGAACAGCAGAGCCAAGGATTTGAACTCCCAGAGTTCCAGGCAGACAGTTCTCAGGAGCTCCTCTCTGTAGAGCTTCTCATTACACACCAGTGCATTCATCAAAGCACCGTACAGAGCTTGGGTGTGGCCTATAATCAAACCAAACATGCAAATCCACGCTGGTACCTCATTTCCAGGCTTCAGAAAGTATTCTAATATGCTTTAATCATAGTGCACACATCATTTTTATCAGTGGGATCGCATTTAGAAATACCCATCTGTGCTCTGAGTTGCCACATAGCTGCCTAACCAAACAGGAACCACAGCCTTTGGGGAATGTTGGGTGTGAAGGATTCATCAGTAAAGAAACTTCTTCCAGCATCGTGGAAGCGGGTGATAATAGTTTGTAGAACTTATTCCTCACACTGAGACCTAGGTGGTCCCAAGAACGTGAAGAGGTGACCCAAATCCTATAAAGTATTCAGTCTCTTTCGTCAGGGTTTGCCCTCAGGCTGTCGGTGAGCTACATCATACTCAACTACACCCTATACACAACACACCCTTTTTCAGTGGTATAGGTTCTAAGAGCCATTGTGAAATTACAAGTTCTACAAATTTGGCTTTTTGCCATGGGAATTATAAAAGTTAATATAAACTGAAGTGTGTGGAACAAATTATCTTGATATTTAGTGAAATAAATATAAGGATAATGCTGTCTTTCTCAAAGAACCTATAGTTGCCCATTACAGACAGGATGCTGAACTTGAATTTCTGAGTCAGACTTCCTCCAAACACTTAAATAATATAAGAGTTTTACAAAAAAGTTCACCCTTGCTAATGCTACAGAATTTGTAATTCTGTGTCTCAGATCACCCAGTGACTAGTGCACTAGAACTTAAGTTTATTCTTCAAACATTTCTGTGTTTTGAATTTTCTCTTCCTGGGAGTTCATAAAATTGGAGGTAATTCTTTTTGCATTTATTGATTTTAATTGGATAATAAGTTTTTAAAGAATGATGTTCACTCAGATGCAGACTTGTCTGTGTCTTACCTGCAGGAGAGAGTGAGCTTGGGTTCGTTTTTAGGGTGAATGTGCTTTATTTGGAATGAGAACAGGACGGGGAAGGAGACCAGTGTGTGGGGAGGTGTTGGGCCAATTACAGTGATGAACATGGATGAGAATGTCAGGGAACCCCGTTATTTTTTGTTCCTGCCTAAAGATGAAATAAAAAAGCATATAGTGAGTGTAGTAACTTCTTGGTGAGAGCTTAAGTTTAAAAATAAAAAGGAAGCAAAAGACCCTATAAATACTATTGCTTTATCATTCGCCCCTGTCCATTGGCTCCCTGTCCTTGAATGCCCTTCAGCGAGTATTCAAATGTCCAAATTCTATGCCAGAGACTCTGGAATGGCCAGTGAACGAGGCAAAGCCCTGCCTCCAGAAACTACAGTGGAAGTGGCAACAGATACAGGAGTCAGCTTCAGATAGCTGTCACACCACTTTACAAACAAAACACAGAGGCCCGGCGATGGGTGCCGGATCTGTGGAAATCCATAGAATGTCCGTGCTGAGCAGGTGGTGTTTGAGCTGTGATCTCAGAGAGAGAAAGAGGCCGAGACGCTTACCCTTTCCAACCATAGAGCACAGCTCGGGCCCGTGTCAGCCCTGTAGGAGACTGTGATGCTGTTAGAAGTCACTTCCTGCTCTGATCACGTGTTCCCTCCACCTCTGCTTTTGTTTTTCAGGTTCAGTTCCATGTGACCATCGGGCACACAGCACTATCTCTCTACACCGACTGCCCCTTCCCCAAGTGGATGCACTGGGCTCTGATCGCCTATGCCATCAGCTTCATCTTCCTCTTCCTCAACTTCTACACTCGGACATACAATGAGCCCAAGAAGTCAAAAACCGGAAAGACAGCCACGAATGGCATCTCAGCGAACGGTGTGAACAAGTCAGAGAAGCAGCTGGTGTTAGAAAACGGGAAACCCCAGAAGAACGGGAAGCCAAAAGGAGAGTAAATCGAACTGGGCCTTAACCGGTGACAGTGAGGAAACTCCTGTGTCATTTAAAAGTTCAGGGGCAACAGAAGCAGAGGATCTGGGGTGGGGAGAAAGGCAGATAGGGTCTGTGCACCTTCAGACTGAGTAAACCTTTCAATATACGGTTCCTAGATGTTTTATTTATGAAGTTTTTATTTTAAACATTTTTTTTATTAGCCTTCATGTTGTCCAGACCAAAGCAATCCCAACGTGACCTTGGAGCCTCTCCTCCTGTTCGCTCACCTGTGCAGTGGGTGGAAATTTCACCTATCTTCCATTTACTCTTTCCTCAGTCTGAATTTTAGATGATCACAGAACACAGTTTTATGAAAAAAAATTTTTTTCCCTAAATCACTAGTTTCCTACTGGTTGCAAATCAGTTACCTGACATTTTCTTGTTCAGAGACAGAACAAGAAAATACATTCGAATTTGGATCCATTTACTGACCCTTGTGGTCAAACCTCTCCTCCTCTAAGCCAGAATATTCCCTTTTGGCTGTAATTAAATTTGAAAGCTCTGAAAAATCTCGGTAGATTCATAAAGGCTTGATGATGATGATGATGATGACGACGATGTTGATGGTGATGATGGTGGTGTTGGTGAAGATAAGAAAGAATAGCAGTAAAATCTTTGTGACCCAAAGGCCACCATGACTTATGGCACAAATCACTGTGGGAAACAATATATCTCTCTCTATTTTTTTGTAATGAGGAAGGTAACCTTTGAATACTATTATTAGCAGGAATGTATCATGCGAATTAAGATTATTGTATGATTGAAATATGGAAGAACTCATGTCTTTGTTAGTAACATCTAAGGTAGTCACATTTACATGCACTTAGAACTCTGAGGGTGGATTGATTTATTTTTATCAGGGCTTTCCTTGTTTTGATTTGTGGCTGTTGCTGATTTTTTTTTTCATACGTGGACATTCACCTACCTCTTCTGTTGGAAAGAACATTTAAAATGAAATAAATTTTACTTAAAAAAAATCAAGGAGTCCTCTAATGTAGATTTTGATTTTAACTTTCAAATTTACTTTTTATTTTGTTTTATTTTCAAATAGCTCAAACATTTCCGTGATGTTATCCATCTCTTTCAGTGTGTCTAATTCTGAGTAATGCTTACTTCCCCTGTGACTACGTTGCAAAAAAAAAAAATCTTCCTTATTAACTAGAAAAGTGTAAATGCATTTTGGTGCAATATCTCGACTCCTTGGTGCTAATGGTCACTAAATTCAGTGCTTGCCCTTACAAGGTGTTACTTATTAATACAAGATGAGAAAAATTGAGACCAAGTTGGATCTCTCAAGTCAAATGTGGTGTTTACAAAAGATATGTCTCATGTAATCGAAACGGAGGACTGGAGGACTGCAGAAGAGACGTTGTTCCACATTTTATTTTTACACAGATTAATTTGTTATGGGACGTCACAGAGGGATCACATGGAAAGAGAAACTGTGACAAAAAAAATAGCATGAATATTTCTAAATCTTCCAACTTGTCAAAACCGCATGTGTAGGATGTCTGCTGTTTGTACAGACTTTCAGGACATTTTGTAAATTATACAATATTTATTGTGCGTTGAGATTACGTTTTCCCCGAAGGCATGCAGTCACAAACATTACAGAAATTAGCAGCACATGAAACAGCACGGTCTCAGAGGATCACCACGTTGTCTTTCGCCAGTGTGTAATGACTAGAGATGTGTAAATCTTTGCAAACATTCTGTTCTGGCTTCCCACACCCCTTCATTCCCTGCTATCAGATTTCAGCACAATAAATATACTACTGCTGTGGGAAAAGTGAACCTTCGTCAATCAATTCATTTGTTTCTGTCTTAACTTATTTTCTGTTGCCAACCTCTTACAGAGAAAAGCAGTGAAACTGGACCAGAGTTCTCGGAGTTTCTGGTTCAAAGTTTATTATTTTTGTATGCATTCCTTTGTTTATTTTTGAGACAGAGTTCTGCTATGTAGTTGACGCCAGCCATGAACTCACCACCCACTCTTTTCTGCCTTCAGAGTGCTGGGATTATAGGAGCATAGTAGAACTAAAAGCTTGATATTTTTTGGTAACATGTTTACTATTATTATTATTTATATAATTATTTTAATTTGCTTTCAGACATGAAATTCTAAATAATTCTGAGGAGGTTCTTAGAGTCTCATATTTAAATCACTCAGTCCTTATTATGAGTTTATGGACTATGATTTTAAATGCCTCAATGGCAGCCTTTCCTAATAGCTTTGATAATTTCTGAATCATCACAGAGCAGTCAACATGCCTTGCTGCTGACGCCCAGTGAAAAAAGGTTGCACCTGCTTTGTGTTAAACTTCTTTCACGAAGACATTTGAAGTAGAAAACAGTTTATTAAACAACCTTTGCACATTCAGACACCCGACTATAGATACCAGAACAGCTGCGTTCCAGTAGAGTTGATAACTGTAGCCGCCCCTCCCCCACCCCACGCCATCCCCATGCTCTTGGGTCCGTTTCCTGACGGACACTGACTGGCTGCTAGTTTAAGCTTCAGCATTACTAGTTCATCCATTCGTCCGTGCCACACTCCGGGCATCTGAACATGGTTTAGAACAGATACTGATGTTCACATCTTGAAACGTGGGCCCTCCCAGCACTGTAGTTCTGGCTAGGTCATTCTGATGTCTGTGGCTGAGGGCTGCTACTTAGAAAGGGACAGGGAGCCAAAGTGACCTCAGAAGGAGTCCTAGAAGCGAGCTGCAGGAGACTTGTAAGGTTTTCAGTGATTTCCCCCCCAGCTGTCTCCTGAAGAGCAGAGAGAAAGAAACCAGGCATACACAGCTGTCCCCTGGGTGGTACTTGGTAGAAACGTGGCTTTTGTGTCCCTGGGTTCACCGGCTTGAGATAGAAGCCAAAGTTAACAGAGCCAGTGGGTTGTCTCTGTGGGCTGCGGAAGGCCACAGGCTGCTTGCCAGGCTGGTGTCTGTCTGCTTCAGGCTCTCCCATTTCTGAGGTGATGGTGTTAATGAGCCAGAGACAGGAGAAATGATGCAGATGGTGACAGGCAGAGATGGCCTAGCTTTGTCTGAAAATGTCGAGGGATTTTTCTAACAAATGCATCAAAACATAGAGTCCCAGGACTCAGCAGTCTGTTGGTTCACCCAGTTTATTATGCATATCTTGGACACAGTGAAACTGGGCTGTTTAAAATAAAGATAAAGTGAACCACTTTTAAAAAAGAAAAATCTTAATTTATGGATTTGTTCTCTTTGTGTCATGCCATTGCCCTATATATGGGGGGTGGGGGGGAAGCCTGGAAGAAGAGATTATTTTATTGCGCTGCCTAATTGATACCACACCGATTCGGGCACCAATTCTGGAAGAGCTGTCCTCTCAGCTCTTCTCCACTTAGAGTTTGACCTCAACCATCTGAATTCTATCCCCTGGTTCCCTCCTCCCTCCCTCCCTTCCTTCCTTCCTTCCTTCCTTCCTTCCTTCCTTCCTTCCTTCCTATCTTAGAGAAAACAGCTCTTCCTTTTCTTACTTTAGAATTCTCCCCTTCCTGTTTCCCGGGAGGGAAAAGAAGGTGCTGGTTAGAATTCTTTTATCACCGGTGATACATTTGATTAAACCGAGGCTCTCCTCCCTGTTAAGGAAGGATCCTGTGAACCAGTCTTTCAAGAGTAATGATTACCTAGCTATTTGGAAATGAGGTGGTGTGGGTAGATGATGAGGCCTCATGATATGAAAGCATTATGCGTACAAGTTGTGCCCCACCTTGTGGCTTATGTTCTAATGTACTTAATCTGGGCATCCTGGACAACACATTCCACAGGCATATTATACAGCTAAGAATATTATCAGTTCATACATAGTTTCATTTCATATATATTTTTTTATCTCTCTCAGTGATGAGTTTGAAACCAAGGCCTCATTCAGGCTAGGCAAGAACTCTGACTGTGAGCTATATCCCTAAGTTTCACATGTATTCTAATTTCAGGTTCAATCAGAAAAAATTTAAAGATGTTCCATAATCACAAGAGAGAAAGTAGCCTTTCTCTAAATTTGTATTTAGAAAAAAGAAATGAAGGAGGAGGAGGAGGAGGAGGAAGAGGAGGAGGAGGAGGAGGAGGAGGAAGGAGGAGGAGGAGGAGGAGGAGGAGGAGGAGGAGAAGAAGAAGAAGAAGAAGAAGAAGAAGAAGAAAGAAGAAGAAGAAGAAGAAGAAGAAGAAGAAGAAGAAGAAGAAAAGAAAAAAGAAGAAAGCAGAAAGCAGAAAGCTGTGGCTTACAAAAGTAAAATCTAATATTTTCTGCACTATAAAAATATCCTGGGGGCTTGAGGCAAAGGAGCAACGAAATGAAACCGAGGGGCAGATTTCTTACAGTTGAGATTTTTCATCCTAGAAGTTAAAGACTAATTACCTCATAATTCTAGCTCCTTCATGTTAGACGTGGATTGACACAAGGAATCCATTCCAGGTGATGTGCTCTCCGTTCTCCCTCAGCATTGCAGAGACTGAAAAGCCAAATTTACATTAGATTCCTTTTCAGGCTGTGTTTCTCTGACAACTTTTAACTTTTGTCAACCCAAGGCAGAAATTGAAATCTTAAGAAGGCAGAGGACACAGATACATCTTGTAGTAGTCGAGCTGAAGCAATCGGTTCTTCCAGGCAAGTTGGCAGCAGCTGGCCTGTGTGCTTCCCTGTCTGGATCAGTCTTGTAGCTGCAGACAGTTGTGGTGATAACGGTCACAGCGGATGCAGTCATACACGTTTGAAGTCGAAGCTAAAGGCAGTGTTTTGACCTTCACGCTTCCAAGTGTCTAAATGATTGTAACCACATTCAATCCTTTGAGGTGTGTGTTTGAGATATCTTAGCTGGTATCTGTTTCATACATTGAACTTTCCATAATTCAGTCTGTATACAGCACTAAATGGGACAGAGACATGGCTCTAAAGATGATACGGAATTAGCTATCTGCCCTGGTTGGGTTTCCAGGGAGCAGTAACCTAATGTGAGAAATGTGATACTGTTTTCATGAGGCTCATAGCTGAGTTATGACCTGTAGTGGGAATTGTAATCGAAGACAAGCATTTAGCACAGGGCTATTATACCTTTATCATGCAAATAAGAAACGTAAAGATTAGTGACAAGTCTGCTACTGATCACACTACAGGGCACTCGGGAAGAAAATTAGCTCATGTTTTAAATTCTTGCTTCAGAGTAGGACAAGGAGCTTGTGTGACTACCCATCAAAGGCTTTCTTGTACTTCATAGTGGTACACTCGAAATGTCTCCAAACAATGCTTATTTCCATGGGTTGCGGAGGTAAAACTTAAGTCCACAACCTCAGTAGTCTTTTTATGTGAACGTTGTAACAAGAGACTAGGGATCCGGGGTTGGGGATTTAGCTCAGTGGTAGAGCGCTTGCCTAGGAAGCGCAAGGCCCTGGGTTCGGTCCCCAGCTCCGAAAAAAAGAACCAAAAAAAAAGAGAGACTAGGGATCCAAAGAACTGCATTGTGAACATTTGAAATGCATCTAAAAACCTAGTTAGGGCACCAGTGGAAGGGGAAGCCCTTGGTCCTGCCAAGGCTGGACCCCCAGTGAATGGGATTCTTGGGGGTAGGATGGTAATGGGGGAGGATTGGGAGGGGAACACCCATATAGAATGGGAGGGGGAGGGGTTAGGGGGATATTGGCATGGAAACTGGGAAAGGGAGTAACATTTGAAATGTAAATAAGAAATACCCAATTTAATAAAGATGGAAAAAAAAAAAACCCTGAATTTCTCAATTCCTTTGACCATGCCTGGCCAACTAAATCACTTTATCAGCTGAATAAGCCTTCGTTACACACAAAACCTTACAATGAGTTTCTTTCTGCTCTCAGTACCATTTCATCTAGGAGAATTATATGGAATGTTGTGGGGGGACCAACCCGATAGGAGATGGTGAAGTATGGTAGGATTTGGCAGATTTTCATCCATAGTAAGGCGTAGGAATAGATTCTCAGGATGCTAACCAGAGCAGATGAAACATCTATAAAATGAACTGAAATTATTGGTATGTGTAACATACCGTAATCCTTGAGCTGAAACTTGTGCTCACCAGTGAGGATGCACTTTATGGTTTTGTCAATTGTTTAACAGACTTAGTGGCCTGCATTAAAGTGAGATAAAAATTAGAGATGCATTAGAATCACGTGCAAATGAAAATTAAAAGGCTTATGGAGCGAGTATGGTTGGGGCTATCGTGTACAACCCATTTAGCCACTTCCTTGGCGTTTGATAATGACCGCCAACATGCTTGAAAAGTTGCTTCTCAGCTACTTCCTGTAGGCTGTGGATGAGAAGGAGAGAAGGCTGTCTCAGATGCGGTCCCTTCAGTGACAATGAGAGTGTCACCAGTTGGAGAGTTACCTAAGGGCCAGTGATGGTGAGGCCAGGCTATCATAACAACAGGAGAATCGATATTAGAATGGTTTTGGATAGTACAGTGATGGTAATTGACTACAATGTGCCTGAGACAGAAATAAACGGGCAACTTACTATGTCCTATTGATAGATATAACTGTCAAAGTCTTGCAAACACAGGCCTAAGTCGCTACAGTAGAAAGAAAACTCCCCTACCAATTCCCATATGTGATCCAGAGCACAGACTTGGAGATTCCTTTCTCCCTCCCTCCCTCTCTCCTTCCATCTCTCCCTCCCTCCCTCCCTCTCTCCCTCCCTCCATCCCTCTTTTCTTTTCTTTCATTTGAAACAGGTCTCACTATGTTGCCTAGGATGGTCTTGATTTTCTGGGCCCCAGCTTTCCTCCTATCTTGGCCTCCTGAAGGCTGAGACTAGAGGCCTTGACCACCATGTCTAACTGCAGAGCTACCTCAGTGAAGGGAATTTTGGGGGGGTGATGTCTTGAGTATATATTATAAATCTGCTTACCTTTCACTGAGAAAGAAGAGAAACAGTTTAGGGGGATTATCGGAATATGGAACATGTCCATCATTAAGTACCCAAGTTAGAACTGTGGTAACCAATCAAAATGAGGGTTGTAGTGGCCAGGTGACAGATTGAATTGTGGCCTGAGTCCATCCCACTGGGGCTCATTGACTCCTCCCCCAAACACAGACATGCCTCCCCAGTTACCACATGTACAGCTGAATTACGCACCGTCATTCTCGGGTCCTACGCTGCTTCCTTTCCTCATGAAACGAGAGGAATGGTATGAGAGACCAAGTCAGAGCTAGGACATTCTCTCCCAGTTGAAGCAGTGTGCCAGAAGTAACGAACACCCTATTCCTGGTAAGGTCAGCTGTTCATGTTGCCTTCCGTGGTCTGAAAGATTCAAGGCAATACATCTTTGTTATGTTCCCACTGAACTCTTCCTGTTCGATCGGAACAGAGAAACAGCAGAATCCTGGAGAATGATACTTCACCACAAACTCGTCATGCAGCTCCAATTCAGCCCCTGTGGCAGATCTCAGTTAGTCGGCAATCAGTATAATTTTGAGAGCTATCAACGCATTAGACATTTTCCTTCATTTTCAATAGTGGAAAGTCAGGTTTTCACCTGCGGTGTACGCTATGCCATCTCACCTCAGAGCTAGGTCATCCCCTTTCAGTAAGCGTCTACCACAGCAGCCTTGTTTGTCTCACCGTGACATCTGTCACCATGGTCCATTGTGCAGATAGATAGCATCGTGTTGGTGCGCTGCCATGAGGAGGAGGCAGCAAATGCCAATGGTTTCTTTGGCAAAGGAAAATGTATGCCAGGAGTCGGAGGGAAAATAAATGGTGAATTCAAGGGTCATGACTTCAGTAACACGTATGGAGGTCCACTGACCTATAGAGGGCTGAGACACTCCCTCCAGAGTAAGAAAATTGCTGCTGTCTGCCACCCATCACTATTAAAGTAACACGTGTCATCTTGTTGGCTTTTTAACAACACCCACATCAGAAGGTGCTGCTTTTTCTCATTTATCAGGTAGGCTATTAGCCTGCCAGTTCCGAAGGGGGTCAGAGGCAAGAAAGGGATTGCAGGTACCATGCATTGCAGGGCAAGTGACTCTGCTATTTACGATTGAGGAGCCAACAGATTAAATGGTGCTTGATGTGCTTAACTTAAAGCAGCTCTGGAGGTGACATCTGAAAGTCCTCAAGGTGCAGTCCTTTAGGGTTTAGGAAAAAGCCATGACCTGGTCCCCAGATTATTAGGAAACAGATCAGAGGTTATACCTGGGCTTTGGTATGCATTTGTGTATCTGCCAGAGAACATGAAATGATTCTGCGAACTGAGCTGCTCACCCTGGGCTGGGTGTTATCTGAACCACTGCCTCCTAAGCTAGAGCAGGTGCAACGGTGTCCCCTCATCAAGTGGGAGGTTGTGAAGGCACAGGCACAAGGCCTGAGCGTCCCTCAGAGCACAGGATACCTGCCCTTGCTGCATGCCACGTCTCCCTCATATAGAATGTTTCACCTCATGACAGTTCCATTTAGAACTTTGTTCAAATGCTGCACACGTTTGACACGTGTCCTGAAACAGTGAACCATACAGACTACATCATCCCAACTCCTTCTGTGGTTTTAGTGTGGGCCTCAAATTTATATGTTGGTTGAAATTTAGGCCTTGAGGTCACAATGGTATTTGGAAGTGGGATCTTTGGGCCATAGGGGTTTGTCTGTCATGAATGAATATGGGTCATGTTGAGTTTGATACTAACCCTGTTATGTGATCATATCTTAACCCTGTAGGAAGACCCTTTCCCTGTGCCAAGCAATGTTCTAAGACCATGACCTCATTAACCATTTCCTTTTCTAAATATCCATGGGGCTGAATTTTGCAATGACCTCAGAAAATGGAGAAAGGCAGCAAGCCCTCTGGTCAACTGGTCTCCAGCTGATTTTAGTCAAGAAGTTATGAAAGTCATGACCAAAAGATTCCACTGTGAGGACACTGCCTTGTGCCCTCTTTACTGTGAGTTGCTTCTCTAACCCAGCCCCGTCCCTCCAAAACACAGCCTCTTCACCTTCTATTTCTCACAGAGCTCAAGAGTTTCTCTTCCTGTTCTGGGAGAACAGCACCAGACTCTTTCCCATTTCCCTGAACCTCAGTGTTCCCTGTTTGTTCCTTTCTCCCTGTGCCCACATCTACATACGATCCGATCCTTTCACTAAAACATCTTCAGGCAAATAATGTGGGGGCAAATTCTGATTTATGGTGGGCCCCTCCTCGAGAAACTGAAAAAGGAAATAATTAAAGACAAAATTACAAATGATATGTAACATTGCAAATACCAATTGCAAATAGACTGTGGCAGAGACCTAACTGAGCTTGGAAGTGTCCCTAAAACAAAGCCTTGGTGGGTAAGGCTATGAAAATATGAGTTCAAGTACTCAGCATCCGCATAAAAAGCCAGGTATGGCTATGTACAGTAATGGGTATGGTGACAGAGACATTCCAAAAGCTTCCTAGTCAGCCGGGCTAGCTGAAATAGCTGGATCCCTGTTCAGTGACAGACCCTGTGTCAAGACAATAGGACAGTGAGTGATAAAGGAAGACAGTTGATGGTCTGCTCTCACTATGCTTGTTCCTGCAGGGTTATAAGTTCCTGCACATTCATGTGTATGCAACACATATGCCCCTATCGTGCACACATGTGCACAACGTGTGCATGCATGCAGAAGAAATGGCCCCAGAGAAATGTGGAAAATTCCCTGTGAGAGGATATTAGACTTTGCATCCACGTGGTGACCTTCCCTAAAGGAAAAAGGACCAGAAGTATGAATTCGATAATGATTTGGACAAATTATGAATTACTAGAAAGCCTAACATTGAAGATCCTGAGTGTGACACATTTTGTGTTCCCTTTGGATGGTCACTGATCAGAGGCTTTTAATAAACGGCAGGGTATCAGTCCATTGCTTTCCCTAGAGAGCTCATGGTTGCTTGATAGCTCTCAAAGTGGACAAGAGACTGATTGTGTAGTGGACTGAATGGTAGCCCCTGGAGCCTATAGATGCCACCCTTCTTGGAAATAAAAGGCATTGTAGATGTGGTTAGACTCTTAAAATGGGGCTGGAGAGATGGTTCAGCTGTTAAGAGCACTTGCTGCTCTTACAGAGGGCCTGAATTCTATTCCCAGCACCCACATGGCAGCTCACAACCATCTTTAGCTCCAGTTCCAAGGGATTCTATGTCCTCTTCTGATCTCCACTGAGACCAGGCATGCCTGTCGCACATGTACATACATGTAGGCAAACCACATACATAAATTCTTAAGTAATGTTAAGGTGAGGAGAGAATTCTGTATTATTAATTGTTTTCTGAATGTTTCTGCAAACATTCTTAAAAGAGAGATGCTTCCCATGCAAAGAGAAGGTGAGGAAGAAGAGGGCAGGCTTGGAGGGATGCATGCAGCCCAGGGATGTTGGCCCTCATCAGAAACAAGAAGAGGCAAGGAAAGGATTGTTTCTTAGAGCCAAGAAAAAGAGAGGTGGGGGGAGAGGGAGATGGGGAGGGGGAGAGGGAGGGAGTGAGGGAGAGGGAGAAGAAGCTGTCTTGACTACATCTTCACATCAGACTTCTAGGCTTCAAAACCGTAAGAGGTTAAAGTTTGGAGGTCATTTTCTACAAGAACATAGGGATGATGAACAAGGGCTTGAATAATGTGGACTTCTCAGCAAGGTTGATCAGGTAGGCACCTCTGTGGAGTGGCCAGCCTCCCACGGTGGAGCCGGATGCTGGTTTTGATATGAATGAGACCATCCTTGGACTAGACAGCCACTTGACAGCTCCCATTGCAGAGAGCACAGTAGTCCGTTCTAATTGGAGTAACTCAATGTGAACTGAATGGTTTGTCAGTGGTAGCATCAGCTTATGGGCTTCAGAGCACTGCTTCACATTCAGAAATTTCTTTTATAATACAAGAAATAATGTGCTCTCAGCGAAGGTATCTAGTCATCTTCCTGTGAATCACAGTATGAACTCCCGGGTTTGCATATTTGTGATAGCTTTGCATATTTCCTTTAGCACACGTTCATATCCGTCCATACTCACCAAAAGAAAAGTGCAGCCTCCTTTCCCCGTGCTATGCGGTAGAAGGTATATTACAGACGACACAGTTTGGAATCTAATCTATAATAAAGAAGGCAAAGTGGAATGGCGCATGCTCTAGAAGGGAGCAGTAGCACTAGCTCTGTCTGCAGAATGACTTGGGGTCTTTAAATAATTACTGGATATAGGAGAGGGTGAGCTTTGAAAAAAACATCAGGGGTAGCCACACTTTTAACTTCTCTGGGCTACATGGGACAAAAAACAAATTTTTTTTCTTAACTTGGGCCACACATTAAATGCAGAAACACCAGCAAAACCAGGAGAGCAAAGAATGTCTGCTTATATTTTCCGCATAGCTGACACTACAGATGAGTGGAGATTATCCTGACTATAGGCAGTGCATTCTGAGGCTCAAGTTGCTTCCGATGAAGAGAATGGGCCTACTTGAGTAATAAAGTTTTATTGATTTTTTTTCGAATTTTTTAAAATAAAAACAATAGAAAAGATGCAATATAAAACTAGTGGGATATTTGACGTTGTGTTTGAGATAATTATATAGTGTTTCTCAACCTTCCTAATGCTGCAACCCTTTAAGACAGATCCTCATGTTATGGTGACCTCAACCATAAAATTTGTTTTTGTGGCCACTTCATAACTGTAATTTTGCTAGCATTATGAATCATAATGTAAATATCTGTATTCTCTGAGGTGACCCCTCAGAAAGGGTCATTTGACCACCAAAGGGGTCTTGACCCAGGGGCTGAGAATCACTGAATTAATGCATTATTAGTGTTTGGTTTGATGGAAGAGTCGCGACTCCCAGGATGCTCATTAGGTGCTAGGTTCTGACTGTCCTCTCAGCTTTCCTCTTGAAAACAGGAGCTCACAAACAAGAGCTGTCAGAGAGTGGTGGCATGAATAAGGGGAGATTATAAGATAGGATCTATAAAATCTAATAAAAAGACAATGAAATGTCTTTTTTCTTGCAGTTTTTTTGTGGTTTTATTTAAACACAAAACAGGCACACAAGCCATCTATTCATTTTCTGTGTAGCCTGGCGTTGGAATTGGTGACTCTGATGGCCAGCAGTGCTGCTCTTTCTACGATGGCTTTTCAGTTCTTAGAGGACACATTGTGAGCAATCTCAGCACCGTAAGATTTGTTGTACATCAGCTGCACTTCCAGCTCTTTGACATTGTGGACCAGAAACTTCCGGAAGCCGCTAGGTAACACGTGCTTGGGTTTTTTTGTTTGTTTTTGTTACTCCCGTCACCAATGTTGGGCATCAGGATCTGGCCCTTGACTCTTCTCTGCACCCTGTTGTCGATGCCTCTGGGTTTCCTCCAGTTTCCCTTAATTTTCACATATTGGTCTGACTGGTGCCTGATGAACTTCTTGGTCCTCTTTTTGACCATCTTGGGCTTCACCAGAGGCCAAAGGGCAGCCATGATGCCGCAAAACAGATGGCAGTCACCTGGCAGGCAGCGCCGAGGAAGAAGAATGAAATGTCTTGAAGTCAGATGCCAGGTTGCAACTGTGCATTCCATTTGAAAACTGGCAAAAGAACATTTGTGTCAACTGAACGGGAGTTGCAAATATGAGAAAAGACTGATTGTTTTGAGGAAACTTTAAAATTGCATTTCTTTTTTAAAAATATATTTAACATTTTCCACAACATAATATTTTAATTAAATATTTGGGAATTTTGTACAGTCTCTGCCAATTCTACTCACTTCCCACCTCTCCAAGACCACCCTCCCACCCTCCACCCCCTCAAAAACAAAAAACCCCAAACCCTCCTACCGAGTCCTTTGTGTTGCTCATATATTAATTGGAGCATGATCAAACTCCAGTTGCCCATCCCTTAACCGAGTCCTTCTCCACATTCTTCACACACACACACACACACACACACACACACACACACACACACACACACACACACACGCCTCCCCCACCAGAAGCCATCACCTGTGAAGAGCTACACTCCAGCATCCACGGTTTTTAAGGACTGTCTTCAGTAGCCTCCTGGCTGAACTTTTTCCTATGGGGAGGGGGACAGAGATGTCACAGAAGCCTTCAACGTCTCTTATTCTCTGTCACGAGTCTGTGGTCACTGATGTCACTGAAAGAGAAGTTTCTTTGCCCATAACAGCCAGTAGCAACATGGATCATAGACGTCCATGTTATTCCTGGCAGCAGCATTGTCACAGACTTCAACATGGTTTTCAGTAGCACCTTGGATCATGGACATCAGCGTGGTCCCTGGCAACAGGATGGACCAAGGACACCAGCATGGCCTGCAGTGGCCGCACAGACCATCCTTGTATAAAACTGAAACCACAGCTACAAGCTTTTCACTGTTCATAGGACAACCTGTCAAAGTGCACAGAATCACTGACCTTAATGTGAGCTTGTCATAATTTTGCTTTCATTTGGAATGCTGTTATATTTGAACTTTACTGCTAACTTGGTTCTCATCTTTTTTTGTTTGTTTGTTTTTGTTTTTTTGGGGGGTGATCTGAGGTACTTTGTTTTACTTTTTTATTTTTATTCTTTTTTAATTTTTTATTAGATATATTTCTTTACTTACATTTCAAAGGTTATTCCCCTTCCTGGTTTCCTGTCCATAAGCCCCCATCCCCTCCCCCTTGGTTCTCATCTTAAAGCTACCCATAATCTCATCTTAAATGAATTATCTAATTCACTAAAAGTGCTAAATCTGCAAGCCAGTTATTGTCAACTTCCGATGCAAATATTTTTGATACCATAAGGAAATTTGATACCCTGTTGCAAATATTAAAATTTCAATATCTGGCTTCAGCTCAGTCACCTTACTTCTGACAATAAATGACGTTGTCACAGTCAGTGTCAACATTTTTGAGGAGTTCCTAGGACTGATAGTGATTTAATCTCTTGGCCTTTATGAAATTCGGTCTTAATGACAATTTGCATGATTTTATGCATTTTTATACTTTTGCATATACCCTTTCCTGATACGCTATAAAATGATACCTCATTAAGCATGAGCATTGGACAGCAGCTGCATAGACTTCTTATCCAATTTATAATAAGTTCCTCTTTCTTCCTCATCATCAATGGGCACCACCAGTAACCATACCAGCTATGTTGACGACGGACAAAGAAAATCGCTTTAAGGTGCTTTTTACTCACTGATTCATGTAAAGGTCTGGGCATGTGCTGTGCAAGCCAGAGGTCGCCCTCAGATGTTGTTTCTTAGGAGCCATCTATCTTGTTTTTGGACACAGGATCTTTCACTTGGCTGTGGAGCTCTCTGACTAGGCTAGGCTACTGGCCAGAAAGCTCCAGGTATTGGCCAATCTCCATAACCCATGCCCCACCTCCAGCCCCACCCCCAGCACTAGTGTTATAGAAACACGCCACCATCCCCAGACCTTGACATGGGCACTGGGTTAAACTTGAGTCTTCACGCTCACTTGACAAGGACGTTGGTGAGTGGATCATCTCCCCACACTTGCACACGCACCCATGCACACTCACACATGAATCTCCGCCACATAGCCTAGCCCATGCAAAGTGACAAGTTCAGGCTCACCTGTAGCATCAGCACTATCACTCAAGGTGTAGAATTAACATTAGAGGCTCTGCTCTCTAAACCTCTTTGGAAAGGTTTCTCCAGCATCTTTAGTCTCTCTGGCTAGTTGGTGAGACAAACTGATTTTAGAAGGATCTTTTCTCTCTCTTTTTCTTTTTTTCTTTTTCTTTTTGTGAGAGCATATTGTATCCGCCATGCTCTCTCTACCTCATTTAGTAATTTACCATCTGAAAATGGTTTTGGTTTCTCTTGCCATTAGATATATTACTACTTAACAAGAAACAAGAGAACATTTATGAGCTTAAAAAAGCAATGTTAACGAACAGATAGATTTGTTTTTCTGTCCTGCTGTTTGGGTGCAGTCCCTGATGGAAACCAAATTTGGCAGCATGGTTTTGTATACCTTTTCAAATCACAGCCTTTGGAAGCTTGCACAAATTCCCTACAAATTAAGCAGAATGCCTTACAGTTTATCTCAACAACAACAACAACAACAACAACAGCAAAATTAGTCATTGGGCGACTGAATAATTCTCATTCTTGCCTAACTTTTCATTTTGTGGGTTTCTGCTTCCTTTTGAGACATTATAGAAGCCATATTGCAATAGAAAATAGTCATCAATAAGGGATTATCTTAATGTTTAAAATACTTTTACCCGTGTGTATGAGGATGGGTACATGTGTACAGGTGAATCACCCTCGGAAGCCAGGGTGGGTGTCAGATCCCCTGGGATCTGCCTGTGGGCTGTGACCTGCCTATATGGGTGTTGGGAACTAAAGCTGGATCCTCCGAGAGAGTAGTCCTAGCTCTGAGCCATTTCTCCAGCCCAAGGGCTATTTTTCCTTCTATTATGAAAATTAATTGACAGGTACATAGAAAGCAAGGTTTGGTTTTTCATCCAGCTTCTGGGGCAGCATGAAGTGGAAAGTAAGTTGTAAAGCCCACAGGCAATGACTGAAGTGTGCAGAGATGTAAAACTGCCTTTAATAAGCAGGTGGACCTTCCAAAGGTCTTCATTAAAGGCCGACTGTCCCAGTGGCGGTTAAAACACGATTCGTGATCCGTTTTGCCCATGGAATCACAACAAACGCATGTGACAACTATTGGTACTGGGTCTACAGTGATTTTGGAAGAAAACATGCTAGAAGTCTCACACCATGGTAAAACTGCAGCCACGCTGTGCGAACATCCAGCGAGAGCCTGCTTAAGAATCGCACAGTTGAGTCATATATTACAATACAAAGCTCATGTTAAAACTAAGTTTTTAGGGTCAGCACCATGAGCTCCATCGGCACTGGGTATGACCTGTCAGCCTCTACATTCTCTCCTGATGGAAGTTTTCCAAGTTGAATACTCCATGAAGGTTGTGGAAAACAGTAGTAAGCCATTGGGATCAGATGTAAAGACGGTGTTGTGTTTGGGGTAGGAAAACTAGTCCTTTCTAAACTCTATGAAGAGGCTCCAACAGACGTCTTTTTAATGTGGATCGACACGTTGGGATGGCAGTGGCAGGTTTGTTAGCAGATGCTCGTTCCCTGGCAGACAGAGCAAGAAAAGAAGCGTCCAACTTTAGGTCTAACTTTTGGTATAACGTTCCTCTAAAACATCTTGCAGACAGAGTGGCCATGTGCGTACACGCTTATACACTCTACAGCGCTGTTAGACCTTTTGGCTGCGGTTTCATGTTGGGGTCTTACAGTGCGAATGATGGTGCACAGCTCTGTATGATCGATCCATCAGGTGTTTCATATGGTCACCGGGGCTGTGCCATTGGCAAAGCCAGGCAAGCTGCAGAGACAGAAATAGAAAAGCTTCAGATGGAGGAAACGACTTGCCGGGGTGTAGTTAAAGAAGTTGCAAAAATAATTTACATAGTACATGATGAAGTTAAGGGTAAAGCTTTTGAACTTCACCATCCTCTGGTTTCCATTTGTGTGACAGTTGCATATGGCTAGCACCATGGATTATACATACCCGCTGACCAATTTTCATTAAATTTTGTCTTATAAACAAAAAAATAGGTTTTTAATTTTGTGCTGGGTGGACCCCATTCATAGATATCCTGGACCACACGTGGGCTGTGTACCGAGAGTTGGACACACCTGGTTTGTGTGAAAGGCAGTGGTACTATGCAAATTTGAACGCACTTGTGATGATTTTGCTCTGGTTTTTGTTTGGAAGACAAACCCTGGGAGGCGACTGGTGGTGGTAGGTAGATTGTGTGGGATATGTTTATTGACTCTGGCGTCTGCTCCCATTCTTCCCTTACTCTTCTTAATTCATCATGGCAAGGGGAGCGCTCAACAAATCCTACTCCCGGGAGCACTTGAGGCCAGAGTGCTGGGTCTCTAATGTTCTTCATCCGCGCTCATCACAAGCTGAAGGGACGCAGTTTTTAGAGGAAAGGGGTAATATAACTGCTCAGGCAGACTCCATGGGATCCCATGGTTTTTTGTTTTGTTTTGTTTGTTTGTTTTTTAAACACATCATCTGCTCCTTTAATATGAGGCAGCTTTGATGGTGCCCAAACCCAGCAATTATCTGCACTACTTCCTGACCTCTGGGCCAATGCAGAACAGCACCATGGGCAAGAAAGCAGAATGGGGAGTCCTTGACTTGTGTTCCTCCCACCTACGCCTTTCTGTAGGCACATAATTTCCTTCCTTGGCTGAACCCTTTTTGCCTTTGGGCTGGGGAGATGGGTCAGTGGTTAAGAGCACTGACTGCTCTTCCAGAGGTCCTGAGTTCAATTCCCAGGAACCACATGGTGGCTCACAACCATCTGGAATGGGGATCCAATACCCTAGTCCGATGTGTCTGAAGATAGCTACAGTGTACTCATATAAATAAAAATAAATAAATCTTTAAAAAACAAAACAAAATTCTAGTTTCTGATAGGTGGTGACAGCGTCTGATTGGTGACAGCACACGCCATTAATCCCAGCACTCTGGAGACAGAGGCAGATGGATCCCTGAGTCCAAGGCCAGCTTGGTATGCAGAGACTTCGAGGACAGCCAACACTGCACAGAAAAGCCAAGTCTGGAGAAACCAAAACCAAACCAAACCAAAATCTCTAGTTTGTGTTTCTGTTCTCTGCACTCAATAGGCACCTAAATTACGTGTAATATGATGTAAATTTATGCTACTCTAGACTGCAACGGCCATGAAAAGTTGAATGGTTCTAGTATTTAAAATGAAACTTCTTACTTTTTAATTTTAATTTTTGTGTTTGCGTGTGCTATATGAATGCATATTGTTGGGGATTGGTTCTAATGCTTTGACTTAATCTGGCCCCCCCAAACCGGGAATCTGAGTGTCCAGACACTGAAGGTCCTTGTCCCCCATTGGTTTTTGATTGATCAATAAAGAGCCAATGGCCAATGGCTGGGCAGGTGGACCAAGGTGGGACCTTTAGATTTGCATGAACTAGGGATGGGGAGAGAGAACAAAGGGGACTCTCTGTGGTTCGGAGGGAGACAGATCAGGTTTAGAGCTATAGAAGGAAAATCATCTGAAATGTAGGTGAGAAGGAGTGTGGCCCCCAGAAGGGCCGCCCAGAAGCATCTTGGACAGCAAAGACTGGGAGGCGGGGGACTCCCAAAAGGAGCCATTTAACAAAGTTAAAATATAGAATTAGAGGACCTTAAGCCAGAGTATTGGAGGGAAATGTGTGCTAGCAGTGGGGAGGAGAGAACTGCCCAGTCAGTGAGCTAGCCAGGACGTGTGTGTGTGTGTGTGTGTGTGTGTGTGTGTGTGTGTGTGTGTGTGTGTGTGTCTTTCATTTGTGAATCCAGATAGCTTTTGGGCAGGTCCATGCATGCAGCCCATAGGGAGCACAAAGCGGAATAGCTAATCTGCAGCTACAGCATATGTCTGTGTATGCACATGTGTGTGTGCACATGTGTGTACACATGTATGTGCACATGTGTGTACACATGTGTGTGTGTACACATGTGTGTGGAGATCAGAGGCTAACTCTGGGTGTCTTCCTCAGTCATTCTTCAGTCTACTTGTTTATTTGTGTTTTTTTCTTCCTTACTGGTGACTATGTGTTCAAGCACATACATGTGCATGTAGACATCTGAAGCTGCTATCCGGAACCTTCTTCTGTCTTTCTTCCACCTTGTTCATTGAGGCAGGCTCTCTCAGTCAAGCCTAGAGTTCATTGGTATGACTAGTCTCATAACCCACATGCTGGGGAGCTCTCCTATCTCCATGTTCCCAGGCCAGAATTCCAGGCAAGCCTCCCAGCCCGACACCTATATGCTTTCTGGGGATCTGAACTTTGGTCCTTCTGCTGTGCTGAAAAGCACTTTAACTGAGGAACCATACTTCTCAGACCCAACTTCACCTTATCTTTCGAGACAAGGTCTCTCACTGAACCTGGAGATCAGTGATTCAGCTAGGCTGGCCGGCCAGGAGAGATCACCCATGTCTGCCTTCCTGGAGGTGGGATTACAGACAGGCAGTGCTGTGCTTGGCTGTCTGCATGGTTTCTAAGGATCCAAACTCAGGTTTGCACAGAAAACACTCTGCTGACTAAACCATCATCCCAGCCTCATGGATATTTTATGTGCGTATGTATTCTCATATTTTTATTTTAATTAAAATATAATTTTATAATTTCTCCTGTCTTTTCCTTCCTCCGCCTCTTCCAAATCCTCCTTCCCCAGCCCCTCCCATATCTCTCCCGCTACGTCCTCTCAGATTCATGGCCTCTCTTCCCATAGTATTGTTACATAGGTACATGTGTGTATACACATAAATATGTAAACACAACCTGATGAGCATGCACACATCCCCCCATTTTTATTTGCTTTGTGTGAACGGATGCTTAGACGTGTGCCCTGATGCACGAGTGGAGGTCAGAGGAAACCCCGTGGGAGTTGCTTCTCTCCTCACTATGTGTGTCCCAGGGGTTAAACCCAGGTCTTCAAGCTCAGTGGAATGGACCTTACCCACTAAGCCATCTCTGCTCTCCTTGGATACTGTCGTCGTCGTCATTGTTGTTATTGTTGCTGCTGCTGCTGCTGTGACTCCTGTGTTATCACACTGCTTCCCTTCACTGTACCTAGCACTCTTCCATACTACTGAAATGGTCCTTAAAATGCTAAAGAATTGTTCCCACTTACATGGTATCCTAGCATTGCTTCTGTCCTAGATTCACGTGTCTTGTTTGTTTTGGGATAGTCTCACTCTGTGACCCAGGTTAGGCTTAAACCTGGGATTCTTCGTCTCAGCCTCCTGAGTGCTGTGCATGGACCATCATGCCTCACCAGGTTTTTTGTGGTTGTTATTGTTGTTGTCATTTTGGGTTTTTTTTGGGGGGGGTGTGTTTTGTTTTTTGTTTTCTTTCTAGAGATTGAACTGAGGGACATGAATACTACGAAAACACTACCGCTGAGCCACAGTCCAGCCTTTTTCTCCTTTAGAAGATTTTAATTGTCCTTTTACTTTTATTTATTTACTTACTTTTTTCTGAGACAGTATCTTACTTATGTAGCCCTGGCTGGCTTGGACTTCATTTATGTAGTCCATGTTGGTCTCAAACTCAAATCAACCTGCTACCCAGCCTCTGCCTCTGCCTCTGCCTCTCTCTGCCCCTGCCCCTGCCTCCTGCCTCCTGCCCCTTGCCTCTGCCCCCGCCTCCTCCCTCCTGCCCCCTGCCCCTTCCCCCTCTCTCTCCCTCTTCTTCTGCCCCTGCCCCTGCCCCTGCCCCTGCCCCTGCCCCTGCCCCTGCCCCCCTGCCCCTGCCCCTGCCCCTGCCCCTGCCCCTGCCCCTGCCCCTGCCCCTCTGCCTCTGTCTCTGTTAGAATTAAGGATGTATACCATCACTTCTGGCTTTTCTTTTCTTTTCTGAGCTTGTAAAATTTAGTACAGCACCTCACTAATTGTCCCGTACAGCACCTCACTAATTTTCCCATGCTGGCTTTGCACTCACATGCTTGCCGTCATCTGACCTCAGCTTTCTTAGTGTTGGGATCACAGGTTTGTAACAACCAGAGTTGATTGTTCTTAACTGTTTTTTTTAACCAATGTAATGCAAAAGTGTGTGTGTTCTGTTCTTTCTATCTCAGAGCTGTGTAACTCATGCCTGATGATCATGTTTGAATCAAACAACACAAGACGAAGACTGTGTAGTCAGGTATGATGTGTCGGCTGTTGAGTTTCATGTGAGTGGGCAAGACTGCCACACAGAGGGCTTAATGTCAGAATGATGTGACTCCATCCGTGTGTGTGTGTGTGTGTGTGTGTGTATAACATGTGTGTGTAACTTTTCTATCACTGTGACAAACTCCCTGACCAAAACAACTCATAGAAGAAAGTCTAATTGGTTATATAGTTCCAGAGGATATAGTTCCCACTATGGAAGAATAAAGCTATGTCGGGAGCAGCTGAGATCTCACATCTTGAACTTCAAACACTAAGCTGAGAGTGAACTTAAAATGGTGCAAGTCTTTAAATCCTCAAAGCTCACCTCCAGGGACACACCTCCAACAAGGCCCTACCTCCAATACCTCCCCAAACAGTGCCACAAACTGGGGACCAAGTATTTAAATGACGGAGACTATGGGAAGACATCTCAATCAAACCGCTGCATATACAAGCCTTCATTCTCACCATTATTCTTTGAAAGAGTTACGGAAAGTAAAATTTAACGGATGTAAGGGAGATAGCCAGGAAGTGACGGTTGAGCTGTCTCTGTATAAGCTTCCTTAAGTCCATTTCTTTTTCAGCCAAGAACTCACTTCTCACAGCCCATCAATCTTGGATTTGGGAACTGTGGAAGAAAAGCTCAACGCTTCTTTCACAACATCTCTCTTCATGCAATTTTTGTGGTTCAATGACATAAGGATCTGCATTCATCTCATCAAATGTTATTGAAACTTATCTGTTGTGATTCTTTTATTTTCTTCCCATTAACATGGGCTTTGACATTTTGCTCATCTTTAGAACTATCAGAAGGTGGATATTCAAAAGAGGTAAGCGTACCTGTTATCTAAAATCAGAAAACTTATTGATATTTCTCAAAACTGAAGGCATTTTTTTTTAACAGAGAGAGAATCATGTCTGAGCTTTGTTACTTAGGTAAAACCTGGAACAAGCTACTAAATCCTTCTGGGTCCATTTCTTTATATATAAATTGTAGCTAATAATATCTAACTCAATACAAGAAAATTAAATAAAATCGTATAGATAGTCTTTAGTTTGTTTCTAACTCAGAGTTGCACAGAACATGACAATGTTTGCATTTTCTCATTATCTCCTTAAAAGTCCTACATCTCCTGCATTCAGTAAAATAGTTTTATTATTATTTCTTAATTTATTTTATAACAGTTCTGGAGAAAGTCGGATGCTTTGCATGGTTATTATTCAGTAATAAGAAGAAGTGAATTATTGCTCTAGGCTATTTTCTAGTTGTAAATTATTCACAACCTGTCCTTTAAGCTCATTTCCAAAAATGGTTATATCACCTAGTTGCTGCAAGAAACTAACTATTCATTGCATATTTAAGCTAATATTGGGGTGTTTTTCTTCATGTCTATTCATGGCTTAAAGTATACTTTCGAAGAAATTTTGCTGTACTGAGAAAATGATAGAACTTTTCTAGTGAATTGATCTAGTAAATTCATAATTAATATTTCAAAAGGTAATGTATGCATGATGTATATTAACTACTCCTTAGGAGACTGTTTGCATTGTTGCTTATATAACATAATGCATTATGTCATCATCAAATAGTTACAATAGTGCTATGATCATATGGCTTCATGCCTCCTTGGAAAACAACCATACACACAGACACACAGACACACAGACACATACACACACATACACATACACACATACACACATACACACACACACACACACACACACACACACACACACACTGCAAACACAAAATTTGGTTTGCAGAGAGAATTTTCCAGTTAAGGGGTAACTGAGACATTAATTGTACCCCTGAAGTTCTGATAGTGTCGACTATACCTTGATGGACTATAATTTGAATTTCGACAAAGAAAATCACTATAGGAAGATCTCGTTACTTATACACTTAAGTTTATTTAATAGCGGACCAAACCTAAATAACTTTCTGTATTAGGTCTTACACATTTATAGAAGGAATTAATGTGCACTCCTTCTGAGATGGGGGAGGGGTAGAATAGCAAGAAAGATAATCAGATTAAGGGCTCATGGTCAGACACTGTGACAATAATAGAAATTAATGACTGTAAATCCTAAGGGGCCTGTCATAGATCCCTAGCCTAAACACATCACTAATGCCATGCCCTGCACTCCACGGGTCTCCAAACCTCTTTCAGTTTCAGTATTAGGACCTCAGATACATCTCTTAGCTGGGCATAGTGTTGTGTGCCTCAGCTGCTTGAGAAACTAAGGCAGGAGGATCACCTGAGCACAGAGCTTTCAGATCAGCCATGAAAGTTTGCCTCAAAACTTTTTATTAATTGGGGGAATACAGATGCCTCAGTGTTTAAAAACCAAGTTGGGTTCCCAGCTCGCAACTGCCTGTAACCCTGAGAGTACCTGCTCTCACATGCACATAGTCACACACACACACACACACACACACACACACACACACACACACACACTCACACACACACATTAAAAATAAAACATATTAGCAGGGCGGTTGTGGCACCAACACTCCAGAGGCAGAGGCAGGCAGGCCAGGCTAGTCTACAGAGTGAGTTCCAGGTCAGCTACAGCGAGAAACCTTGTCTTGAAAAACAAACAAAATAAAAGGAATATTTAGAAGGGTTAACAATCATCTCAACAAAATTCTACTATGGGTCTATTATTGGCATACTCAAAGTCACATGCAAAATTTTTATTATAAATATCCTTAAAAACAGACATCATGTTTTAGAGTAATTTTGGGTTCATGGAGGAAAACTTAGCAGAGATCATAGAGGATCCATAATCTGCCCTACTTCATGACTTTTACTGATTTTAACACATTAATACTTAGTAGTTCTAGTTTGCATTAGGGCCCACTCTTGGTGTTATATAAACCCTATGGTCATAGTTCACTACTATGTCATCATAGATTCAGTCCCTCTTTGTGACACCCGTATTCACTCCTCTCTTCCTCCAACACTGGCCACTACTCATCTTTTCACTGTCTCCATGTTTATACCTTTTGCAGAATGTTCTATTCATTGGAAACACGTTGTGACCTTTTCAGCTAGGGTTATTTGTTAGTGCGTGTGTGTTTAAGACTTCTTACACGTTTTCTCAGTTCTTCTTTATCACTGACTTGTATGCCATTGTTTGGATGGACTACCATTCTTTTTTTTTTTTTTCTTTTTCTTTTTCCGGAGCTGGGGACCAAACCCAGGGCCTTGCACTTGCTAGGCAAGCGCTCTACCACTGAGCTAAATCCCCAACCCCTCAGCTTGCTTTCTTATAGAACCCAAGACTACCAGCCCAAGGAGGGCACCACCCACAATGGGCCCTCCCACCCTTGATCACTAATTGAGAAAATGCCTTACAGCTGGATCTCATGGGGGCATTTCCTCAAGGGAGGCTCCTTTCTCTGTGATAACTCCAGCTGTGTCAAATTGACACACAAAACCAGCCAGTACAACATCTTAAGATTCCTTTTTTTTTCTTTAATGGGTATTTCTTTTCTGATGAAGACCCCCCGTCTCTGGGCGTGCGTGCGTGCGTGCGTGCATGCATGTGTGTGTGTGTGTGTGTGTGAGTACGTGTGTGCATGCACGCACACACCTATTTTCAGTTGGATAGTTAATTCCCTGCCTCCTTTCCAGGACACACTTGGCCCTGGGATGTGCCAGTCAAGTCTACCACTGAGTAAACTGCCCTGGACCGTTGTTTTTCTTGTTGTTGAATTTTAAGAATTCTCTCTGGATTTGGGAAAATCGGCCTCTATCATATCTATCTCTTAAAAGCATTTCTTCCTTTCTATGGATTGTCATTTGATGTGTCATATTTTTTGAGTGAAATAATATATCATTCTTTAGGGTCTACACACTAGGCAATTTGCATTTTTAAATTATTGTATCCTTGCATGTTAGAGATTAAGTTGAGACCTGACAAATAGATGAAGTTGCCCTAGTAATAATACATTTTCATCAGAGTCATGGCATCTGCTTCAGTCACAGACGTTTGGAATTAACCATTCCATTTTTTTTATATTTTGCACTTAGTCACTTTTATTCTAAACATTGTTAAGTAAATCACTGTGTTCTTTGTGGCTGCTGTGTTGTAAGTCGGGAGGGGAAGATAAGAAGGTTTCTCGGCTTGCTGTGTATCTTATTTTTGCATTAATAATCATGTCAACTTGCCTACTGCTCCGTGATAATTGAATGGTCAGAGGCCAAGTAGCAATTGTTTTATGAATATGCATCTAGTTTTCACTAGAACCCATGAAAAAGTTAATCACAGATACTAGTATTTTAGCTATCAGTTTCATTAGTTATTACTGTAAGTAAATGACTGATTTATCAAATCCTGGGACCTTTGAACCAAGAAAAGCCCTTACCTCCTCCAGACGTATGTGACAAATCTTGTTGATACTGATTAGTCTCCGCTGTCTCCCTTCTGTCCAGCTGCACATCCCCTAGCATCCTGCTGATTGAGGCTGGCCTGGAAATGTAAGAGGAAGAGGCTGGCTCCAGAGTGATTCATGAATGTCTCCTTCATGTGAATCATTACTTTATGATAAAGACTATCGGCATGCTCACAGGGGTGGCTCTGGTTTCTGTGTCATCATCTTTGGGGACTGAACTATGATTAGACCATGACAAAATTTTTTGTTGTAAAACTGGCTAAGAGTTGGGATTGGCTTTCTACAGTAGTTTGGGCAAGGTGCAAAAGGCAAGCTATACTGGAGATAAGAGTGGGAAAGAAGGGTACACTGGGCTCAAAAATGACAAGCAGGTACAGCATAAAAATTAGTCTTGTAATAGGTGCTGTTGAGTAATAGAGAGACTGGCATTTTCAGTGATCTATGAAAAGACAAGACACTCTTGTAGACTACAGCATGGGATTCGCCTCAGACATGAAACAAAGCTGTCACATGCTATATGCCTTTTGGTGAAGGTGGCATTTTCTGGCTTAGGAAGATACAGATTTTCCTGAAGGAATCAACTTATATGAAATACAAAACCAACTATGTTCTAACTCATAAAACACTATTGAGAATCAGACTGATTTCAAAACCATAGATTTTAAAGTAGAAATGGCCTACTGTGTGGCTTCCTATGGCCTTGGCCCCAACCCCTCTCTCCCAGCCACATACTTGGGTTTGCTTTGGAAGAGAGAAGCCACCTACCTGTATGGTGTGATTTTCCTCACACTGGTGAGAGGACTGACTACATGTAAGTTTTGGTCAGTGAGGAGACAATGATCCAAGGTGGAATGTTTTCTGCCTGTGATGCTCATGTCCTGTTCACCTGCTCTCACTCTGCACCCATAATCACCGAGGGCTCACTCTCTTGCTGGGAGAAGGGGCATAGGAAGGCACTGCCCAGACTCCCCAGGACGTTTTCCGAGCCAGCTGCTGAATGATGAGAAGCTCATTCAAAGGACTCTCAGAACACATGTCAGTGTTGCAGAAGCAATTTTGTCTGTGCGTTGCAGCTAAGAATGTGGATTCTGGGGTCAGCTGTCGAGGTATATGTGTCCTGGCTCTGACACCTCTGGGTTGTGTCCAACTGGGCAATGTCACTCACCTGGCTTTCGGTACTGGAAGATAGGCTGAAGATTTGATGACAAATTTCATGAAAAGCAGTCAGCCTAGGGCCTAGCAAATATTAAGTATTCAATAATTACTAAATTTGTGTGTGTATGTGTGTTGTATGTGTGTCTTTGTGTGTGTTTGTGTATACTGTATTATGTGTTGATGTGGATGTACACATACATGTGTGCAGGTACATGTCGAGGGCAACACTGGGTGTCTTCCTCAATCCCTCTTAACTTTTACTTTTTGAGATAGGGCCTTTCAAAAAACTTGGGGTTCATCACTTGGGTTAGGCTGACTGGCTGATGAGTTTCAGAAATCTGCCTCTCTCTAAACCCACTCCTAGCACTGGGGTGAGGAGTGCATGCCATTGTGCCTCACCCTTTCATTTTCTCTGGAGATTCAAACTCAGATCCTATGCCTGCATGGCAGGTACTTTATGCACTGAGCCATCGCCCCAGGACCCAAACACTGAATATTATTTATCACAGACTTTCAATAACATCATTGCTGCAACAATATATACAGTATGGCTTTCCCAAAATCATCATTTTGATTTGTAAATTATTATATATAGTTTCTATCCCCACTCACCAATAATCACAGGAAGCAATACTTACTTTGACATCCATAATGCCACACAGCCAGTTCAGTTCAGGACAGGAACCACGTTCATTATGTACTGGACTTAGAGCTCACTTTAGCCAGTAGCCTAGAGAAAATTAATAAACAAAGCATATGCAACCAGAGGAAAAGTCTGGTGCTCTGATTCACAAGTTATAGGAAATGATCTAATGAGATTCCCTGTCATTAGAGGTATGAGATATTAACGCTTCTCTAGTATAGAGAAAGACTCAATAGAGGCCTGGCAAGAAGTAAAAAAAAAAAAAAATAATGCAGACAAACGGATCATTTAGTCTCATAGAGCTACTAAATATTTGGCATAATTTAATGCATTGTTTTAACCTGAGTCTGAGCTCTCGGATGACTTAGACGCAGTGGACTGTGGAATTCTGCCAACCCCAGAAATCAGGCATCTTTCAAAGATTTATTTTTGAGCTGCTTCAGTGATGCTTAAAATGGCACCCTCTGCAGAATTCGGCATTTCACAGTCAGATCTTAAGTTGGAGCTTTCTCTGTCGTAGCTCAGGTTCGTAGAGACATTTAGGGGACAGGACTGCAGTTTGGGAAACAAGGCAGTCTGTGTCAAACAGTAGTGTGCCTATTGCATACCCTTGACGGTAAAGAGAGAGCCGGTCCTATAATTTTTGTGGTAATTATACTTTATACTCTCAGGTTACTACCGAATTCATTCAGTCAACAAATGTTTAATGAATTTCTTGTATATACCAATTATTGTACTAGCCTCAAGAAGCTAATGATATACATCCAAAACCTTTGAAGAAGCCATTGACTATGGAGTTGGGCAGAGACACTAATAATTATATTACAAAAGATGCTGTAATTGAAGCCTACATGAACATGAAGGTTAGAACCACTTTGTAAAATCTTTCATCTCCTTATAAACATCTTTTATGACTATACGCACACTCAAAGTATATTATGTATTAAGTTATATTAATATTAGTGTATTATGTAGTCACAGTTGAGTATTCTGCTAGAGAGCACAGAGAATATGTGATATTTATAGAAGTCAATCTGTCTGAGATGGGCATGAAATGTTAGTGACATGTGCTTCTTCCCTGTAAACATATTAAAGAGTCCATTGGTGAAAAAGTGTGTTCACGGAAACATTTAATTTATAATCATCTTAATTCGTGTATGTATACAAAGAAAGCCAGTGAGTGTTTGAGCTAGACTCCATACTTCCTCTCTTAGTCTGTACTGTGTTCTTTTCTTTTTACTTTTTAATCTTTATTAAATTGTTTTATTTAATTACATTCCAAAAATTGCCCCCCTTCCCAGTTCTCCCTCCCCCAGTCCTCTGCCCCATACCCCCACCTCTGAGAGCATGCTCCCCCACCTGCCCTCTCACCCCCACCGGCATCCCTCTTTCCTGGGGCATCAAGTTTCCACAGGATTAACTGCACCCTGTCCCACTGAGGCCATACGAGGCAGTCGTCTGCTACACGTGTGCCTGGGACCATGAACCAGCCCATGTATGCTCCTTGGCTTTTGGCTTAGTCTCTGGGAGCTCTGAGGGGTCCGGGTTAGTTGACACAGTTCTTCCTATGGGGATGCAATCCCCTTCAGCTCCTTCAGTCCTTCCGTTTAATTCTTCCATATTGGTCCCTGGCCTCAATCTAATGGTTGACTGTATTAGATTTGTCTCAGTAGTTACTGGAAGAGCCTCTCAGAGGACAGCCACGCCAGGCTCTGTCTGCATGCACAATATGGCCTTAAGCATATGGTACACGCTGGCGAGGATGAGAAGAAAGAGGAGTAAACATCCCTCCATTGTTGGTGGGATTGCAAATTGGTACAACCACTCTGGAAATCAATCCAGCGGTTCCTCAGAAAGTTGGAATAGTTCTACCTGAAGACTCAGCTATAGCACTCCTGGGCATATACTCAAAAGATGCTCCAACATATCACAAAGACACCTGCTCCATTATGTTCATAGCAGCCTTATTTGTAATAGTCAGAAGCTGGAAACAACCCAGATGTCCTCCTGAAGAATGAATACAGAAAATGTGGTTCATTTACACAACGGAATACTACTCGGCTATTAAAAATGAGGACATTATGAATTTTGGAGGCAAATGGATGGGCCTAGAAAATATCATCCCGAGGTAACTCAGACCCAAGTGGATATTAGTCAACAACTTCAGTGCCCACGATACAACTCACAGACCATAGGAAGCTGAACAAGAAGGCTCAAGTGTGGATGCCTGAAACCCACTTAGAAGGGGAACAAAATAATGATGGGAGGCAGAGGGAGGGAGGAACCTGGGTGTGAGGGGGAATGGGAGGAGGGGAAAGGGAGGGACAGAATCAGGTATCCGGAGAGGCAGAAGGGATGCCCAGAGGGCCAGGGGAATGAACTGAAATATGCAGCAGTGGTGCTAGAGGACAGGGGAACCTGCTAAAAAATTCCAGAGACCTGGGATGTGACAGGCTACCAGGACTCAACAGGGATGATAATTAGCCGAAATGCCCGAGAGGGGAGATGGAACCTAAAGAGACCACCTCCAGTAGATAGACATGGCCCCCAACTGAGGCAGGGGGCCACCCACCCACCTTCAAAATTTTTAACCCAGAATTGTTCCAGTGTAAAGGAAATGCAGGGACGAAAATGGAGCAGAGACCGAAAGAAAGGCCACTGAATGACCGGCCCAACTTTGAGATCTATCCTATGCGTGCACACCAAATCCTGTACTGTGTTCTTTAAAGATTAGAAACCAATGGCTTTAAGAAACCAATGGCCTTATTCCCCTACAAGTGGGGGATGTTAACTATAGTTATTATAAAAACATGGTGTAATTTTAAAGGCCACTTAAAACACAAACTGAATTTTACCATCGGTTATAAAGTATTCACTATTAGTTACAAAGTTCGTATTAAGTAGCTAGTAACTTTATAGCTAGTAGTAAATATTTAATAGTGAGCCTTTGTATATTTGAGGCCACAGATATGATGCTTGAGCGTGTACTAAATTTTAATATGCCTTTTAAATGTGCATTGGTGGTTTTAAAAGACGGTCAAGTGTCCAATATATCAGGAGACAAGAGTTTGTGCCTAATTAAGTAAAGTTTTGATACAGGAAAAGTTGGAGCTCATTTAGACCAAATAAAGTCAAAACACACGGGCAATTATTAATTTCTGTAAGAGTAACCAAGTGGCTACCCACAAAGAAGGATGACAGAGCTGCCCTGCTAAGCAAGTTTGGATTTGTCACTCCTGGTTTAGACCGATACTATGGAAATGCTCGTAAGGCATCCTGGGATATTATACAAGTCACCTAAGGTCAATATAGGTAGTCCTCAGTTGCTGTTGGACTGTGTTCCAAAATTTCGTTGCTTATTCATTCTCCTGGCCTTCTGTCTGAAGTCATGTCACATGCACCTTAAAACTCTGCTTCCCCCCCAACCCCAACACGTAGGGGTCAGTGAGCACAGCAAAGAGAAAGAAAAAGTTAGGTTTGAGACTTAGCCTCCAAACAGATTCCACAATGCTTTTCTAGGAGAAGCCTATCAGAGCCCCATGCTGAAGGGCTAGCCCTGTAGCTGACACCCAGCTTGTAACAGGAACCTGTTCAGCTCCAAGCCATTGCTTGTAACTAACTCCAGCAGCTTGGAGCAGAGCCACCTGATTTTAAGATTGGCATCAAGGTAAAGTGAGGAGGTGGGAGACGAGCCCACCTGGAACCTCCTACTCTGGGCCAAGACAGTGCCTTATTTGTCTTTAAATAGAAGTTTAAGTGTTTTAGAGTTTTGCAAGACAACAAAACAAAACAAAAAACCAGGAGTTTTTGAATTTAAATGGCTGCTGTGAATCGCCCAGTAGTAAAATAATTAATGCACAGCTCATCCCATGAGAAAACAGAGAGCTTGGACAGCACCCAGGAACTAAAAGGAAAACAGGTGGCGCATGTGAGAAATGCTTCAATACCAGAAATAAAATGGACGCCCTCTGAACCGTGATTAAAGCTAGAAAACATAAGTTCCATTCAGACCTCTACTGCTATCTCAACCCTGCCTGGTTATTGCCAAAACACTGAATGGTCTCTATAACTTGCAAGCATCCTTTATCAGATGGTCTTTTATTGAAATATTTTCCTGTTGCTTCTTAACTAGCTGGGCACTCCATGGCACTGCTGTTGATGTCATCTATGATGTCATGAACACATTGCAGCCCACAGACTGTGCAGTACCTAGGATCTCCTTGATAGTTCCAGAAAGTTCTCTGGCCAAAGACTGATGTCTCATCTGCTGGGCAATGTTGACAATCTCATCAAAAGTGATGTTTCCATTGTGTTGAATGCTTTTCTGCTTCTTCCTGTCTCTTGGTGGCTCCTTGAGGGCTTTGATGGTCAGGGCAGAGACAAAGGGCACCACCTCAGTCTGGGACTGTCTGTTCTGGGTGGTCAATTTCACTGTAATCCTCAGAACTTTCCAGTCACTGGTAGCCTTGGCAATCTCAGCACCAACTCTTTTGGAAGACAAACCCAGAGGACCCATCTTAGGGGTCAAGGCAGATGTGGTGCCAACCTTGCCCCCGGTGCACCTCAAGTGCACAGCTTTGATCTCATTGGGGCTGAACTTGGGTAGCATTGTGCACCTCTTTGGTCTATGATACAATCCTAGGAATTAAGTATATTCAGCCACTGAGACCCAAAATTATTGATTTTTACAGAAGTGTTTGGCTGCAAGTAACAGAAAACATAGTTCATAGTAATTTAGAAATAAATGAATTCTTTTGTTTTCTTCTGTGCATAATCAGAAGTCTGGAAGCAGAGATAGTTTTCATTTTTGTCAGGTTGAAAATGTCATAATGTCATTCATATAGTTTTTCAATTTTTGTCACCCCCTTATGTTCCTTATGTCTGTCATAAAATTTTTATGCCAGCTTTTATTTTCATATTATTTGATTAAAATATTCATATTGGTTATGTATTGCTGTTTTTGGTGTCTCCAAATGCCCTGCCTGAGGCACTTCCTCTTATCCTTTTCAGGTGGCTGGAGCAGTGCTTGTTAAATACGTGTGTACGATGGCCATTTTCCAAAACAGTCCTCAGAATGGCATTTCAGTGCCCTGAAGCTTCACGAGGAGGAAAGATATACGTGTAAAACAAAACCGGAATATTTTGTGCTTTCCACCATTGGAACTGAGAGTAGAAGGGACCAGCTATCTACTCTCAGTTCTCAGAGCTAAGGGACCATACCTGTTCCTTAGCTTGAGAGCTAGAACATAGGAACTTCAAAAAAGAGATCTGAACATGAAAGACTTTATGAACCATGGTGGTGTGAAAAGCTTCATCGACTGTGGAGTCTCCATTGAGAAGTGCATCTGGGGACAGAATGAAAGAGAACACCAGAGGAGCAGCCATTGGATGTCAGTCATGGTCCAGACCAGCCTTCCCACCTCACCACCTCTGAACTGAGACAGGAAGGCTAAGCGTTTCAGAGAGATGAATAGCAGAGATCACTCTAGGTCTTTTCTGAGCATGGGCCAAAGTAGGGCTAGCCTTCTCTAGATCTCCAGAGCTTCACATTTGGGGTACAGTCAGGACAGGTTCTAGAAGAGTGTGTCTAGGGTTCAGGGGTCAGAGGGAGGAGGGACTCATAGCATTTGTGAGAGAAGAAAAGTAATAGGTGTACAGGGAGAGAGGCGAGCGATAACAAACTAAAATGGTAAGTCTCAGGGGTGGGTAATTTGTACCGGGACTAGTAAAACTGGCGTTTCCGGGCTCCCTTGGTTAGGTGTGGCCATACAGATGGCTCTCAGGGAGTCAGGGAGAGCAGAGTTGTTCATTCCAGTTGTTTTTGCCTGCGGTATATAGACGAGCTTAACAAGGGGCAGGTAGGAAAACTATGATGTAAGAATTAGTCACTAATATTTACAAATGATCTCTGAAAAGTGTTTGTGTTAAAATTATTCACACTGAAATCATAGGGTTGCAACTCAGCTTAGGAACTAAAACCTTCATTTTAGAAATGAAAACTGTCAGCCCGACGTAAAAAGGAGAGTGCCTTCCTTTAAATTTCCCATTCTCGGGGAAACTAAGAGTTTGTTAAGCTCCACCCTGTTCCTCCTTGTCGTACTTGAGTCATCCTAATTATTAGTTTTTATGTAGAGCGACTTACCCTGCAGTGGCACAATACGGGAGTTCTCTTGACATTACTCTTAAGTGAGAAACAGAAACTGAGGGCTAAGAGTCAGAGACCGACAATTCAGTAACGCAGTTGTGCCGCACAGCCCACAAAGAGCACCACAGACATTAAAGATGTGTGGCCTCCCCATCTGTGTGCTAAGCAAGCTCTGGGAGACTAGAACTCTTTGTGAGTTCTTCAGGTCTGTCTGAAAATCTCACTATTCCTTAGAAGTCTATACACCTTCTAAGTCAGTGGTTCTCAAGACCCCTGGTAACGTTGACCCTCTAATACAGTTCCTCACGAGGAGGGGACCCCCAGCCATAAAATTTTCATTGCTACATCATAATTGTGATTTTACTACAGTCATGAATTTTGACACAAATCTCTGATATGCAGGATGTCCATGTGAGCTGTGAAAGGGTCATTCAACCCCTGTGTTTAAACCCCAATGATTTTAAGACACCACCAAACTTGCAGGAGTGTTTTAACTGGCATAAACAGATAACGTGTCTCCATTGGACTTAAGTAGGTGACAGAAATCCTAGTGACTTGATTAAGACCCCAGCAGAATTATTGTATAGCACCATCAGTTTTCCTAAAGCCTGGTGACTCCTTGTGGAAATACTGGGGATATTCCTTGAATTGGATCTTGGCTGGTAGCCAGTTCTCTTCATTCCTATGAAGGGAGGTGTTCTTACTTACTGTCCTGCAAAGTGGCTCCTTATGCACACGAAAGTTTAAAAAAAAAAAGAGTTTGTGCATCACATTCAGGATAATTCAGGAATTTGAATAGCTGACATTTCTACAGAAAGCACACAAACGCATACATGCATGCGCGTGCACACACACACACACACACACACACACACACAGAGAGGCGGGGGAGAGGGAGAGAAGGGGGGAGGGAGAGAAGGAGGTAATTTTAGCAGTACAGTTGGCCTTCTGGACTATGAGCTCTGTATCTGTGGATTCAACCAAATTGCCAATTAAAATACTACTGCATTTGGAAGAAAAGGAAGTGCTCCCTGCTGGATGTGTATGGACTTCTGTCTTGTTATCATCCCCATATAATACATATAATAACTGTTTACATAGCAGTTATACTGTACTAGATATCTCTTGTCATCTAGAGATGAGTCAAGGTACACAGAAAGATGTATGTAGGCTATGTGTAAACACTGTGTTTAATATAAGCACTGGGACGCTTGAAAATGTTGGTATCAGTAGTAGGCAGGGGGTGTCCTTAAATCAGTCCCCACCCTTGACACCAGTGAATGGCAGTATATGCTTTCAAGAATACAGGGCTGTGTAGGTGCTATGGTGTTAGAGAAAATGTGGATAAGGTGAAAGTCGAGGTGTGCCATTTGAGAGAAGGAAGAGGACTGCAGTAGACAGGAGAAAGGACAAGAGCTGAGGCAGGGGAACATGAATATGAACAAAGTGCAGTGATAAATCCATATAAAAATCATAATGAAATCCATATAAAAATCATAATGAAATCCATTACTTTCTATGCTTTGTTAGAAAGAAATGGCATCACTAAATCTGGGACAGACAGACAAGTGGAACATGGGAAAAGGATACCCGGTATCATGCTCACTATTCTCAATTCGTGGGAGTCGATATGAGCTACGGTTTATAGGACAGTACGGGCATGAGTAATCTTGGGGCACCAGATGAGGAGGAGAAGAGACCGCACACATTGGGAGATAGTCTGTGCCTGGTTATCCACTCCAACGGCAGGCTTAAATTCTGTCTAAAGAAATTGCTTACCTCCTTGGCTTATGGTTCAATAACCCATGTAAGCTCTCAACCTGTGGGTCACTACCCTTCTGGGGGCTAACATAGTGTTCACATAGACATCCTGCATGTCAGATTTCTGTGTCACAATTCATGACAGGAGCAAAATTACAGTTATGAAGTAGCAATGAGAATTTTATGGTCGAGAGTCACCGCAACATGAGGAACTGTATTAAAGGGTCACAGCACTAGGATTCTTGAGAGCCACTGACTTCAAAGGTGTATGGACTCATTCCTGTGACCTCATCCTTCCTCTCCTGCATCTGCATTTCCCATGCTTGGTGCCTGGTTTCTTCAAGCTCCCACACTTATGGCTTATCTAAAGAAAACATTAGCCAACTAATGGCAGCAAACCTGCCTGGGTATCTTGAGAAGCTGAGCTATCAATGGGGAAGCAGATGAGAGAATGGTTTTCAAACTATAGCATATCGTGAAATCACTGGGAGGAAACATTCAACACAGATGGTGGATCCCGGTCCTCGAGATTGGAGCCAATTGGGATGAACAGGGCCATGAATGTTTGATGAGTCCAGGTGACATGGCTCTTGTCAGTAGGAGTGAGTTAGAGAGAGGGTGACTGGTGAGTTGGGAACTCGGGTGTGACCTCTTTCATCATCATCATCCTGTGATAACCTATCAAGTCATCCAGAGAGAGCAAGAGCTAGGGGCTGGTCACAGGGGCTGGGAAGAAAACAGAGAAAGAGATGGCTAGGTGAGGTGCAGCCTTCTCCCGTGTCTTGTGTGGAAGAGTTGGAGGGATGGTGATTTAATTGTTGTGGAGTTGTAATCACTAGTGCTGTGTAGTACAAGTTCTTCCTGGTAACTTTTTACCGTGTGTGTGTGTGTGTGTGTGTGTGTGTGTGTGTGTGTGTGTGTGTGTGTGCGCGTGCGTGTGCCTAATGACAACATCAGGAGTTTCCTTTGATGTTTCTCCTTTAGTTATTGAGGAAGGATCTCTCAGTTGAACCTAGAGCTTACCTATGTGTATAGGCTAACCAGCCAGTTTGCTTCAGGGACCACCCGTCATGTCCTCTGCACTGGAATTATAGGAACTTCTTCCTACAGCTCACTGCTGGCTTGGCCAGTACTTTACCTGCAACCATTGCTTTTGTGCCCTTTCTGCTAACGCCATAAAAATGTATTTGCCCTCATTCTTTGACCACATTTTCCTGGGAATTGTAGTGTACAGATCTTGAGTATATTTAGATTTCTATAGTTGGCTGTCTTCCTACTGCTGTTTAATTTATGACTTTTAAAATTGGAGTGCTTAAAAGAAGCTAGCCTAAGAAGTTTCTACGAATGGGGATTTTTTGTAAAATGGCCATGTTTCAAAATCATGAATTTCTTTACTGAACACAAACTTAACAATTCTAACTAGTTCTTACTTGGAGTGCTCAGTCTTCCAGAATCCTTACAGATCACAAACCTTTCTATATAATATTCCTAGTTCTTGCTGAAGCCTAGCTTGTCTCTTGTAGCTTCAAGTCCTCTTTTATTTTTTTTCCTTCTTGAGTGTTCCTGTTTAAGGATTACACAAGTTTTAATGTATGTTTTATGAAAATTGAATTTTCTCAGGTTAGTGTTCTGTTTCAAACTGAAAGATTCTTGGACTCCATCTCCTTCTTCGGTTATGAGACCATTCAGTCACCATACTATTTGCTTGATAAGAGTGGAACCCATGTAACGTTTCCAGGCCTAACTAACATCAGCAATGCCTGTGGAACTTTAGCTGCTTGCCTCACGGGGTCTGTGGATCAAGTCCCCAGCTGCCATGATGCTTTCCTAGGTAGAACTGGTGGGCTCAATGCAGTGCATTTTGGTAGTAGAGGCGAGCTCTTGTTAGCATCTAACGGCTTCATTGGGGCCAAACCATACCAGTGCTCCTAGGAAAGGGTCTACCTTGTCTGGGAGCTGTGTAGCTGTCTCTGCAGGGCCCCGAAGGCCAGCCTGCTCAGGTTGATAATCCAGGCTGTACTCCTGGGTAACAGTGAGTGAGCGTATCTGCCCATATAGTTTCTGGGCTGTAAGTGGACCGTCCTTTCAAAACAGTCTGCTTCTGCTCCTTGAGGCTGTAAAAGGAAGGTGGGGTTCCCAAACTATTTCTTGGAGCCTAAATGAGACATCCTTCTCAGGATGGACTATGTATGAGCTTCTTGTGGCTGTAGGGCTATCTAACTGCTTCTCTGGAGTATTGGTGAGTGAAATCACTATGGACTGGGTTAGCTGCCCAGGACTGGCTACCTGCTACTTTCTAGGACCAAAGGTTGATGGCTGGAGTTGTTCTGGAGTTGTTGCTGGTGCTCCGATGACTCTGGAGAGACTTGAGAGATTTCATTGGCCTCTTACTTTCACCATTGGACATATCACTATGACAAAAAAGGTCAATAAATTTCAGAGCTAAAATGTATCATAGACTAAATGGACCTCATAGATGCTTGCAGAACTTCACCCCAGCTTCAGAATACACCCTTCCTATCAACATAGAAAAATCTTCTTTTAGGCTGGATCAGATGGTGGGTTGCACATCAGGTCTTTACTCATTCAAGAAAAAAAAAACAAGAACTGTATCATATATATTCTTTGACCACATGGAATAAAACCCAAAAATAAGCAAGAATGACTTTAGAAATTTCATCAATAAAGGAAAATTAAACAACATGCTCTTGAATGTGCAATGAATCATTGAAGAAATGTAGGGAGATCTTCAAATTGATAGAAACAAACGTGGAAACACAACTTATCACAACCAAGGGGTCCAGTCAAAGTAGCAACATGAGGGCACCAGGAACTGACGCCATGAAGGGCCCGCCTTTAAGGAGGGAGCAGTTTCAAATAAACAACCTAACCCAAGAAACCAGGAAAGAAAAGACCTTAAATTTCAAAGTAGTAGAAGGAAAAAATAGCAAAAATTAAGGATGAAATAAATGCTTCTAAATAATGATACAACATAAAATGAAGTTTTTTGAAAGGTAAATTGAGTCAGTACTTTGAGCTTAATCAAGCAAAAAAATTCTAAGTTAAAAAATATGTAAAAGAATACATTGTAATTTATATCTTAAAAATATAAGGAACAATAGTAACAGAATGTTAGCAAAGTAGAAAACCTAAAAGAAATACAGTTCTAAATTTGTAGAACCTACTAAAATTAAACTTGAAAGAGATGAAAGCTGGAACAGAAAAATAATGAATAATGAAATAGTCAACCACCACCACCATTGTTGTCATCGTCGTCGTCATCATCATCATCATCATCATCATCATCATCATCATTGGCGGCGGCGGCAGCAGCAGCAGCACTCTGATCCCCCTCCCCCAAATAAAAGCCCAGAACTGAATGGCTTGATTGACAGATTTTTATGAAACATTTAAGAAGAATTAGCACCAACTTTTATTGAAATTCTCCAGAATACCTGAAAGCCAGAAAGTTCTTCAAAATCTTCAGTGAAATCACCATTACTTTAATACAAAAAAAAAGAAAGAAAGAAGGAAGGAAAGAAAGAAAAGAAAAAAGATAAAGTCGAAAAACACTCACCACCAGAGCAAGCTTCTTAGCCGCACTAGCCGAAATGTCAAGCCAGCTTCAGTGGAGAGCAATTCAGGAAGACACCTGATGTCAACCTCGGGCCTTTAAACACAAGAGAGGCCATGCATGCAACACACACACACACACACACACACACACACACACACACACACACACGCAAAAATATGAATGAAAAGCAATCAATAGGCTAACTCCTTACCAGTTATACCTCTGCAAAAGGATTATTATATTGTGATTAACGTATAAAGAACTCTAAAACCCAAGTCTAAACAACTCAATCAGTATCTGAGGGAGAGAAATGGACAGAGTTCTCAAAAGATGAAGCCTGAATAACCACAAAATATGTGAAAATGTTTAGCGTGTTTAGCCATCAAGAAAATGAAAATGAAAGCTACATTGAGATTCCATCTTGCCTCAGACAGGATAACAAGCACAGAGAAAACAAATAACAATATTGGTGCAGATGTAGGGGAAATCCCTTATTCACTGCTTGTAGAAATTCATGGTTGTCTAACCCTTGTGGAAATCAGTACAGAAGCTCCTCAAAAAACCAAAACCCACAAATACTACTCTATGACCCACCAGAAGCGACTTGAGCATACATACTTAATGGACTACAAGGGCAAGTGTCCCACAGATACCTATACATTCATGTTTGTTTCAGCGCTGTTTATGCTAAGCAACTTATAGAATCAGCCAAGGCATCTGTCAATGGATGAATGGATACAATGTATTTAGCAATAAAGAACAAGAAAATTGTGTTGTTTGCTGGAAACTGGATGCAATTTACAATTATCATATCCAGTCAAACAAAGCAAAAAACAAAAACCCTTCTATGTAATCCAGAAATTCTGCCTAGGAATCAATGGAGGGGATCCCAGCAGGTATGAGATAGAGGAAATGACACACGGCTTCATAATGGAACATTACACCCACAGAAAAGAATGGGTTCTGGGGTCCTGTTGTTTGTTGTTGGATTAACTCAGAGGACATTGTGCTACGAAAAACAGATTGGGCACAGAAAAAAACCTTGTCTTGAAAAAACAAAAACAAAAACAAAACAAAAGCAAGAAAGGAAGGAAAGGAAATGAGGGAGAAAGGGAGAGAGGGAGGGGAAGAAAGGAAGGAAGAAGAAGGAAGGAAGGAAGGAAGGAAGGAAGGAAGGAAGGAAGGAAGGAAGGAAGGAAGGAAACCAAGGGTGGAAAACAGGTCAGTGTAGAGAATTTGCTTAGCCTGTGTAAGGCCATGGACTTAATTCTCAGCATCTCAGAAACTCAACCAACTTAAAATGAGACAAAATTCCACAAAGTACGGGGTTGGTTCCTGCAAAGCCTTCACAATTCTCAGGAAACATAAACAGCAATCACTCTCATCTTCGCTGGCACAGATGGGGCTTGGCTGCGTGTGTTCCAACTTCTTCCCCTCTTCAGACCCGGCCTTCCTTTTCAATTCACAGCTTTCCTATTGGCTGGATGAGGAAGTGACATCATCGCCTCACTTCCTCAGAGAGCACCCGGTATCTGGTATCTCCCATATGCTCAAGTGCTGTGCTTTAGCCGGCAGGTCTACATAGTCCTGAGCGCTTGGTCTCAAAATGTGCCTCCCCAGAGACCTGATCCCAGGGCCCCTTTCTACTCAAAGGGAAAGGCAGATTCTTGTGGCATCAAGATTCTCTCCAGGTTAGGAGACTATTTTTCTACTCCTCTGGAGACGGGGATGTGCAATCTCTGTGTTCCTCTGCTCCCAAGTCTCTAAAAGAGTAAGACTGACGTTGGGCAGTTACTGGGAAGAGTGAGTTAACTCAGATAATGCGTCCACCAACTCTGGGTTTCCTTTATCATCTGTCTCCCCTTTCCTTCCAGAGGGGCATGGGTTAAAACTTTTGTTTTAGGTTTTTATTGTTTTTGTTTTACTTCTTTTTTTATTTTTCTTTATTTTGTCCCATTGTGACATTTATTTATTTATTTATTTATTTATTTATTTATTTATTTATTTATTTATTTATTCATTCATTCATTCATTTATTTAGTGTGTGTGTGTGCGCGCGTGCGTGTGTGCATGTGCGTGTGTTTATTAATACATGTTCTATGTGTGTACGGGTGCCCACAGAGATCAGAATAAGATATTGGATTCCCTGGAACTGGAACAGGCAGGTGTGAGCTTCCTGGTGTGGGTGCTGGGAACTGAACCTGGGGCCACACCTCTAGCTCTCCACTGTCATTTTTAAAAAGAGCTTTGCTGCTTCCCTGTTCTCTTCTGTGTCTTCTCTAGGTCTTACTGTAACTTGTCCTGACCCTAAAGAGTCCTTTCCACCCAGGAGACTCTTCTCTGTCCCTCCTAGAGAGCTTGCCTGTGCACCATAATAATGTCTTTACTGGGATATGTACTGTCCTTAAAAGAAATTATCTATCAAGCCACTAAAATGTCCAAGAATTCCTTATTTGTGTGACTATCACGCACAGGAATGTTTCTAGAGAAAAGTCTAATTCACAAGGGATTTAAGCAATACTGTTGCTTTTACTAAGGAAACATATTTTCATTGCAGATGTCAATTGTATTTAAAAGTTATATGCATGTGTCATTATATATATATATATTACTTTAATTTATATATTATTTAAGGAAAAATATTGCTGATTTACTTCTGCACGAGTCTATCATAAAGATAGATTGACCACTTGCATCGTGTAGACTTTTGTGGATTCCCATAGAAACATTCAGACTATAGAAATGACAAGATGAACTCAGATGAGACAGTAGTATTTCAACATTGTTTGTTTGCAAGATTAATAAAAGATGGTTGCTCTCATTTTGCAGTGATACTGTGGCTGAATTTTTAGATGGATCCCTCATCTTCCAGAGAGACGGACGGAGCTACTTCTGTGTGAAAGGAGATGGTGTCTGGAGGTAGCGGCACCGTAAGCCAAGGTGAGGGAGTGGGAGGGAGTGGGAGGGAGTGACAAGCAAAACACAAGTAAGAGATTAGCTGGGAATGGTTCAGGTTTGGCAATAGAGACATTGGATGCCCCATTCGCCTCTCTTTACCTTTACCCATATATTTAAAGTTTCCACAGTTAAAAATTCAAAACGAAGTTGTCTGTGTTCGAAACAAAACAATCCACCTGGTCCCTGCCATTCTGTGACTGAACTTATCTGAGGTTTAATCTCCTACAGTGTCCTAGTGGGGACATCAGGATTCAGGACACTTCAGGACACAGTCAGGTTACTCCTCTAGGGCAAGCCGATGGGAGGATGGTTTGGGAGGATGCTTCTCACCCCTCTTGACCTCCTAGAATCGTTTGCTGTCACAGATTCCAGCCTTCCCTTTCTTCCCTGCCTCGTGGAAAAAGAGACTCCATTAATCTTCCTGACTCCCTGCTTTCTCTAGCCTGGGTAGCTCTGTGTCCGTGGTGGCTATTGGGAGTGTCCTCAGTCCTTCCTTGTTGTCTGTGCATCTTCCGTGGCTGGTTTCTGCAGCTCCATGGCTTCAATTATGATCCGGTCATCATATTTTTACTCTGCTCTGACTACACGAGTCCATCCCTACTTTGACTTGTTCGGCTTGCAGGCTGCTAATTTGTTCATTTCTTAATCAGCATTCCAAACCCTGTAAGACTTGTGCTGTGCCCGGTTGAACATAGATGACAGAAACTAAGGTTCCCTGACCTATGCAGTTTGAATCTGGAAACTTGACTGGAATTGTAAGACGAAGAAAGGACAGACACACAGACACACGTATAGAAAAGATGGGGTTGGGTGGAATGAGGCCACGCTGATGGAACACCCCAGACCCCCCACCGCCCATAACCTCAGCATGTTTGCCTTGTACAGCACGGTGGGAAGGTCTAGCTGGACTCCACAGTTTTCTGTAGATGAGCAGTTTCGGGTTATACACAAGCTGGAGGAAAATGCGGTTACTGGGTTTCAAACACACAGATGCACAGCAAACACTTGTACTTGGACCACAGAAAGGAGACTTTGCCACCTTCGGGTCTGTTCCACATAGGGGAAAGGTCTTAGCCAGTTTCCCATGGGCCAGAGGCCTTGGTCCTTGCCATGTGTGTGCTCATATCAAGAATACACATGTACTCAGGTGTCCCTCCACTACCTACAATAAGACATGACTCTTCTCAAACATTTCACAACCATCCAATAACATTTCCTCACTTGATTTCTTAAGCTATGATCTCTTTCCTAAGATCAAGAGCACAAGATTGCCAACTGGGTGTTCGGTTAGTGCTTCAGACTGCGTTAAAAAGAAGACCAACATCACGAATCAGCCACCCTTCCCATGCTGCATTGCCTTTTCTGTCGGTAGCCCCAGTACCTGGACATTAAGTTGTCATCATTTCCCCATCTTCCTTGCTCTGTCTGTGTACAGATTTTACTGGGCAGCCAACGGCTGGGACTTAAGCAGAGTCAACCTCTTCAGACATTTGATAGTCAAGAGCCTTGACTCTTAAGGGCACAAGGTATATCTTGGAGCAATATTAACTTTCATTGTCAATTTCTGTCCTTTCCTTTTGTGATGAATCTTTTCTGCGTGGCTGTGTACATACGATGTACAACCTTTTCATTTTCTATGTGCTGGAATCAGGGGATTTGCCCATTGTGGTGGTTAATCTTCAACTTTATTTTTTAATTAACACTTGGGAAAATGCTGAAATGCCTTTGGGTGTATCTATAAGTCTAGCCCAAGGAAGGTTAAGAGAGGAAGACCAGCGATGGATATGGACAGCACCAGGCTCTGCCCTGGAGGCCCTGGCTAAAATAAGGGGAAATTACTTCCTCTCTTGTTGCTTGCTGCCACAAACTTGACCTGGTCCTCTTTCCAAGCCATGAAGGACCCAATCCCTTACCCACAAGGCAAACAAAGCCCTCTTCTCTTAAGTTGCTTCTTGTCGGGTTCCAACAACAAGAAAAAGTAACCAATGTATCTAAAACCACACTGTGGTCAGGGCCAAGAACAGAGAAGCCTGGCCTCGTGCCGTGGTGTGGAGCCTTTTGCTGACAGACAGTTGTGAGACACTAAAGGAGCTAGCATTTGGCAATTGGCACCTGATACTATTAAAACAGGATTCGAGAGAAGAATGAGTTTGCAGAATGAGAGAAAGTTCAGATTGGCTTCTCTGCCAGCGTTTTCAGACTTGAGCAAGTCAATGTCCACTGTGAGTCTGGACTGTGACCATCATGTTACAGCCCCTCTTCATTCTAAAGACAGGAACATTTAGGTTACAGCACCAGAGTATTCTCTTTATCCTGTTTGCCAAGAGGAACCTCATCGTCAACATTCCCTGAGTCACTACTCACCCAACAGCTTGCTGTCAAGTGAGCCACGCGGCATTTTCAACACTCGCCAAAGCAATTCCAGAGCTCAGCCCAGCTCATGGTCCAAGGAAGGCTGTCTCCCTCTTGGCCTCTGTGCCAGTATCAGAGGAGAGTAGTGTTTTAATTAATAAGAGTTCTTCTTCTTAAGCTCTTGCCAATTCAAGCTTCTGGGACAAGGAGTCACAGGGGTGTTATTTAATCCTTAAAGCTACCCTAGAAAACAGGTACAGATGTGAACTCATTTTAGATATATGAAACAAAGGCTTGATTATACCTGCAACTTCACGGTCATACACACAACAGGCTTGAGGCTGATTCTTACAGCCCACACTTTAACCTCATGTGCCTTTATTTTATTGTTTCTTAAAAGTTTTCATGACATTTGCTTGTTTAGTGTTGGCGTGCACCTCGTGGGCGTTTGCCAGAGCACATGTGCGAGGTCACAGGACAACTCGCAGGGATTGGTTCTCCCTGTCCATCATGAGACTCAGAGAGATTGAACTGAAGTCACCAGGATTGGTGACAAGAACCGGCACTAAGACACCTCATCCCCACACCAGCTATACTCCTATATTTTGACTCCTTAAAATATTTATATATTTTAATCCAATCAAATAAATAGAAGACTATGCCAGAAGACAGGCGCATGTCTGCATACCTGATGATTTCCCCAGCTTCACGTCTAACTCCTAGCACACAGTGCCTAGTATGTAGGGGATGCGTACAAGCCTTTGTTGGGCATCCATTAAAATGCACAACCACGGAGCACCTTATAAGGGAAGGATAGGATCGGAGCGAAGGGCGAACACCGAGATCAAAGGCACCAGTTACACAATGGTATCTCCACCAGGGGCATGTTAGGAAAATGCCTCTCTCTCCCTGGAATGAGTGGAATGGTGGCGAGAGACTCTTGATTAGCCAGGGTCATAATTTCTCTGCCAGTGTGTGTGTGGCCAGAAAGGCAGTCATTACGTCTAGACTTTTGTCATCTCCCTTTTGGTTGCTGCTCTATTATTACACATATGAACCGTGGCAGGTATGCACCAGGCTTGTTACACAATGCCCTGCTTCCTGAAGGAAAATTATCTGTGAGTCAGACGTCAGCTTCTCTCCTGCCAAAGCAGCAAAGATTCATCTGCAGATATTGGAGCAGCTGATGTGTCAGCGAATACAGACGGGAGATCTGTAAGGGAAGAGGCGAAAAGAATGCGGACCATCTTATAAGTAACGTGTTCAATTCCGGGGCTGTTGGGGGGGGGGAATAAACCATGTGATGTGGTCTTCAAAGGGAAGTCTGGAGGCGTATTTGATGAGTTTCTCACAAGGAATGAAGATAAGGAAAATGTGATATATGTGCTGTGGGCGGGACTAATGAAGGAAATACTAATTATCTAAGGGATGTTGTGAATAGCGAAGAAAAGCAAGAATGAAGTGTCCCAGGAGGTAAATACATAGGGAGAAAAATGAGTTTCAGAAAAAGACACTGACGAAAAGGACTATCTTCTTTTCCTGGTCCTAAGGTTAAGCTATTCAAGTGACTCCTTGATTGAACTCCGTGGAGTACAACAATCACTTCCGGCTGATGGCGTCACACAGCCTTCCTGTCTCTTTTCAAAGCTTTGGACTTCCCATAACAGGAGCGGTTCAAAGAGCTGATGGTTTTCTTACCCACAAGTCCTCGAAACAGCCATGCGCACAGGGAGCCTTTTCATTGGTGTTGTCTTTTTAGTGTACCTTGACTCCCCTTTCACAAGATTTGACCGTGGGAAATGTCTGCTAAGGCTAAGGAAGCCAAGAAGTTCTCATCCACAGCTCCCAGTCTGGTGTGAAACAAACCAGCTTTAAAACAAATAACAAAACAAAACAAAAACAAACGTGTGTTGTTCAAAAACAGATAGGATCTAAATGACTGGGAGAAAATCTATCATAGACATCAATGTATTTTAATTTCAAAATGATGAGGTTAACTGTTCCCTGGAACACAGCATTATCATAATCAAACTGCTCAAACTCCAAGAATTACCGGGCTTGGGGAGCTTACATCAGTGTTAGGCAGCCTTAGGACCTGCAACAACCAGCTTGGGAAACACCGTCGGAACTTTGATTCATGGGTATAGAAATGGCTGCTCGTTCATCCGGTGCTGCTTTTTTCCTAAGCCAACAAGAAGAAATAGCAAATATCCTTGCTAGAGCATCTTTTCATGTATTTGAGCTATAGAATTAGAACATTAGATAGCATTAAGCCTTTTGGGCTTCAGTGCTGCCACGCCGGCTAACGATGTAGATTACAGGGTCCCTCCTCCCCAAACTGCAGCTACTAGAGAGCACAAGGTCTGAAAGCCTGAAGGTTGAAAGCTGGGAATGAGTTCTGAATCACAGCCTTCTCCTTTGCTGTCCAAACTGGTGTGGAGGGAACGAGCTGAGGAAACCAAGCCACCCTGCTCAGAGGTGTAGAAGAGAACATATCCAAACGCTGCCCTATTTTACATTTTAGTTTTAGCACAGTCACTAATTAAGTGATTCTCCATTATATACAAATGACATACTCAGGTACTCAGGGTACCAGTGTTGGACGCTGGACAGAAGTGAGTAAGGCAGCTGTGAATTTGCGTCTTGGATATCTGTATGACCTTGGCCAGGTTACTCCGTGCCTATAGTCTGTTGTTTGCCACATCTGGAAAAATGTGGAGAGTAGTAAAAACTTCTCACAATGAAAAATAGTGCCTAGTGCATATTAGATCCCAGTAATTATTATCCTTCCTTAGGACGCATTCTAAAAGGATTAAAGTCTAAGTATACAATGTTTCAATTTCCTGTGCAATTCTGTGTGTGTGTGTGTGTGTGTGTGTGTGTGTGTGTGTGTGTGTAAAGGCTTAGAGACAGATGTTATGTTTAAAAGATGTAACTTCTACAGAATCTGGCTTGAAGCTACAAAGGATTGCTTTTAGTTAGATGGTGCACTCTGGAAGTGACCTAGAGGAGATTGTAGAGACCAATGTCTGTCTACCGGTGTTCCCAGCAATCGCCAACCGTGGAGAAGGGTTCTCTATGAGAGTCCTATATCGTTCTCTGCTTGCTTTGATCTTTCTAGCACTAATGAATGCGCTCCATTTGATGTATGCTCTTTGAGGAGATGGCTGCAATAGATACAGGTCTATCATTCCAGCTATCTGTCTGTCCACCCAATAAGCAGGCCTGGAATACATACTGCAGAAACCACCTTTCAAGGAAGTCAGATACAATCTGAAGCCACCTCTGGTCTCTAAGCACCGCGTTCTGGTTTACTCCACTAGTCTGGATAGTACCCTCGTTATTAAATAGGTGAACGGCATACTGTAAAAGTAATCTCACACATCACTTCTCTAGTGCTGGTTCCACTTCCTTGGCTCTAGTCAAGAAATGACTGAGAATGGAAGTGAAATGACAAGGCCCAATTCCACAGGGCGGGCCGAGGCCACACCCCTTAGCCCCTCCTTCTCAATGGGTAGATGTGGGCTTTGACTTGATGACTGCGGAATTCCAACCACTAGTATATTCCAATGTCAATTCATTTCAACATTACCTATTGATCGAAAGACACCTTACCGATGACAGATAGGCATCTCCACCCTTCTCGAACTTGATGGCTGCATTATTCCTCTTTTGTTTCCCCAGTACCGGAGATCAAACCCAGTGTTTTATGAGCCTAAGGAGGCGTACCTAGGCCAGGTGGCTAAGGGGTGTGGCCTTGCTGAGGGGCGTGGCCTCAGCCCGCCCTGTGGAATTGGGCCTTGTGAGAGCCAAAGAAGCAGAACCAGCGCTGGCGAAGTGATGTGTGAGATTTTACAATATGCCGTTCACCCGCTCTAACACCCGCCACCATTTACTGTCCATCTTTTTATTTTGAGATGGGTTCTCAAAATAAAGTTGAACAGACTAGCCTTCAACTTTGACCTTAAGCCTGCTCCTGAATAAAATTCTTCTTGATAAATCCTCTCAAGTCAGCTGGAGGAAGGCTTGGGTTTTCTCTCAGCATGAAATGCCAATGTTTACCAGTTTTCACTGGTGAGAAGGATCGGTCTGTGGAGAAGCGTTTATTTTTAATTTGTGCGTGTGTGGGTGTGTATACATCCCCCAACTGGATCACCTGGAACTCGATTAACAGTAGTCGTGAGACCCCAGACATGGGCGCTGGGAACTGAACTCGGGTCCTCTAGGCGCATGCTCTTAACTCCAGAGCCATCTCTTCAGCTCCTGTCCCCTGCAATTTTAACTGACGCAATAGAAACTACATCTCGGCTTTGTGGACGGCACCGCTTTCTCCTGCAAAGAAGAGACATACATGTAGGGGGCTTTGACTTCAGCAAGTCCTATTTTCAATACTTCTCCCTATCCCCACTTGAGAAAATGTCCAGGGGGAGGTGGTAAATACAATGTGGGTCTGGAAGCCTTATTGGAGGCCACGAGAGGGCTCGGTGAGCTATCCTCGGCGGCCACTAGAGGGAGACGAGAGCCCAAGACAAGTGGCTGCTGCATCGCGAGGAGCATCCCGGCCCTAGCTCAGCAATCACGGAGAATATATTTGGAATGCTCTTGAAAACAAACAGCCTGAAAAACGGTAAATCAAGAAGCCGGTCACATAAAATATGAAGAACCAATTAAGAGAATTTCAGAAAAACAACAACTAAGGTAGTTTTTTGCCTTTCTCCTGAAACCTATCTTTAAATAAGATTCCAAGTCAGAGTGCTGCCTTTTTTTTGGGCAAATCTGGCGATTATAATCACAGATCAAGCTACCTAAAAGAATAAAATCAGTGTTAGAGCAGAGGCGGACGGGCAGTATTTACTCCCTACCTGTTTCCCTAGTCAGTGAAACTAGAACAAAATTTTGCGTCTGCTGCAGATCCGAGGAGGAATTCATTCTCTTCCCAGAGGAGGAGACCACAGTGTGGCCTGGGCGTGAGAGAACGCCCTCCACCTTGAAGCACTTTTTGCATTATCTTCTTCAAGGTCCCATTGCACCTTTCTGTGCGCGAGAATTACTTTGAAGAAGGGAAGACCAGACACACACATTTTCTTGCCAGTTAAACTTGGTTAGTAGAACTGTGTGGCAGTGTGTTGGCCACGAGTAACAAACTAGAAAAGTAAATTAAAAGCCGGGACTGAGGCCTTAAAGAGACGGCCCTTAGGTAAAGAACACTTTCATGGACCCACATCCAGCCGCTCACAACCACTCGGAACTTCTGTTCCAGGGCATCCTGCAGCCTATTTTGACCCTCTCTGTCACCTGCCAGCAGATGGTAAAATACGTGCATGTCAAGCACACACAAATACACATAAAGGAAGAAATCTTTTTGTTTTTAAGTCAATAAATAAAAAAGCCAAGGCTGAGAGATGATACGAAGAGGCAAAAAGGCATCAAGGCAGAAGCGGGTCCAAAGGAGAAAAAGGAAGGGAATTCATCAGTGCATTTCTGGGTTTCGATATTGTCCCAGCCTGCGGCCCCTGGGAAGGTTTATAATGTTCATTTGCTCACAGTTAAATGGCTTCCAGCCTGCCTGTCTCTGACCGCTCTTCTAACCTTAGGGACATTTTTATTTCTCTGGTATTCAGGTCAGGATTCTAATGTCCTTTGGTTCTTGTAAAGATGGCAGCGATCGCAGGGACCCGTGTTCAGCGGCTACCAAAGGTACACGTTACACAGAGAAGTCCACAGAACGAATATCCCCACGAAGCTCACGGGAGGCAAGCCTCCTTTTCATTTCAATTTTTTCCCCCTTAATTATGTGGAAGATTTCCAGTCGCTGGCACAGGCTGCCTAGCTACCGAGGGCGAATTTCAATTGTGACCTTGAGGACACGGAGCTCTCCTTAGCACTGGCTTGTTGACGACCTAAATATTAAATTAAATCAGCAGGGGGCACAATTTCTTCACAGTTCCTTTTGACTAGAAGAAAACCACCTAAGCTTGTTTCTTTGTGTTATTTTGAGATTTCCCCCCTTTTCCTTTCTTTTTCTTTCTTTTTTTCTTCTGATAATCCCTTCAGAAAAAATGCAAGCCATCCTAAAAGGGGGCTGACAGATTTCCTGGGAGTGGACCAGCTAGTTACATAATTTCTGCAATGAGGATGTTTTCCTTTAAAAAAGAAAAAAAATCACGAGGTGGTGTGAGTGAAGGCACAATGGTGGACACATTACTATTGTTCACTTAGAATTTCTCCCTAGAACTCCCAACCTGATGGCAGCTCCCACTTTCTGGGCATCTGGAAAACACGTGGAAAGATTCCATCTACGGATGCTTTCCGGGCTGCGTTTACAGCTATCTTCTGCATCTCTGAACGGTTTGTACCTCCCCCTGTCTCACAGGGTAATGATTACATTCTCGGTATGACCTTGCAGCTAGCTCTTCTGCCCAGCATGAGCTGGTGCTCAGCCTGGCTAGATCTAGGATTATTAACTTTGTTTCTCTTGGCATTCCTTTTAGTATCTTCAAAACCAAAACAGTTTACAAATATCAGAAATGTTTAGGAAGTTTTGTAGCCAGAGTGTTGACAATGGTTCTTTAAATTATCATTAGAAACAGTATCAGCAATGGTGTATAGTCATATAGAACTGATTGTATTCAGGCTAGCCCCTTTTGTATATATTAACTGTCCAAATTATTTGCATAAAGAGATTAAGATACATGCTTAAATCTCATGTGCTGACTCTAGTCTGTAATCCCAGCACCAGAAGAGTGCACAAAGGCAGGACCACTGCTGTCCTAGTCTGGTCTGACCATCACTAAAAGACCCTATTTCCAAATAATTAAGTAAATAAAGAAGGAGTAAGTTTGCCTAAATTCACAGATGCAGTAAAGGAGAAACCAAGGTACCCCAAACTCACAGTCTAACTCTAGCATCAAATAACCACAAAAGACGAAATTTTTAATTTAATTTTTGATAAGTAACAACTCATAGATTTTAGTTATTTTCACGTTTTCATTTGACATACAATTTCATACAGTTCTGGAATACAGTATGATGCGACAATAATATACAAACCTGCCAATAACTATATACGGTGTGAGGACCAGTTTCAGGCAACCTGTATCTCTCTCACCTCAAACATTTATCATTTTGTGTGGTGAGAAGATTAACAATTTTATCTACTGTGATCTGTGCAGCACGGGAACTTATTTCCTCTACCCAACCACCAGCCGGTGCTTATTAACTCTTCCCTCCCCACTCCCCCTATAATGAGGTCTATGTCTTTAGCTTCCACATGAGTCAGGGTCTGCTGTGTTTGCTGTCCCCAACTTGTGTTGCCATCTGTAAATCTTCTTTTGGGCATAGTCTTCAGATTATTTGCCCTTTTTGCTCAGATTATCTGGGCTTTGTGTGTTTATCTGTTGAGTCTCTTCAGTTCCTATGTGTTGTGGATAACCACTCCTTGCCAGAAGAATAGCTGGCAGGTACCCTCTTCTTGTCTACAAATGGCCTCAACTCTGCTTTTGCCTTTGATATACAGAAACTCATTTTTTCTGACATTTTTATTATATATCTCTGTGTGTTTGCACATGTGTGTGCATGTGTGTGTATGTCTGTGTGTGTGTCTGTGTGTGTGTGTGCACGCATGTGTGCGTGTGTATGTCTCTGTGTGTGTCTGTGTGTGTGTCTGTGTGTGTGTGTGTGTGTGTGCGTGTGTGCGTGTGTGCGTATGGTGTATGGTTGTGAGCACATGTGTGGGCATCAGCAGATGCCTGGCAGACCTTGATTCTCTCCTTCGTCATTGGGACCAGGATCAAACCCATGTTGTCAGGTCCTGCCTGATGACCGATGTCCCAAACCCTTTACCTGCTGAGCCATCCACCACTCTGGCCCTGTGTTGTGCAGATGAATGAGAGAGATGCTGACTGCCTGGAACTGATCCTCGCTCTCTTCCGTTTTTCAGTCTTTGTTTTTGTCGACTTGCTTTGGATATCATATTTTAAATGTTCTATTCTGAGTTCACCTTTGATGATTTGTCTGTGTCCTTGCTGATCTCTCAGAGAGAGTTTCTTCTGTGCTTTCTTTTAGGAGATTCACAGTTTGGAGCCTTATTGCATTTAAATCTTTACTTTGGGGTTGATTTTTGTTTGTTTGATGAGAGGCAATGGTCTACTTTCTCTCCTCAACCTCTGAGTCTCTAGTTTCCCAGCACTGGTTATTGAAGAGGTCGCCCTTCCCCCAGCTGTCTCTAAGTGCTAGGTTTATTACCTATTGTTTACTTTAATGCCACTGCCATGTTATTTTAGCCACAAAGGTTTCGTTGTATTTTGACATCAGGTGTTGTGATATCTAAGGTCTTGTTCTCTTTTGCTCTGAAGTTTTTGTTATAATTTGGGGGCTCTTATGGTTCCCTAGAAATTTTAATCTTTTTCATTTCTATTTCTTGCGGAACGTTGTTGGCATATTTATGAGGACATATTTAGGTATCAAATCTGCTGGCTGCTAGAGGGAGATGGACATACATGAATTCTTCTAATTTTAGTGATATCTAATTCTTTCTGCTTCTAGTTCAGTGTCTTCCACTAATGCTTTATGGTTTTCAAACCATAACACACTTACCTCCTTGTACCAATTATTCCGAGGTATTTCATCCCATTGTAAGTATCATGAATGGAATTGCTTTCTTGATTTCTTTTATAGTTAGTTAATTATTAATGTATAAAAATCCTATTGGCTTTTGTATGCTCGCCTTGTAGTTCATTGTTCTAGCAGTGTTTAAATGAAGTCTTGGGCTTTATTAGTTCTGTGATTGTGGCCTCTACAGAGGTTCATTTGCTTCGCTCCTTCCCAGTTTGGAAGCCATTATGTCTGTCTCTCACACAATCCCTCTGGCTGAGACTTCTGCTCTGTGGGTTTTTGAGGTAACCATGGTGTGCAATTTGTTTTGCTTACACCCACCCCTTTTTTCTTCAGCATCTCTTGGTGAACCCTCACAGTCCCCAGAACACAGTCCAAGAATGGAGTCATGTTGAGGAGAAGTGAGTGCTTATTAGAAAGCGAGACCTCAGTTTCTTCAAAGCATAGAATTGTTCTTGGAATGTGTGTCCATGTCTCTCCCAGGCGTAGGGGACAGGAGTGAGTTTACTTCAGATTACTCACTGCAACCGGCTACCGTTATGTGCTCGTCTGCCTCTGGGGAAAAGCATGTTTCTACCGCGTGTGGCTCGCTCTTGCGATTGTATACGTCTCTCAGGTGAGCCCTTTACACGTCTCTCAGGTGAGCCCTTTAAACTTCAGAGCATAAACTGTCTGATGCTCTGACTAAAGTTGACTTTGACAGGAGACTCATTTATCAGTTCCATTCTCCCAGGTCCCAGTACCTTCAGGGTAAACAAATTATAAACCCGAACAAGGGCCTGGTCTACACTCCCCTTATGATGTAATAGACAGAGTATCGATAACATTTGTTCTGGTCTACACTCCTCTTATGATGTAATAGACAGAGTACCGATAACATTTGTTCTGGTCTACACTCCCCTTATGATGTAATAGACAGAGTACCGATAACATTTGTTCTGGTCTACACTCCTCTTATGATGTAATAGACAGAGTACCGATAACATTAGTTTTTCTGAACTTCCTTCTTATACAGAGCAGAGTGTTCTGGATACATTCCTAGAGGGCAGAAAAGCCCTTCTTCAGCTACTTCACATTCTACTGTGAGGATATACAGTTGTGACTGACCTGCCCTGTGTCGGGACGGATGAGTGGTCTCTTCTGATATGCTGTTCCACTATTGCATCATATCACCTGCGTGCCATCCTGTAAGCCATCAGAGGTTGGCTAAAGGATGGGTGTCACCGCATAGTCCCCTCTAGGAATTGCATATTTTCACTTTCCCAGGAATGCTCGAGGGGGCCTGCTTCCCAGACACTCTGCTAGAGTATATAATTGAATGTTGGGTGTGAGGCCAATAGGAAAATGAGAATGACATCTCTGCCTATTTTAAATTTGCATCTAAGAAATCATCGGCAAAAGTCAAATATCATTTCATCTAAAAAAGGTAGGTGTATGTGTATGTATGTGAATGTGTGTGTATGTGTGTGTGTAAGTGTATGTGTGCATGTTTGTATGTGTGTATATTTGTGTATGTGTGTATGTGTGTGTGTTTGTGTAGTGTATGTGTGCATGTTTGTATGTGTGTATATTTGTGTATGTGTGTGTATTTGTGTGTTTGTGCATGTGTATGTGTTTGTGTGTGTGTGTGTGTGTGTGTGTGTGTTGTTGGAGATCAAACCCATGCAAGCATTAGCTAAGCCTTCTACTATTACACACAATGTCCAGCTTCTATTTAAATATCCATTTATATGAGCTGTCTATTCATGCCCTTAGTTCATTCACCTTTCAGTTTCTTGGTCTTTTTCATCCCACTTTCTCAGAGTTTACACTGTAAGGAAATAAGCCATGTTCATACAATGGAAGAAGCAGTGTTTTCCTTAGCTTGAAATTGCTTTTAACTTTATGCCCTTTAGCTATGAATATATTTTTTACTTTATGTGTGCTTGAATTAAAATGTAAGACTAAAGGTTGGTTGTTAATTACTCATTGTTGGAAGAGGCTTCATTCACCAAGTGTGACTGCTTCTAACTCAGTATCCCACTATGTGCCAAGTTCTCAAGACAAAACTGTGCCTGTCCAGCATTTCCTCACATAGTGGGTGAGGTGGTTCTGTATGGTTTCAGGGAACCAGGAATAAGAATGTAGCAGCTGGGAAACTCAGACTGTAAAATCCTACATGGTCTGTCTACTCACAGAAAATTGCCAACATTTCCTAAAGAGAATTATTTTGAAATGGAGTCTTGCAGGGCCTTGAGTAGTAAAGAAAGGAAGGATACACAGAAGGTTAAATCCTCACAGGCTTGTTCCCGAAGGACCATGTCCAACCCTGGCATCTCAGCAACTTCTCTCTAAAGTAAATAGGCTCAGATCCCATGTATCACTCTGCCGAGGACAGCTAGTGATCGCAACTACTTGTTGTCAGAATGGAATTCTCGTACCCACAGGAAGCATAGCATGGCCAGGGCTCCACAGAAATCAGTGTAATGCAAGCCCCATGTCCACCTTCACCTTTCTCTATGTGTTAAACCTGCCATTTTGTCTCCAAAATAAAGGAAGCAGAGAGTTCAAGGGCTGGTGCATTCGTAGCCTCTGGTTGGGACAATTCTAGTAACCCTACTGTGGTCTTTTGGTTTCAATAGAAATGGAAATGACCTTTGAGATGCTCCAATCATTCACCTGCCTGTTCAAGTGTGAAGTAGGATTGAGGTGCAAGCAAGGACAGAGACTGTGTAAGCATCTGTGGACCTCCCCACACAGCTGGCAAAGCAGGCTTGAGTGGTAAGACATAGTCTGCTGCCAACACAACTCATCCTCCTCCTTCGTTCCACCGTATGAACTCCTGTTCCTCTCACAGTGGCAAAGAGGCCAGCCAAGGGGTGTGTTGTGACTAGTCTGGTCTAGTCCAGGGCAATTACAGAATCTAGAATCTCTTACAGAACTTGTCTGGCTTCTTTTGAAGTTCAGAATTCACTTATACGTAAGAGGAAGTCAACTGGGGGGCATTTCTGAGAGAGGTTTTGTTTTCTTAATAAACAAACAAGGAGATGATATCCAGCCTTCATTGTTTCATGGTGCTTTGAAGGGCAAAGTGGTACCAGGAACTGCAGTAGCCATTTTGTCCGAGAAGTCTGTAACATTTTGGTAGAGCTTTTGGTCATGATCTTATTTTGTTACTTCAATTAGCAGTTGCCCATGTCCATGCTTCTTAGTGTAGGCCAGGAAAAAAATCCCTCCTTTCTCAAGCTCCTGGTGGTCAGGTCACAGAACAAAAGCAGCAAAAGTTAGCTGGCTTGCCATGTTTCCAGAGATTTCATTGGTAATGGAAAACGTCAAGTACACTCAAGCTCCCCATGACTTACACAGACCATTACACAAACTGGTCCAGCATGGAGTCAGTAACCTATCTTCCTGGACTCACAGGATATCAGGGCCAGAAGACAGGAACATAAGTGATGGGTGGGTCTGTTACAGAGCAACAACCCTGGGCTCCTGAGGAGTGGTTTTATAACCAGCAACTGTCTGGAAGGAGGGCTCAGATGGAAAGTCCCCAGGCTCCATCACAGTGGAGGGAAACTGGAAAGGTGCCTGTGACAACCTGCTGCGAGGCACTGGTGGTCAGCCAGTGTCCTACTTCCCCCAACCCCCAGAGCCGCCACTATGACAAGTCATAGGGGGCCTACACTTTACCTTCCTGCCCTGTGCAGAGACATGCAGGGAAGTCAGGTGAGATGGAACAGCCCAACGGGATAGGGGGAAAGTGTTTTCAACTGACAAGGTTCCAAGGTGGAATGGGGGAAGGGGCTTGAGTTTGTCAAAGGACAAAACCTTTTGAGAGGAATAATGTATTCTGTGTATTTTTTTTCATGTTTTGATTAAATATTTCTCAGTATCTCAAGAGACTGATAATCAGGGCATTTCCCTGCATACAAAGGCAGCGTTGAAGGACACTCCCAGACACTGGCAAGGACAAATGCCAAGGTCGTGCAGTCTTGAGAGGAGGGGTGTGTGCAAACACATGCATTCTGTGTGCTCTCAGTAGTGGCAGCTAGCTATTACCATCCCCAGTGTAGCATATCCACGCACCATTGCAGGGGCCCTTTGGAAGCCATATGTGTAATCCCCAGCCACCAGCTGGCGTGTCTTGTGCTAGTTCTTAAATACATTATGCAGATTTTGCAATATAAAATTCTAGTAGTAACAAACCTTAAATCATTTCACAGCCTTTAAAGCCCGGAAGGAAAAAAGCTCAAAAAGCTGTGAAAGCAAATCACAGGTTCCACGGCTTGTTCAGTTGTCACCCTTAACCATACCAAGTGGGCGGTATCACAGCCACTTCAGATTTAAAGATTTATGTCAATCATCCTAATGCGGATGTCATAGAATTTATGACAACTGGATCTCATGCTTTCGACCGGGAGAAATCAAGATGGCTAGAACGCAATCTAGTCTCTCTCACTAGAAATAGATCAGCTTCTTTCGAAGATCAGAGTTCAATTATGCACAAGAGGAAGTTGGACGGAATGGACTAGATAACATTGATCTACTCTACAATTTAGTTCCTTCATTTTCCTGGTGAAGTGAATTTACCTAAATGACCCACCCCATGGGCTGTGTGAAGGTTCCAAACCTGTCACCCATTTCCCCATACTCAGTCCTATGCCACAGAGAGCCCCGGGTGCCTGTGTAAGGCTCCAAATGAGTCTTAACCACCGGGAAACCCCCCAAGTGAGACATGAAAATGGAGTTCGATGTAAACCCAATAGGTTTATTTTTCCAGCACGTCGGGGTCAACCCTCAATCAGCCCCTCATGGCAAGTGACTAGAAGGCCACCCCAAATGACTAAAACAAGCAATTTTTATACTTTTTAGGGGTACAAGTTACATCAGCAAGGTTACAGTTTAAACTTATTGGCTAAGCATATTGACCTTTGAATCTATTGGCTAGCAAGCATATGACATGCATTCGAACTCTATCTGGGACCAGAGGGTCAGGTGACTATCAGTACATTCTGCGGTTTTTCAAGAATGTCCCTGCTTCTCCCAAAAACTGTGGGTGGAGAATGGAACTTGGCCTAGCCTTGACCCGAGGCGGGAAGCTGGTACTTGGCCTAATCTTGACCTCAGGTGTTAGGTATAAGGCTGGCGAAAGCCCGTAGTGTCCTTCACAGGAACCCCATAACCTACCTACTTTCTACCAGGCCAAACTTCTTAATGGCAATTACACTTCAGTAAGAACTAGGGTCCTTCACCTGCAGACATGCCAACTGCAAGATCGAGTGTGGAAACAAAGTTTTTAAGAATGTAGGTTCTGAAAATGTAAAAACAAAGTTTTAGTACTCAGAATGACTAGGCCTCACTGACCAAGGCCAAGCTAATTAAGACAAAACAAAAATAACTGCTCTCCCTACCCCTCCCTCTGGTAAAATCCGAAAACAATGACAAGATGTCAACCTGACCCTACCCGACCACCCAGTTCCCCTCCTCCCCCCCAAGGAACTTTCCAACTTAGCCCTTTTCCAGAGATTTTCCAAGACCAGGTGCAGGGTTGGATGAGGAAAGTGACTAACTAAGCCAAGAACAGCCCCTGAAGCAGGCCAGCCAATACCTGACCAGATCCTTTGTCCTGTGTTCCACCAATGAGAATAGGCCAGCTAACCCTGTTGCTGAAGTCTGCCCTCTGTAAAGAATAAAAGATGTGTGCTTTTTGAGTTCGGGGTTGCCTCTCCCTGAGAGGCTGAGCGACCCCATGTGTGTTGGATCAATAAACCTCTTGCCGTTGCATCGGTCCAATCATCAGTTTGTGCTCTGTGGGGTCGTGCACCTAGGCTAAGACCTTGGAGGTCTAACACAAGCTCTTCTGTGGCCATTCTTAGTATAACTTCTAGCCTCCGTTAAAAGAGGATCATGAACAATGCTCATAAAGTCTGATTTTAACCTTTGAATTTAGAATTTCCTAGGGAGAAGTAACACGTAAAACTCCCAAAGAAGGAAGAGATAAGGGAATACCAGGAGGGAGAGGTAGGAAAGGTGGGCCATGAGCCTGGGAGTAGAGTATTTAGTGGAAATCCCAGTCCTCAGGATTGCTAGGTCCCTGAGAACCCTGGCTTTAGTGCTCTCCTAAGAACAATAGCTACTAACCTGGCACCCCACAGCCCAGCTTGGTGTGCTAACTCAGACAGCATCTTACTGTCTTACAGCTAGACTCATACTGAGTGCTATTTCTGGAGCACACAAGCTGCATCGGGAAGAGCTGTCATCGTTAAACTGCAAGGTCTAGGTAAACAAATACCTATATTCAGGAGATGATATTCCTAGAGAATTTGCTGCCATAAAAGGTTTCAGTGGCTCACTAATTAGACAGAGAAGCCAGATTGCCTAGGGAGGCAATCTGAATAAGGAAGGAAACATGGAGAGAAACTAGGGAAAGTGGCACCAAAGGAAGCTTGTGGTGGCCTGGGTCAGACCTCCTGGATTGGAAGTCACACAGGGTCCAGACACTGTACTTAGCACCTAGGACCTGTCAGAGTCAGAACAAGGTCCTGGGACCTTTTACTTCCCTGTTTTGTTTCTTGAATGTTCAGCCTGACTCGCACTGGAATCGTCTCCCGAGGCTTAACACAGTACCTCATTGTTCACACTCCTAACTTTTAGAAAAATAATAGAGACACAGAAAAATTCAGCACACATTCTGTATGACCTTGCCCCAGGTCACACTTCAGCAAGTCACTGAGATAGACTGTAGTACAGCTGCCTGTGCCACTGCCTGGCAGAGTGGGCTCCATGGCTATAACAAAGCAGAGAAGGGGAGTGGAGAGACACAGGGTGTGGTGGTTTGAATACACTTGGCCCAGAGAGGGGCACTCTTTGGAGATATGGCCTTCTTGGAGTAGGTGCTACCTCATGTGTGGAGGAAGTGTGTCACTGTGGGGCTGGGCTTTAAGGCCCTTGTCCTACTTGCCTGGAAGCCAATCTTCTCCTAGTATCCATCAGATGAAGATGTAGAACTCTTAGCTCCTCCTGCTCCATGCCTGCCTAGATGCTGCCATGCTCCTGCCTTAACGATAATGGACTGGACCTCTTAACCTGTAAGCCAGCTCCAATTAAATGTTGTATTAAGAGTTGCCTTGATCATGGTGCCTGTTCACAGCAGTAAAACCCTGCAGAAAAAAAAATGGGCATGCCCCATTATTTTTTTTTACATTTATTTAATTATTTATCTAACTATTTAGTGCGTGAAGAAAGGAAATCCTCCATGTGGAGGGTAGAAGGCTAGAGGACAACTTGCAGGACTCAGTTACCTATTCCAATCTTATGGAGCTTGGTGATAGAATCATGTGGTCCAGCTTGGTCACAGGCCATTTACCTGCTGAGTCATCAGCTTGCTTTCATTTTAGATAAATAAGTCACAGACGGCTTTTCTGGAAAAGTGTCACATGTACATGACTCTTCATAAGCTTGAGAATGCGAAGGACGCTGGCATAGAAGGCAAGGACTCGCCCTTTCTCATCTTTGGGATTAAATGAAAAAGAAACAGGAAGTCTTGCTTGGCAAGTGATGTTAAATTCCTTTAATTATGATGAAGATACAGTTGCCTGGAGCAGTAGCCGCAGTCTCCCTGCCAAGAATTAATTAGTTATGTGGTTTCTCAGGAATTTTACTGTACTGTGGTGACAATAAATTGAATTTTGTAGGTGACATAATTCATGCCCATTCCAAATATGAGATTAAGTTCTGCCTTTTATGAAGGTGTTCAGACTTTATCACACTATGAGTGTTTCTAGCCTCATATTAATCCTGCTTGGGTATTTTGTTTTGTTTTGCTTTTGTTTTTGTTTGTGTTTTTAAGAATTGCTAGAATTGCTATTAACCATCACATCTGCAGGGCCCCAGAAAGGACCACAGACGTAACCTGCCCCAAAGACCATGTGACTGTTTCCCATCCCTTCAGCTTTGCTCCCTGCATCTTGAATCTCTTGTTTCTCACATTGTTAACTGTGGTCTCTATCCCTGTGTTTATCATTTAATAAAGAAATGCCCAGACAGAACTACTCATTCTCTCTCTGCTATTGGAAGAATTGTAAATGCAGATGGAGCTCGTGATTTGTGAGTTTTCCTAGCCATGCAGAAGTAGAGCTGTGGAAGTCGGCGTAAGGGGATCCTTCCCCCTGAAATGTCATAGATTTTCATTATGTGATCAATAGAAATAGCACGATTGCACAGAAGCTCGGCCATGGTATTTAAATTCTTCCCCTCCACCTTAATGAGGGCATCTATCAGAGCAGTGGAGTGAAATAGTGACATTTAAGACTCAGATACTGTGATTAGACATAAGGCTATTCAGGGACTGGGCTGTAGGCTGGCGGCCATCTTCACACATTCTAAATGGCCATCATAGCACAGTGTTCTGTGTTCTTGGACAAAAGTCTTGGGTCTTAGAATGTCTCCTCTGCTGATAAAAGTTAACCAGCACAACTAGAACGATTTGGAGCAGGGTGTGGTAACCCACACCTTTAATCCCAGCACTGGGGCTGCAGAGGCAGCCAGATCACTGTGAGTTCAAAGCCAGCCTGATCTATATAGTGAGTTCCAGGTCAGCCAGTGCTATACATGAGACTCTGTCTCAAACACACACACACACACACACACACACACACACTCTCTCTCTCTCTCTCTCTCTCTCTCTCTCTCTCTCCTCCTATACACACACACAAAGTTGCAGTTAAGAGGAACAGACAACTTGTTTTTTAGAATGCATTGTGAGATTCTCCCAGGCCCAGTTAATATTACCATTAAAGAGCGGGAAAAGAGCAGCTACTGAATGTCTATCCCTGAACAGAGAAGTGAATGAGATCAGGGGCTACGGAGAAAATAAAGAAACCAAGACACAGTAAGGCGTTAACAGGAGCTAACAAGAAGCCAATTCTTACACAGATAATGCTTGGTGTCGTTGGTGGGGGCAGGGGGAGCTGTCTCTCGAACTCTCTGAAGATACTTAGAGGTGAATATAAATAATCATTATATATTATTATCATATATATGATTTATAAAGTACAGGTTGCAGTCCAGCTAATCCAACAATGGCTGGTTATGAATGGAAAGACCAAGAATCCAGTAGTTGCTCAGTCCCACAAGACTGGATGTCTCAGCTGGTCTTCAGTATATGCTAGAATCCCAAAGAAGTAGGCTGTAATGACAGTGAAGGAATGGATGTGCTAGCAAGGCGAGGGCAAGCAGGCAAAGAACAAAAGCTTCCATCTTCCATGTCTTAATATAGGCCTCCACAAAGGTGTGGCCCAGATTAAAGGTATATCTCCTGCTTCAAGATCTGGAACAAAAGTGTGAATCTTCCAGCCTCAAAGGTCCGGGCTTGGAGTGGATCCACCCACTTCAAACCAAGCCAAAAACCCTTCACAGGGGTGAACTCACATTTCCGGGTTTTTGTTCCAGATGCAGTCAGGTAGACAAGCAAGAATAGCCATCACAAGTCAACCCCTTGTCAACTTGACACACAATCATATCATGTCCTGATTAATTTCCAAATGAAAACAATAGCCAGGTCGTTATAATGCCTAAACATAATACGACTTGCCTAACATGATGTGACTATCCCTTGTATAACTTTCTATTGATGTTTTATTCCTGCGAAGAGACACCGTGACCACAGCAATTCTTATAAAGGAAAACATGGGGCTTGTTTACATTCAAAGGTTTAGTCCATTGTCATCATGGCAGGGGGCACGGCAGAATCCAGGCAGGAGCTAGAGAAGTAGGTGAGAGTTCTACATTCAGATCTGTGGGCATCAGGAAGAGGGAGAGAGAGAGAGGGAGAGAGACACTGGGGTCTGGGTTGGGCATTTGAAATTCCAAACCCAACCCCTAGAGACACATCCTCCAAGGACACACCTACGCCAACACCTACGTCCTAACCCCTATCAAGTGGTGCCACTCCCTAATGAAACAAGCATTTAAATCTGAGACTGTGGGAGCCATTCCTATTGAAACCACCACAATAGGTATGGGAGTTGTGATGTTAGAACATATCTATGGCTTTGAAACTGGTTTCTAATGCCCTGGATATTATTTATTTTAGCTGTTTCCTTAAGTTCCTTTCCATGGAGAGATCGCGATGGCTTCCCTTGTACCATCTCTCAATGACTGAAGATCAGAGAGGGACAGACAGCTCCTAGTGGGGTGAGGTCAGCCTACCCAGGCATCTGGGAATACTCATTGTGCGCTCCCAAGAAGGTTGCAAAATGCATCTTTTATCCATGTTGTACTTGTGGACTTAAAGTTAGCCTTAGAGAATGGGAAAGGGACCAGCCTCTACCTCCAGATTCCCTTTTCTATGTCGTCCTTCCCCACTCACCCCAGGTGTCTAAATTCTTCATGTTCTCTGTTCAAAGCAAAACTCCCAATAGGAGGTGATTTTGAAAGAGTCATTCACAACACAATTCGGCATTATTTTCTCTTTCCTATCAATATTTACACCGCATACGGCTAATGTTTCCAGTAAGGGAACCGCTCCAAATTCCTTATTCTATTATCTGTGAAAGGCTGTAGAGGATCACTTGATTTGTGTATTATGGGGGGGGGTTCTCTTTGGAAGACCCTTCTGTTAGGGTAATTCTTGTTATAAAAACAAAGATACCTAATAGTAGCTTATCCAATAATAATGAGTTGCCTATCAGCGGCATGGCCGCCTAGTCGTTTAGGACATGGGTCAGCATTTCCACAGTGTCTGGATGCTGAGTACTTCCCTGATTAACTCTTCTTCCCATCATGGGTACCCAAAAGATTGTGTATATTCAAACATCACATTTGCCTATCACAGTGGTCACAGGAGGAAAGGGAATAGATTAGGGAGCCTTTACGTAGGCAGACATTTTCTCAGAGACGCTGTGGAACTCCACTGACATCACATTTGGCCACCTGTAGTAGGGAGTTAGCAGAGAGTAGTGATGATCCAGTGTCAAGGTGAACCACACAGAGATCCTGTAGGGTGTAATTATTCAAAAACAATCCACGCTAAAGCCAGCCGAGTCTCCCCTCCCCCATTGGGAGCCACAAGCCCTGGTCTTCTCTGTTTCCGGGTTAGCCTGCTGCCTAACCACTCATATTTCCCACACCATCCTTCCTTTGTGGCTATCCTGCCGAGACTGGCAGCAAAAGGCTCTAAACCCCTAGCCCCGTTAATTTAAGACTCCAGAGGCTTATAATTTATCAGCCAAATTTATAACAGTAAATTTTCAACCCCCCAAATGCCTACACAAAGAACTCAAAACTCAATTGATATAAATAAAAGCTGCACACACCTAGATGGCACAAATGCACCCTACATTACTACTCTATTGTCCTTCTATGATATCCATCGCTACCTGTGACTCTTTCAAGCCGCGTGGATCAGATTCATCTTCTTCCTCCAACCTCCCCTCCCACTTCCCCTCTCTGAAACTTTCAGCCCCGCCTTCTCTTCCACTGCCCAATCACAGGCTCCGGCTTCATCTGACTAATTAAGATTTCACCTGATTGCACCTGAATACGGGCACTCTTAAGGAAGCAGAACGTACGAACAGCAATCTACAACAAGATCCAAACAAAGTCGACCGTTTTATCATCGGGGGCACAAGGAAACGTGGTGCCAGAAGTGGTCAATAGCATCTGCCTCAACCTGAGAACCGCATCACCCAGGAGCTACTGTGAGCCAAGCTCCAGAGGAAGGTGGTGCTATCCCTAATCCCCTCGGGCTGGACAAGGGAGGAAATGTTGTCAAGGATGGGTGAGGTTCAAAAGGTGGTTGCGATAGCACAGCGGTCCAGCGTCCTGTTCTCTAGCCTATCTCTACGTGAGTTTAACCTGCTGCGTCTCTCCTTTAATCAACAAACTTACTAGAAAATATATTAGGTTTTTTTTTTTTTTCTTTTGGCAGGCAGCGGGTCTGGCTACCCCTCAAGAAGAAATGTCCCAAAGATGATTGTATTCAGATTTATTTATTAATTCAAAACTTTCACTTATCAAATGCTAGCATGGTGAGAAAACACACAACCTGACAGGCGGCTTCTTTTATTGTGTGCACGCTAATGTTTTAAACATCACGTTGAGATTTGATTTGTAATTTTAAAATTGCTATTTTCCTGGGCTGGCCTTGTACTATCGAAATTCTTACACGGACTTCATCAGGGGAAATCTCCACATAAACCAGTACAGGGAAAGTATAAATGTTTAAAGGACACACTTTTTTATCAAAGTAAAAATAATTTTACTGATTCTCATGAATGAGAGGACCCCTAGTAAATACCTGCTGTGTTCAACAGAAGAACGCTCATTTGAAAAGTCTCACCTTGAAGTATTACTTTAAAGTTGTGATTTACATGCCATGATAATACATATTTATTATGCACATCGTGATATTTTAATATACCATGTACTTGTTACATCAAAGCGGTCTGCGTTTCCATTTCCTTACGTCTTTATGCTGGAAACTTTTGAGTTCTCCTCTACTATTTAAGCTGCTTGCATCACAAGATCTCTGTGAGGTTCAGTCACTCCTGCACTGTGGAGCGTTCCAGCTTACCCCTGCCATCTACCTGTCTTCTGGTGCCTGTCTTGGTTAGGGTTTTATTGCTGTGAAGAGATACCATGACCATGGCAACTCTTATAAAGGAAAACATTTAATTAGGGCTGGCTTACAGTTTGGAGGTTTTGTCCATTATCGTCATGGTGGAAACTTGGTAACTTGCAGGCAGACGTGGCACTGGAGAAGGGCTGAGAGTCCTACACCTTGATCCACAGGCAACAAGTCTTCCTGTGACTGTGAGCCTCTGACCTTGGGCTTGAGATGATGATACCTCAAAGTCCACTCTCTAGTGACAAATGTCTTCCAACAAAGCCACATCTACTCCAGTAAGGCTTACCTCCTAAGAGCGCCACCCCCTATGGACCCAGCATTGAAACACAGATGTCTATGGGGGTCATTCCTAGCTAAGCCACCACAGTGCTCAGTATCTGGTCTCCCCCATTCCACTGCTCTCCTCATTCTCTGGTCTTAATCTTTATTAAGCTCAATTTTGTATCAGCTTTCATGGAGCATGAACCTACAGTATTAGCCATTCTATCATTAGCCATTCTGTCTGGCTTATTTCTTTCCGTATAATGTTCTTGAGTTTCATCCACGTCTCTGTAGATGATAAGGTCTTTCTTCATATTCAATAGCCAGGCAATATGGAGGTGGGTTATGCCCCACATGCCCTCTCTCCATTCAGTGGTTGATAGACACTTAGCTTGAATCCACCTTCATCAGCCTTCCCTGTCCTGAACAGCGCTCTAATGTGGGAGTAGAAGATTCTCTCTGACACACTGATTCCACTTTCTCAGCATTTCCTCCCACTGTGGGATATCTGGGACAAGTGGTAAAATGTACTTCTGTTTTTTGAGGAAGCTCCGTACTGTTTTCCATGATTCTCTTAACTCATATTCTTATCAATGGTGTGAAGACATCTCTTTGTCTCTGTCAACCTTGACTATTTATTTGCTATATATTTACTTTGTCAACTTTTGCTATTTAATTTATGTTTCCCATGCTAGCCATTCTATGAACGATAAAATAAAGTGGGGATTGAGAATGCACCGATGAGAAACAAGTGATAAATTGTTATGTTTTTGCTTGGTCATCGCACAGAAGGTACATGTATTAAAACATATGCTATCCCATACACATATAGAGTTTATATATGTGAAGTAAACAATAAAAATTGTAAAACAAAATTATAGTAATATTTAAGTCAATCTAAACAATAAAAACAAAACATTAATTTTAATTATTAATTCCCATTAATTATTAATTTTAATTAACTATTAATATTATTATAACCAAATAACATGATTTGGTGTTATTCAATTTACTTGTTGCCTGTTTTGCGTGGCTGCATGTGCATGCAGGAACCCACGGAAGTCAGCAGAGGGCATCAGATCCCCTGGAACCGGAGTTACAGATGGCTATGAGTCACCAGAGTCTGGGAATCAAATCTGGCAGTTGGGCTCTTGACTGCCGAGCCATCTCTACAACCCTACCTTGACATACCTGGAATAATTTTTGTAATCTTTTTTCTTTTTTTAATCTTGGTAGGGTTCTAGAGTGCTAGGAAAGTTTTCCACACATCTGTGAAAAATAAGATGACTTCCATTTACAGATTGAAGGGGAAAAAAAAGGTTTCCAATAGAAAAAGTCACTCTCCAAAGATCACAGAAGGTCAGCGATGGACTGAGGGATAAAATGTGACTGTCACATCCGCTGTGACACTTACTAGTGCCTGTCAAGCTGTAGTACATTTATCCTCACAATGGAATTCGGGTGCTGGTAATAAACAGGATTAAGAAGAATCTAGCAACGTGGATGCGCTCTCTTTCAGAAATACCTCTGTGTTGCACGCAGCTTTTAAAACAGCTTAACGGTCAAGCCATAGAAAGCTGGCAAACAGTGTGAGCAAGCCCACGGCTGTCTGGTGGTCTAGGCAAGGCCTTCATGAGTAGCGTCACCCTCCCAGCTACACCCCTGGATAAGCAGACACTGCCTGACCGTTAGGCAATCTCGTGGCTTTAAAGTGAGATGACACTCTTGACATTTGATGGTAATGACTGTTAGTCCCCACGGGAAAAGTGGCACTGAAAACAAATAGCTCTAGTTAACAAATTTATGTGATTTCTCGTGGGTCAGAGGTTTGCACTAGAATGCGACTCACACAGCTGATGTGTATTGTCCATAGGTAGACACCTAGCTAGAGTTCATACCTGAGCTCCCCTGTTTTGTGATCTAGTAACTATGCAGTCCCCCAGTATTCTCCAGGGGCTCTCTGGAAGTGGTCAAGGTGAGCATGTCTAGAAACCATTGGAAAGAGGTTGGGACCAGAGCTCAGCCAGCTGACCTTGGGGCAGTGCAGGCCAGTGGTCACTCCATGCTGTAAAGGACCCATGCATTTATCTTTAGCTATGTATGCCCCAGACTGGCAAAGATCTACCCAGGGCCACATATATACATCTCAAAGGATGATCCACCTGGGGCTGGGGTAGGATGGTAAGGGAGAAATTAGCATTTCAAAAGCTCTCCTCAGCTTCCTGTAGCTGGGCATCTTCCTGAGGTACCAACTTTTTTTTTTTTTTTTTTTTTTTTTTTTTTTTTGCATTTTGACTATCCATGGGCGAGCTGTATTTTCTCTTCTTCACAGTACTCCTGCTCTTCTTCTCCAGCTCAGACTCCTGGGTCTTCTTTTAACCCTGGGTCCCCTTTCACAGGGGTTCCCTAAAACCATCGCCAAACACAGATATTTACGTTACGATTCATAACAGTAGCAAAATTAGAGTTAGGAAGTGGCAATGAATTAATTTTAGGATTGAAGGTCACCCACAACATGAGGAACTGTATTAGAGTCTCAGCATGAGGAAGGTTGAGAACCACTGTTTCCAAGACACAAGCACAGTAGGGAAAGAGAACAGAAAACTCCAAGAACACCCAGGCTGGAGTCTTCCTCCTTTTCTTTCTCATCTTCTGTCTTTCCCTTCACATATTCCTCTTCTGTCTCTTTTTCATCTTCTTTACCTCTGCCCAGGTTTTCTTTAGGATTTTCTTTTGACATTTAAAATCTGAGGAAGTTTATTCAATAAACAAACAAACAAACAATATACTCTTCTTCAAGGGACTCCAGAGTTCCTGGGGGAAGCATGTGAGTGAGTGTGTGGGAACCAACAGGCCATATGGGAACATTTGCTCCTTTCTCCACGTGTGCAGCGTATCTTTGGGAAATGGAAGTCACGTGCCTGACTCCTGGGAAGTGGGAACTTGAGGGAAGTCCATACTTTGCTGGATCCTCCTTCCCTCAGCCACAGAAACTGGCTGCACTTCAGATGGCTGCAGCAAGAAAGATGACTTTGGGCAGAGAGCACAGCTGATCTGGGCATGCAGCACAAATAAGAAACAACTCGTTCTTGTCCAAAGGCCTCAAGAGCTGCTTGTTGATGAAGCATTATGTCACTTTTTTTTTTTTACGGTGACAGCTCAGGCACTGATGACAGTAAGGTGGACAGAATGACACGTTTCTTATTGAATAACCCTGTAGAGGATTTCCGAACGCACAATGAAATTGAAGCTTCAAGTCGCTGAGGTTGGAAAGGTGGGTTGGCAGTGGAGAGTTTCTCAGATGCTAAGCATCCCAGGTTGTCTTGTGTGTCAGACTAGAGCAGTGCCATCAAATCATTCACAGGGTTGCCCGCAACCTCCTGCTCTCACGCCCTGTTCTCCGCTAGTGAGCGGCGGTCACAGGAACACTGCTCTCTCTCTCTCTCTCTCTCTCTCTCTCTCTCTCTCTCTCTCTCTCTCTCTCTCTCTCTCTCTCCCTCACCCAACACACGCATCCCAACATCAAAGCACTCGAGGATCTCCGTATCCGAGACTCTTGACACCTCGACGATAAGGACAATGTTTTCTTTTTTAAATTGCTTGTAAAAATCTTTAATTATTACCTTAAAAAAACCAACCTAGAACCAACTATTGTCTAAGAAGACCGACAGACACCCTTTGAGGAAACTCTATCCGCCATCTTCATTTGATGCTTGGGTCTAGCCAAACTAGAACAGATAGAAACCAGGTTGCTTCAGAAAGGATAAGAGAAGCTGGGCTTTGTTTGAGGCAACAAACACGCTAACGACTCAAAAGCAGCCAACATAAGCGTCCGTCTTTCAGTCACATACAGCCTAACTTCCTCTCTGAATTATACAGACTCAGCCTTAGACCCGATATGGCCGTGGCCAGAAAAGGGAAGCTGTGGAGCTATTGGGGAACTCTGTGGCCTACACAGCTCCACTGAGAGCCTGCTAGCTATCACTGAACGCCCTAAGCCTGCCCTGTGGAACCCAGGGCATGCGTGCTCTCTGTGAACCCAGGAGGAAATGCCATCATGGCACCCAGGCGAGGCTGTGCTCTTTTCCTTTGGTCTGTTTCCCAAGGCTGTAGCTAATCAAGCTGCAGTTGCATTGTGGGAGGCACGCTGACTGCCCCGCCCAGGTGGATTGACCACTGCTTACACAGCCTCAGCATTAAACTCTTGAAAACACTTCTACAGCAGCATTACCCGTGCTGACGGGCTACTTCCATTCTTAAGGAATACTCGACTGAGATAGAAGCATTCGCCTCTTTCATGATGCAGCCTTGTTACGCAGCCCAGGCTAGTCTTAAACTTACAATCCTCCTGTCCCTGTATCTAGAGGCTTGATCCAAAAATCCAAACAGCTCGTTCGGCTGTTTCTCAATAAAAGACACACTTTTATAGAGGTCAAAAATTAAAATATAGCCCAGGAAGAAAAAACATCCGAGAATTTATAATGTATATTTTCTCTGTTGTAAATAAAACTAGCATACTCTACTAAAAAGTTGATAAATGTAAGAACTCGTGGCTGAAAAACCCCACTTTGAAGAAATATAGGTAAGAATTTCCCTGAGAGAATGCCTCTGTCGGTGGATTAAAAACAGAAGTTATGGAAGAGATGCTGTCTTTTCCCAAGAAGAGACGTCGTCCAGCTCCATCCCCGAAGGCCCTATCAGGCAGGAGAGTTCCACGTGCAGTCTCTGTACTGGGGCTAGGAAAACTTGTTGACATTTTATAGCATTTATTTTCATTTTTACAGCGACTTGAACTTAATCAGTTCCGGACCCTTCCAGCTTTCCTGTTTAACGAAATGCTACTCTCTTGGACATCAACAACTGCTACGTTGTGATTCCCAGATTCTGGGCCGGGTTCCTTTCCCTCTAACGATTCCACAGCATTGTCCTCTACACCTGACTGACAGTGTAAGTCACACTGTACTGTGTCTTTCTGCCTCTCTCCATCTACTAAAAGCTGCCTTTCCAAGGACAGGAGTTAGGTATCCGTCACGCGTCTAACACAGTGCCTGACCTCACAGGTGGCACAGAGGAATTCATCAGCTGCACAGGTGAGCGGCAGCATCACTGCAGCCGCCTCATGCCTGGGCTAGTGTGGTCATGTGCTGTAGGAATGTGGATTAGAGCTATATCCATGTAGTGTTCCACATAAGGGGATTGGTTCTGCACAGCATTGATCCTATCAAAATAGTTCATGGATTAGGACACACAAATAGTTTGAGAACTATTTGTGTTGGTAATTCCACAATAAAAAGGAAATTTGATGTTCTTAGCTGCTGTGGTAGTTTGAATGACAATGACCGAAGGCCACAGACTCATGTATTTGCATGCTTAATCCCCAGTTGATAAACTGTTTGGAAGGATTAGGGGTGTGTCCTTGTTGGAGGAGGTCTGTTATTGGGGGGTGGCCTTTGAGGTTTCAAAAAGCCTATGCCAGTCACTTGCACCTCTCTCTCTCTCTCTCTCTCTCTCTCTCTCTCTCTCTCTCTCCCCCCTCTGTCTGTGGATCAGCAAAGCTCTGAGCTACCTCTTCAGCACCTTGCCTGCTTGCCTGCCACCATGATGAAAATGGGCTCCTGTAACCCTCTAAAGCTGTAATCAGACATCCAGTTAAATGCTTTTTTTCTAAGTTGACTTGGTCATGGTGTCTCTTCACAGCAATAGAACAGTGACGAAGTGAAGTGCTCATGATACTTGGTACACAGCACAGCAGTGACCCCTGATTTACTTCTGAGTCACCTCTTAAGAGTTAAAGTCGGATTACTTATAACATTTGCCCCCTTAAGACAGATAGCACATGATTGTATCCTCAAACTGGGGTAGTTTATATTTTCAATGCAAAATAAGGAACATTAATTTTCCTGCATATATATATTCCATCTTTATTAAATTGTGTATTTCTTATTTACAATTCAAATGTTATTCTCTTTCCCGGTTTCCAGGCCAACATCCCCCTAACTCCTCCCCTTCGCCTTCTATATGGGTGTTCCCCTCCCAAACCTCCCCCCATTACCACCATCCCCCCAACAATCCCGTTCACTGGGGGTCCAGTCTTGGCAGGACCAAGGGCTTCTCCTTCTACTGGTGCCCTTACTAGGCTATTCATTGCTACCTATGAGGTTGGAGCCCAGGGTCAGTCCATGTATAGTCTTTGGGTAGTGGCTTAGTCCCTGGAGGCCCTGGTTGGTTGGAGATATATATATATATATATATACATATATATACATATATATATGCATCTCAAAGAAATTTATTAATTTGAATTCTTCTTTTCTGATTTTACATCATTTTTTAAATGTGAAGTATGTATAAGCCTATATGCAGTCACCAAACCCAGAAATTATTGCAGATGCCAAGAAGTACATGCTGACAGGAGCCTGATATAGCTGTCTCCTGAGAGGCTTTGCCAGAGCCTGACAAATACAGAGGCGGATGCTTGCAACCAGCTGGTTAGAGAAAGGACTGAAGGAGCTGAAGGGGTTTGCAACCCCATTGGAAGAACATCAATGTCAACCAACCAGACCACCTAAGCTCCCAGGGACTAAACCACCAACCAAAGAGTACACATGGAGGGACCCATGGTTCCAGCTACATATTTAGCAAAGGATGGCATTGTCTGACATCAATGAGCTACATATGTAGCAGACATCAATGGGAAGAGAGATCCCTTGGTCCTGTGAAGGCTTGATGTCCCAGTGTAGGGGAATGCCAGGGCGAGGAGGTGGGAGGGAGCTGATGGGTGGGGTGGGGGAGCACCTTCAGGGAGGCAGGGAGTGGGGGATGGGATGGGGGTATCTGGAGGGGAGACAGGGTAGGGGGATAATATTTAAAATGTAAATAAAGAAAATATCCAATAAAGGAGAAGAAAAAAGAAAAAGAAAGGCGGGAGGGAAGATTTTATTGAATATTGCAGACTTTCATAGCTACTGTTCCCTTTCTCTTATCAACAATGGTGTTTTGTCATTTGTCATCTCTCTGTGAATATCTTTTTTTTCTTCATTCTATAAGTCAAAGAAAAGTCTTCTTCAGGCCATACAGGGTAAGCTGTAATAACACATTTGATAGCTCTAAATAATTCTCTCCTGTCAGTGCACAAACTGAGTGTTATTCATGGGAAACTCTTTGTATGGGCCCTGAAAATAGCCAATAATTCAGCCTGTCAACTTTTGATAACTCCACATCTCAATTCCACGTGAAGAAATATCGGACCGGGTTTAGCTGTTTCAAAAGCGATGAATGCAGATGATGCATTCTTGTCTTTCCGGCAATGAGACTGCAAATTATTACATAGAGACCTTTATTCCTAACCATGCCGTGTCAATTTCTCTCTCAGTTGCCTGGTGCTGGATGTGTGCGTTTAAGACTTAGAGGATGGCTTAGCCATCATCTCAGGGCTCCAGGCCTAATTTCAGGGGCACCTGAAGCTCCCGACCAGCTGATCCGTGGAGCTTCACACCCCACGCCTACCTTCCTGGTCCCCTTGCCTTCTAACTTCCCAAGTCGGTTCCCCCCTTCAGATGCTGGGATAGCTCTTTAGATGACGGCTCTGTGCCTGCGTGCTTCTCACCTGGAACGGCTTTGGTCCCGCCCCTGCATTCGTCCTTTTTTCCTTCAAGTCTCAGATTGAATTCTTCTCTGAGATCTCCCTGCTCTTGACCCCCTCTTTCCCTCTGCAGAACATCCTTAGTCTGGGTGACTGAGATGGCCCAGACGGCCCTGGAGAGTCTAGCCTTGGGAAACTTTGATCCAAAAGCCCTACAAAATTACCAAGCGAAATGCGTCAGCTTCCATTGCCGGGATGATGTTTCTCACTCTGAAATGGCTTCCATTTCTACCACCATGTCCTTGGTGGTCCTCCGCTCCTCCCCAGCTTCAGTCACCTGCAGGCACAGGAGACCTCTTCACAGGTAACACCTCTCCAAGACACAGTTACGTTGTCAAGAGCGGTGGGCAGGTTCATTTCCTGTGACACGCCCTCCTCCCTCTCGCCCCCTGCACTCTGTATTTCCTTCCTAGTCTAATCTCTAGCGTACTCTCCATGCACGCCTCAGATGGTGGATTCATCTACTGGTTCCTTGGGGGAGGGGCTGCTGCTCGTTTTGTGCTTCATCCTCTCCAAGACAACTTAGTGTGGCCATGGGATGTATTTGATGAATATCCTTGAATGTATTCTTAGATGTCCAAAAATTATGGACACCAAGATGAGAGAAATATTATTATCTTGAGCATTACTTTTTAAATTGTCTCTCTGTCTCTTTCTATCTCTCTCTCTGTCCCTCTCTCTCTCTCTCTGTCTCTCTCTGTCTCTCTCTGTCTCTCTCTCTCTCTTTCTCCCCCCCCCATTGTTATTGTAGGGTCTCAATGTATAGTACAAGCTGGCCTTACACTCGTGACGCTCCTGCCTCTGAGCCCTGAGTGTTGGGATTATGAGCATGCGTCCCACCACCACCACATTCAGATATGTTTCTTGCATCTACTTTCCAATGAGGCAAATTCCAAAAAAAAATCTGTCCTGATATAAGAAGAAGGCCTTCTAGATGTGCTGCACCACACTCATTTCCATCATGTAGCTACAGGGGAATAAAATTATCTCAAGAATAGATAATAGTCAAATATGCTTACTATTACTTTTATTTTAATGATGTATTTAATTATAAATAACACATCTTACTAGCATGCCTATTATTATGAGATTGAAAACTGTCTGAGATTGTCTGGGATGGGCTTGTTTACTCAAGATGCCTTCCCTTCCCAGATCCTCCCCATCTGCTTCCACCCCATTCAGTCTCACGGCAGCCACACCTCGTGCATCTAACTGTAAGCACACGTGCTCGCTGATTGAAACCACGAGCTGCTCTGGCTAATCGGAGAGAACTGCAAGAGTTTGTAAGCAATGAGAGATAAATCAGAAAGAAGGTCACAATGTCCTTTAACTTCTAACTCAGGGCCTCTTCCTTGCGTTGTGGGCAAAGGAGTCAGCTTAACTTTCAAGTTCTGTCTCTGTCAGTCTAGTCATGTCTGTGTCCCACTGCCTCTGAGCCCAGCTTGATTCCCGTCATTCGTCTTTTTATATAAATGCATTTTCTGTCTCCTACGCCCCCTTCTAAATCTTCCTGACTTCACAAACCTTTAAACTCCATTTCATAGAAGAACTACCTCTTCTCATTGGGATAAAGTGGTGAGTCCTCACCCCGCCTTGCCTTCTTCCCCCATCCCAGCCAGTAAACACGTCCTTTTCCCGCTATACCAAAGTTCTTCTATGGACTTTGGATTTGGTCGATCGGTTTTTGATGGTCCACTTTTCATGAACGGTGCTCAGGGTACCTATGCGATTTCATTTTCACGGCATCTCACTCAGTAAAGGGTTGTGTCAAGCTGTGTGAACGTCTTTCTATGGCTTCAGGAATGAGACCCTAGTGATGAATGAATTGAAAGGTATAGAGCCACGCCTGTGAATGGTGACATGTGAAAGCCTTAGAGCGTGCTTCCTCTTTAAGGAGCAGTAACATTGTCGATGGTGCTTCCAAGACCCTAGACTTATTCTTCCAACTTTGTATCTTATCCATACATGAGATCCTATGCTCAAATTGTGACAAGGCATATTCTCAGAAATTGGCAATCACCATACATTTCTTTATCTAGCTTGTAAAGTAAACACTTGACACATAGATAAATCCCGGTTATTTTATGCACAATCAGAAACAGTTCTTCAGTCATCGCCTCGAAAACAGAAACAACCACCATTTGAAACCGCATTCTCATCACTCCTCCTTGGGACTCAGCAGTGCACTTTCCAAACCACTTCTAAGGAAGCAGCATTTCCTTGAACAGAGAGGTGTTGAGGACTTACAATGTTGACATTCCCTGAAGTTTGCCTCTGCATTTTGCCCAACCTTGCAAACATGCTTGCAATGAGGTTGAACCCACTGTATGTAGTGAGAGCAGTTGTGCTTGGTCGGGGTGGTGGGGGGGGACTAAGAGAGATCAAAGAGGAGGAAAAGCCTTCCTGGAGAGGTTTCTTAGAGTTTTGGTTTTGGTTCTTTGTTTCTTTTTTAAAGTTTTATAGAGCTTTAGAGCTTACTCAGTCCTTTCGCAAGAGCACACTAATCATTTTCCCTCTATTTTCTCTCTTCATATATACATGACCCCATTTAGTTCACTTAATTAACAGCTCTCTAAATAGATTGAATTTGCTGCCGTAGGGGGTGAGACAGTGGAGGCAGAAACACCCGAATCTCCTGGCAGAGTTGCAGGGGTGTCAGATCACATTCTTGTGAGGAAGAAATGGAACAAGTGCAAGTGCAAATGACGGGACAGAGATGAGGCCACTGGGCACAGGGACTGGAGGGGATGGTGAGGTGGTGGGGCTCCCTCCTCCACAACAGAAAGTCTGGCTGTAGGATGCTTTTGGGTAAATGTTAGCCAGGGGATACAGATCCAGTCAGTTCAGAAACCAGAACGGCTGACATTAGGAAAGTCATCTTACTGGATTTTTTTTTAAAGCAACCATTTCAGCCAGTTGACATTTAAGTCTCTAGCCTGTGAGTATTGGAAGCAGGGAATATAGAGACAACTTCTGTTTTTCTAAGGGAAAAAAATCAAATGAATCGATTGAAGAGAACAAAAGCCTTCACATCACGGAGTTTCCTGGGCCTGGGGCCTATCTACAGAGCTGGTGCCACAAAGAAGCTACGGTAGTGATAATTTCTAGGCAGTGAGCGAGACAAGGGTTTCTGGGGATCTTACTGAACTAGCTAGCCATGTGCTTTTGGGGAACCTTTTGGGGAACACACACTTCGGGTAGCTGAGATGACAGTTGTACAGTTACGCTGGAAGACTGAATTGTTCATGGGGAAACATCACAGATTTTGATCAGCATTTAAGTCCTTCTTTCCAACAGGAGGGGACAACAGTATATTTTTAAAGACGATTCTGCCATTCCAATGACCACCAACCAACCTTTGCACATACAATTCCTCATTCTCATGTTGGCCTCAAAGCATTGTGGGAAGAGAACTCTGGCTCCAATGCTAGCCCAGGGACAGGACAGCCTGGCTTGATTTAGCCTCCAGTGACTTACTAGCCACCTGCTGTAAAACAAGTCTGATGCCCTAAAACAGCAAGCACAAAGCTTTGACCAGGAATGGAAAACAGTGAAGACTGTGTGTTGCACAGTGAAAACAGGCAACCCATGTGTTGTGCTGTGGCAGAGAATAATAACTGGATGAATGGTCCTGGCCTCAGGGTGGGGATTGTGGGAAATGAAGACCCTCACTTCATAATAAGAGCACCAGAGACTCAGAGTCATAAAAAACGAGGTAGTTTACCTTATGATTTTGCAAAGCTAGGTGTCAGCCCCAGAATGGCAGGCACTCCTGGTGAGGCAGAGAGCAGCCTAAGTAACCCTGACTGTAATACCCTTGCCTCAGTCCTCCCAATCTGAGTAATCAGGAGGTTCAATCTTACACACCCCTAGGGCAGTGGTTCTCAGCCTTCCTAATGCTGCAGCCCTCTAATAGAGTTCCGCATAATGTAGTGACCCCAACCATAAATTTATTTTGTTTCTACTTCACAACTGCAATTTTGCTAGTTATGAATCATAATGTAAATATCTGATATGCAGATATCTGATATGTGACTCCCGGGGGTGGTGACCCACAGGTTAAAAACCAATGGTCTGGGTCTTAGCATTCCCTCTGTTTATTTTTGTCTTTTCCTTAACAAAAACTGTTCTTGGATTTAGCTCTATGTTTTATACCCTCTTTGCCTTCTGGGCTAGCTTGGCTGTTACTCTAGACTTACAGTTGGATGAGTGTGTGTGTGTGTGTGTGTGTGTGTGTGTTAGCAGGGAGGTATGCTTAGCAGCATTGGGAGAAGGAAATAGATTAGTAGGTCTTGGTAGAAATCTAGTGCTTTCTGTTCATGTGTGGTTGACCTAAGCTGGCTGGAGGCACCTTCACGAAGGATAATCAGATTTTGTTTCTTATAGGATCAAGAAGTAGAAACTATTTGTTCTTTTGTTCAGCCTATCCGTTCTTTTAATTAATTCAGTATTTTTTTAAGTTAGGAGTTTATATACACAGAAAATTCAAATTTCTGCAGTTTCTTTTTCTTTTTTCTTTTCTTTTTTCGGAGCTGGGGACCGAACCCAGGACCTTGCGCTTGCTAGGCAAGTGCTCTACCACTGAGCTAAATCCCCAACCCCTCTGCAGTTTTTTGAAAAACCAGGAGGCCTGGACTGTAGTCCACTGGATCCGAATAGAACTCTAAATAGGACAGAGTCCACCACTCATGGCCACCTTCCCCATCCCACAGTGGCTATCTGGTGCAGTTACATCCACATACCCAGCACTAAGATGTTGCCTCAGAACTGCCTGGAGATGTTTCCTTAGAGCCTCTGCTAATGGTTGGGAGATCCTGAACAAGTTGCTTGTCCTCTGCGGGATTGCGGGATTATTTTTACATCTCTGGGATGGAGATGATAACTGTCTACCTCACAGTGTTATGCATTGTGCTGCAAAGTGCCTGCCTCATAATAAATGCTCTAAGTGTGTAAGCAATAGCAATGCATTTATGACAGTTTATAAGCTGTGTGTCCCTCATCTGAATGCTTCCAATCTTACAACTTCTCAGATCTGAATATGCAAATTTGCTTATTTCTTCATGTGTGTTTGTATAGGAGTGGTAGATCCATATGCGTGTTGGGGGGACGCTTACACTTGTAGAATCATGAATAAAAGACAGAAGAGGATTTCCAGTGGGCTGGAGAGATGGCTCAGCGGTTAAGAGCACTGATTGCTCTTCCAGAAGTCCTGAGTTCAAATCCCAGCAACCACATGGTGGCTCACAACCATCTGTAATGAGATCTGATGCCCTCTTCTGGTGTGTCTGAAGACAGCTACAGTATACTTATGTATAATAAATAAATCTAAAAAAAAAAAAAAGGATTTCCACCTTACTCTTGAGACAGGATCTCTCATTGAACCTAGAGCAAGCAGGGCTGGCAGCCAGGGAACCACAGTGATTCATTCTCCTGCCGCCACCCTCCTCAGTGCTGAGGGTCCAGGCCCAAGCACGACGGTGCTCAGCTTTTTTGCACAGATGCTGAGATCTGATCTCAGACCTTTCTGCTTAGGCAGGTTGTATGCTTACCCACGAAGCCGCCTCTTTAGCCCTTCAGTATTTGAATGTAAATAATGAGATATCCTGAGTATGAAACCTGAGAATCTGTCGCACGCCCAACGTCTCGCCAGCAAGAACAACGCGCGGCAACAGGATTCTTCTGCGAACAAGCCTTTACCGTACAGCTCTCTTGAACAGGGACAGGGGACCCCGAGGGAGGAAAAGGCACTGCTTATATATGCTTAGGAGACTCGTGTCGCTACCCGATTGGTGCAAGCCCCAATGCCCAATTTGCATGCCCCGAGAGCGGGCTGTGACGTGCTTGGCTCATGCGCACTGCGTCCTTCGGGGTGGACAACAGCTGTGCCCTGTAATAACAGACAACAGCTGGTACGGGTGGCTACCAACAAGAATCCTTGTGGTTGGAGAGCAAAGTTGTAAAAATATGGCGTGCTCCCAGCATGTCTGTTTAGGAAGTTCCATGTTTTACGGACTCTAATGCAAGGCAGCATGTATTAGCCTGTGAGAGGTACCTGGTCCTGGCAGTAGTTTAAGATGAAACAGTGCACAGGATTAACATTGAGAAAGAAAATGATGCCGATGCAGAAAGCTGCATACAGAGTGCCCGAGGTGCAGTGAAACGGCCCGAGGAAAGCAAGCTCCCGTATCAGAAGCCCTGCTCATCCACAGGTGGCCAGCGCACGCTACAGGAGCAGTCTGGATGACATTTACACATCTGGACAGCACAAGAGCAATTTAAGAATGTAATTTTACACTTTAAATTCAGATTGACTTTGAGTATTTCTCCCAGACTATTGAAGACACTAATATTTAAGTAAAACTGAAGCAGCACATGACTGGAAACTAAAATCCTGCCATGAAGAAAGAAGACATTTTAGTGGGTTCATACTATGAAAATCCTCTCCTCACAGCACAGGGAAATGTCTCATGAACAAAGCCAGAGACAAAGCAAACAATAAAATAACCAAAACCAAATGAAGCAACCCAGAGACAGCTGAGGATGTTGTACTGAGTTGAGTCACTTTGCAGCCATGATGGACTGAACCCTGCTAACCTGGAACCAGGGAAAAGCTGTCTGTCACCATCAACAAACACATAGGCAAACACAAACCAACAGAACCCAAAGGGCATGTAGAACTCCAGTGTCAACTAAAGCCCAACATTTTGGTGTATTTCCTTTTTCAGTAAAAAATACAGGGCTGGAGAGATGGCTCAGTGGTTAAGAGCACGGACAGCTCTTCTAGAGGTCCTGAGTTCAAATCCCAGCAACCACATGGTGGCTCACAACCATCTGTAATGAGATCGGATGCCCTCTTCTGGTGTGTCTGAAGACAGAGACAGTGTACTCAGATAGATAAAATAAATAAATCTTTAAAAAAGAAAACAAAACCAAAAAATACAAAGTCCTTACACACACATCATAAATACATTTAATTTTACATACAGTCAACTTTGTGACAGTTTGGCATTTCATATTTTAAGGGTTAAAATGAAAAAAAAGTTTTCTGAAGAGTTTATAACACCGTATTTTTAGTGAGAATTTAATATTCTATCATAATTGCTTTAGGTTTTATTTTTAAATTGACTTGAGAATTTTAAAAAGGTGAATTCCTAAAACCAAGGGGAAACAAATAAGGTTGTCTATATACATTACCAAAGTCAAAGAATCTTGAAATTATCAAATAACTATAATTTGGTTTTCATAAATTTCTTAAGCTAGGGTAAACAGATAAAATTAAAAGGAGACGGTGAAGATCTAAAACCCAGTAGTGACACACAGCGGTACCTGAGTTAAGAAAACTTGCCTGAAGACTTTTTTATGAGTCTGTGGAGTTCTGTCAGGGTGAGGCTCCTGGTGTCCCATCCTGGCTGTTCTGTCTTCACCCTCATTGGTCTGGGCGAGCTCACCAGTGAACTCTGGCTTTGCTTGCAGCCATGTGAATTGTGGTTCAAATGCCACTGGTTCAAGTAAGTGAAGGTTTTACGTTACCGAGATGTGTTATAAAGAGTAAGCTTCAGATGAACAGTCAGTTTTTCCACCATCTCCTTCACAAACTAACTGTCTGAATCTGACATCTTTTCATAAGTTCAAGCTGTTGTGGTTTAGAATAGAAGCTTATCTTAGTTAATGGGTAAGATTAATTTAGTTAAAAAAAAACAATGTTGAATACATTGAGTTTTGTAAACAGATACAAGTAAATTTCATATCTGTAGGCCTGGGTGTGTCTTTAGTCACAGTTTTCTTCCCGACAGCTACTACAGGCTTCCAGCAAGTGCTGGCCATCCAGGTCTCTAACCCCCCCCCAACACACACACACACACACACACACACACACACACACACACACACACACACACACACACACACACACACACACACACACACACACACCCCTTGTAGTAATAGGAACATCAATCTTGGTTCCTGCTGATTACAAACCTCCACATGCCTCCATTTAGCTAGTCTGCTGGCAGAATTATTTTTTTTACTTCTTCAGTCTAATTTTCTTTATTGCTAGCCACTAGATTTACTTCTTAGCATAATAAAAAAACAGCAAAGGGAATTAGAGGACAAGTAATTTTTCATATGCAGAACAGTCTAGAAGCGCACCTGAATGGAAGCAATTTAGGCCAGATGCCTTCCTGTGGTTCAGGATGAGGAGCTGGGGGACCTGAGCGGGGCGGGGAGCACACTACAGCGGCTTCCTCCTTTCTCTGTTGTTTATGTCTCAGACGAAGAATCAATACACTCATATGGAATTTAAGTGGAATAATTAATGTGGCAGTCTGACTCATTTCCTTCAGACCAGCTTCCTGAGGGTTTGGAGATCTTTTGCTCATAAGTAAAAATTAATCAGACTGCTCATCGCTTTCTCCACACATGTTTAATTGTTTCCAGAACATATCTTGCACAGAAATAAAATGGTTTTTCCAATTCCTAAACTTACAGTGTTCTTCAAAATTCCCCAATTGGCCAATGTCTCAGGAATGCCCCTGCCCCTCCCCACAACCTCACTTTCTAGAACCACCATGGTTTGTGGCTCTTCAAATATAAGCAGTCATTATCTTCATCTCGGAAGAGACCAGGGATTTGGACAGCGGTAACCCAAATTTGACATCCAAATTCTGTATGCCATCCTTTCTGAGTTTTGCTGTAAATTAAAATGCCCCCAAATTAAATAAAGTTAGTGATGTTATTGTATTTGTATTTGGAATCTGAATTTTGTGCTTTTTATGATACCTCTAAACAATCTTAATTATCAAAGTAAAAGTAGAATAAGAGAAAGTTTAAAGATAAAAGCCTTTGGGTGTCATCCTTCGGTCAATATGGAGATGTATACGTTTATACACTTTTCCCAAACAGAGCGGGAGATCTAACACACATTCCATTGTACTGTGTATGACTCATGTCTGTTAGGGGTTTTGGTCAATATTCTTTTTTCTTTTAAGATTTTTTTATTTCTATTTAATGAGAATGAATGTTTGACTGCATATATATATATATGTGTGTGTGTGTACATATATATGAATATATATTGAATATATGGAATATAGAGAGTATATATGGAATATATAATATATATTACATGCATGCAGTGTCCACACGGACCAGAAAAGGCTATCAGCAGAGTCTTTGGAACTGGACTTGTAGATGGTTAGAAGCTGCCATGTGGGTGCTGGGAACAGAACGTGGGTCCTCTGTAAGTGTTGTGGTTTGCCCTGGAGTTATCTGTATTTTGATGCTAATCCCACTGCCCCAAGGACAGTTGCCTAGTCCGGTACTCAGGACTCAGGTGACTTCACCAGACCCTTCTCCTCATTGAATTTGTAAATTACAGGTGAGGGGCAGGTACAGGATAGAAGGAGCCTGTCATTGGAGGAGAAGGAAGGATGGGTGGGAGAGAAGTTTGAAGGAAGAGGAGGCGACTGGAACAGAAAGGAGGAAGAAACAGGAGGGAGAGGGAGAGAGAGAAGCCGTGGCAGGACAATATGGCGGGTGACATTAAGATTCCATGCTGTATGGGGTTGGGGATTTAGCTCAGTGGTAGAGCGCTTGCCTAGGAAGCGCAAGGCCCTGGGTTCGGTCCCCAACTCTGAAAAAAGAACCAAAAAAAAAAAAAAAAGATTCCACGCTGTATCTTTACAGGTTGTTACGAATGTTCTTAAGGGATGGATGGTACTGGGCTTTGTATGTTTAGGTGGGCAATTATATCTTATCAATTGGGTCAAAGATTATTGTGTTGTGTGTTCTTTTATGTGACGCTTTGAGTGTAGGAAAGTGTGTGGCGACAGGAGACACTGGGCCGCCATGGAGTTGGGATGAGTTTCCGCCAAGCTATCTAGCAGATATCTCAGGGCACCACGGTGCCAGACCTAGGGAGGTAAAAGACAATACTTTTTTTATTTTTTATATTTTTACAACAACATGTAAGAACAGCCCATCCTAACCACCAAGTCATCTCTTTGGCCCCAGATCAAGCGCTTCTATTTCTCAGGAAACTGTTTACTTATTTTGATTCACTTCCAGATCCTTTATAACCTACGTGCCTGACTCAGGGCCACGGGCTGTTAATGCATGAGTGTGTCCTCTCCTCCCTCCAGGACAAGCAGTCAAGACAGCCACTAGTGTTCTTCACTCACCCATTGGATCCCACAGGTCAGACAATCCAGTCAAGACAGCCACTAGTGTTCTTCACTCACCCATTGGATCCCACAGGTCAGACAATCCGACCGAGGGACTTATTTCTATTGCCACAGCCATGGGAAGGGCTCTAAAAAAGTTATCTTTGTCCAACATATTGAAAAATGAGTGTAAGAGGAGGAAATTGGCCTTGAACTCAACAAGATCTTGGATCCTAGAAGAAATGTGGAACTGTATCCCTTACCTGTTAGGTTTGAACTGTGTGATTATTGTCACATTCTCTGGCTTAACGGCTTTACTTCAAGATGAGGTCACGCTCACTGATCTCCCAGCATCCCTCAGTCCCTCCCTGGGATACCCTGCTCCAAACCCTGAACTTTCCAGCCCAGGGGCTGTGCTGCCCTTCCCCCAGAGGCTCCTCCCTCTATAGTTGGATATTTTGGTGTCTCCTCCTCTGCCTCCTCTCCCTCCTTCTCCTCTTCTCTCTGAACATGCCTGTCTTTTCTCTTTCTCCCCCCGATGGTGACTCCCCTGGCTCCAATTCTTGGGGCCAGCAACTCACCTAAGAGCAGCTTCCTGACAAACCCGCCTTTAATATATCTAATCTGACTTAAATTGGCTCATTTCACTGGCAGTGGAGAAATAACCTATCAACAGGTTTGGTTCCAAACACTGGACATCTCGCAGTTGCCCGTAACCGGGTTTCATACCTAACTTGTAGTCTCCCCAGGCACCTGAACACAGGCGGTGCACACAAATTCCTCCAGGCACACACGCAAATATCCATACACATAAAAGAGTGAATGAGAGGATGGAGCCCAAGCGCTGCCTGGCGAAAACTCCCGTTCTGTGCTCAAAGCTTTATAAATTGCCAATTTCTCCTCCACTGCAGCACCTCAGAAGGAAGGGTCTCCTGAGACAGGATTTTCCGTGGGATGTTCATGGAGCTGAACTGGTCCTAGTGAGAAACTAACAAACAACAAAGACTGTCAATAATAATAGTAATAATAATAATAATAATAATAATAATAATAATAATCAGAGAGCTCAAATATGAACAAATTATAGCAAAACAAACAAACAATAGGCCAGAATAGATGGCTTAAAATGCTCAGGTGAGATTTTTATAAATAAAGGGCAGGGAAATCAGGCTGAAGAGCCGGGCTCAGGAAATAAAAGTGCCCTGCTGCCAATACTAACAATCTGAACCCACCCCAGGACCCACAAGGTAGAAGCAGAAAACTGACTCCTATAAAGTTGTCCTCTGACTTCAACAGGTGCTCAGCAAAATGTGTGCACACATGCTTACACACAAGCGCACGGAATAAGTTTTTTTTTAATGCAATAAAAATAAATTAACAAGGATGAAACCAATGGATATGCCAAAGAGGATGGAGAAAAGCCAGGGAGACCTCATCCCATACACAGAGAACTAATGGAAAAGCAGCTGGGAAAGCTGGGAACAGAGGTAGGTTTGAGAGGAGAGACCATGAATTTGAAACATAGCAGCAAGGAGGTGTGTATGGGAGGGTTTGGACGGAGGAGGGGAAGGGACAAGTGTTGTAATTATAGTAATTATATTAATATAATCACATTCTTCATTAAAAATGAAGAAGAATAATGGTCATTACCAAGGCTTTTAGAATGCAGTTTCTCATTTGCTGTGGACATGACCATAAAGAAAAATTCCCATTAGGTTTTCCATATGCTACTTGACTAGCAGTTAACCTGTTGGGAACATTTTTTGAGCAAATCTTTATCCAGTTGTTACTTTATATGTAGATGGTTCTAGAATGTTCATCCCATTACCCCCATGTTCTTATTATGCAGGGCTCAAAGCACAACTGGATGACCTTGAGAAAGGGCTGTTTTCAGATGGCCTGGATGGACAGCAAAGAAATCAAACCAACCCCTTAAATAAAGATTTATTAACAATAAATAATTTTATACATTAAAAAAGAACCCTTAAAAAATGGAGAAGTAAGTACAAAGAGCAGAGTTTTAGGAACAACACCCTATATGGTCATCCTCCTGCATCAGTCAGTTTCCCTTTAGTACATTGGTCAATTTTCTATTTTTGCCTTCCAAGTGCATGGGCATCTTAACTAATAAACATCCCTTATTCTTTTATTTTCCATCACTGTCTTGGAATATACAAATCATGTCTTAAATTTCCAATGGTTTCTCTTAAAATGTTTTGTGAAACACATTTAATAAAAAGCCAATAGTTTCTTTTTTTTTTTTTTTTTTTTTTATTAACTTGAGTATTTCTTATGTACATTTTAGAGTGTTATTCCTTTCCCGGTTTCGGCAAACATCCCCCCCCCCCCTCCCCTTCCTTATGGGTGTTCCCCTTCCAACCCTCCCCACAAGCCAATAGTTTTTTAACAACAACAAAAAGTCAATAAAACACTGAGCTAAATAAAGACCAAGAGAATCATAGCCCATGATTTAAACACATAAATAACAAACTCAAAGTGAACCCAGGGCATCTTAAAGACCATGCTTAAAAAAATATATGATTGATACCAAGGTTTGCAAATTGATGAGTATATAATTAATGTAAAAGGAAGGTATTAGCATTTCATCGTAAATTCTTTTTAGCGGGGCGATGGTGGTGCACACCTTTAATCCCAGCACAGAAGTAGAGCAGGCAGATCTCTGAGTTTGAGACTCAGACAGGACTACACAGTGAGTTCCAGGACAATCAGGGCTACACAGAGAAACCTTGTCTTGAAAACCCAAAACAAACAAAGCAAAAAAGAATTCCATGCAAGAGTCACCCTGAATTCAAACCAGGGTCCAAATATTCACCATTATTAAGTTTTTAAAATACATTTTTATTTTATGTACGTAAGTGTTTACCTATCTGATGCCTGCAGAGGTCAGAAGAGAGTGTCAGGTGCCCTGGAATTGAAATTATAGGGTCTATCACTTAAAAGTTACTGATAACTTATAGATAGATAGTTCTGAGCTGTCATGTGAGTGCTCAGAATTGAACCCACGTCCTTTGTAAGTGTGGCAACCCCTCTTAACCGCTTGTCCCTCTCCTCAGCCAGCTCCTAAATCTTTAAAAGCTTCATTTTATTTTTAGTTATGTGTGCATGCATGACCCCTCCTCCCTTCCCTCCCTCCCTTTGCGTGCACGCGCGTGTGCGTGTGTGTGCATATGTGTGTGTGTGTGTGTGTGTGAGTGTGTGCGCGTGCATGCAGGCCAGATGTCAGAACCCCTAGAGCTGGAGATTCTGGCAGTTGTGAGCCGTCATCCTTTAACTGCTGAACCGCCTCTCCAGCCTCCTCGATTTTCTTATTAAAAACAACAGGGTCCAGCCCACTTAAAACTGTCTCGTGACTATTCTCGCTTTGTACTACAGCCTGTCTTCATGTCACATGAGTCAAGACCATTTTCTCTATAGGGACTTACTCTTCTTTTCAGGTTATATCACGACCTAAGACATATGTCAAGGAGTTTCTCTCCATTGCAAGTTGTGATGGCAGCATTCACGCGTTCACCCATTACTCCACAGCCAGGCGACCCCTTTCTTCTGTTTGCCAGAGATAAGGTACGCCTGGATAATGGGTTGGTTTGGATGTTTAGCTTTGTATCGTCTACATAAAAATTATGCCTTTCAAACCAAAGAGTTTGTTCATCTGTTCTAGATGTATTTATTTTGATACATTTTTTCCCTGTGTGGTCTGCATACCAGAAGAGGGATCATGTGGAACTGCAGTTGTAGACGGTCGTGAGCTGTCATGTGGGTGCTGGAAGTTGAACTCAGATCCTTTTGAATAGCGGTCTCTCCAGAACCCACCTCGCAAAAGATGTCTTCTATACGCACAGTGTTGTGTGTGTTTCCATTCACTCTGGCTTGTGTTATTTCATTCAGATTTTTAGAATGCTTACAGAAACGTTAATTGCCTTAAATGACAGATTGTGAAAGCAGTATCTTTTCAATATAAAAATCAGTGAGAATATTTGCGAAGTGTCAAATTATAGAAATCATAATTAATGTCATCTTATTTCATCACATAGCATGTTTACAGGAAGTATAGAAAATTAAGGACAGTACAGAAGCAAAGAAAGTCACTTTACTGCCATAGCTGGTCTACAACTCCAAATATTGTTTTCTCTCCTGTTACATTTGAAGTCATTTTAGTTTGTTTTATTTTGCACAGTTAGAGGTGGAACCTAGAACCTCCCTCACTCCATCATCAAGTGTTATTTCATAGAGCTACAGTCTCGTGCTTGGGGTGTGTGTGTGTGTTATGTTTCATTTTAAAAACTACATGAAAGGGGGTTGGGGATTTAGCTCAGTGGTAGAGTGGTCCTCAGCTCCGGGAAAAAAAAGATTTAAAAACTACATGGTATTCAGACTCTTTTCCAGTACCAGTAACTGAATCCTGAGACGCTGGTATTTAAAACGGAAAAAAGATATATAAGGCTTTTTAATCAATTAATTTACATAAGGCCTCATTTAAAAAATTATAAATATTCTCAAATGGTGTTTTTACTTAAATACTGCAACTGCAAGAATAAGACAGTGGGTTCTAGGAAGAATCCCCTTGCTTCTTAAGCGCAGACAGGGAACAATAGAAAAGAAGGCATGGAGGGAGGGCAAACTCTTACATTAGGACTCTGAGCCCACATACAGAAAAGCACAAACTGGCTTCATCTGTAAAGCGGCGTCTATTGACTGGGGTCTGAAACGGCCACAAGCTATTTCAAAAGAGCACACAGGGCATGCTATGGGACCCAGTTTCTTCCTGCCCGTCGGCTTTGCCTGCACGGCGATGACTTGGTTTTCAGTCCATCTTGAGTGAGCTTGGACGATTGTCAAGGCACCGTGTGCATTTACCACTGACTGTGTGAGTGGGAAGCACCACAAAGCTTTTCCTCAATGTCTGTACATTGGCTTTTATTTCTCAGGGGTGACGTGTCATTGGATTCTACTGGCTGTTTCAGGCAGTCACTGCAGCCCGAGGGACGCCAAAAAACAAAACCAAACGAAGCAAAAGACAAACAAAAACAAAACAAAACAAACAAGCAACCGACTGATGCTGGTGGTGCTACCCCAGAGAACACAGTCTCATAGTTCGGAGCGGCTCGACAGACACCCAGCTCCCGGGAAGCGCGCCATCTAGCGACTGCACCTGGGAGCAATGTGGTGCGATCCCCACCCCCATCCCCAGTTCCTTCATCTGTAGGAACGTTCCTACATGGATAAAAATTTCCAGATCATGGTATTGCGAGGACTAAATAAGTTAACATAGACGAAATACCTTAAAAAGCAGTAGCTGGAAAGACAAATTAATTCTCATTCTGTTTCTGTTCTGGCCTTTGTCATTGAATAAGCGACAATAAGCACTGTCACCACTAGATGGCAATCATGTGACGAGAGGTAATGATTGTTTGGCAAACAACCTAAGCATTGGTGGTAGCTACCATTAACAGGTGCCAAAAAGTGTAGAGGCCCGAGTCCAGTTCCTGCTGTCCAGAAACCAGACTGTGACCTTGATCAAAGCTTAAATTGATCTCTAGTCTGGATTTCTTCAAGTGAAACTGAAGGCTAATTCTGCATTTGGCTTAATGTTTTTGTTCTTACTACTCTGTAAGGAGAATCTTCTCTTTTATAATAATTGTGACTGTAATCTCCAAAGCCCCAGACTGCCCAACAGTTAATATACACAGTTTAAAAATACAGCTGCGTGAGGTATAATCCCATCCATTTATTCCTAAATTGTGGGCACTCTGGGGGACCTGAAAGAGTTCATGTAATTTCGCGAGGTGACTAAGGAGCCTGCAGAGACGCTCTTGAGTTATACCCAACTCAGGAAATCATCCTCTGAGGAATACAAATAGAAAACCTCACTATTTTTTTTAAGTCTTACCAAGAGCAAGCTTTAAAAGTATTTCTCGGTCATATAATTATGTACCTAATTCTACATTCTCAAAATGACTTACAAAAGAAGCCACTTGGAGGATTTCAGGCCCAAAATATTAGCAATATCTGGGAGAGTGGGAGACATTAGGAAACATGATGTTCAGTTAGGTTTAAAAATGGACGTGACGGTTTACTTCGGCATGAGCAGACCTTTAGGGTGAAATTGAAATAGGACACTATGATACAAATCAGCATTTATGTTTCATACTTTGGGGAGGTATTGCTTTTTCTTAAAATGGGAGACCTCGGGGCTCTGAAATTCCGTTCTGTGCCTCTGTTAGCTTGTTTGGGATGAAGATCGTTGTACGGGGTTACCCAATTCATATCTCAGGGGTGCCCACATAACCGTCATTCCGTGTCTGTACATTGGCTTTTATTTCTCAGCATCCTCTTTTTTTGGGATAAATACCCCTGGATTCTTACAACTGGAACAGAGATGTAAGGATTCACAAGTGGAGTGAATGGAGCTCCATTAAAGTTCTTAGGGTTCCCTTTATCCTTCCTAAACCCAGGCTGGGCTTCCCTCAGTGTCTTATAAAGAGGACGAGGGATAATTATTCATCACCGTGGTCTGTAAGAGCTGTTTTGTTTTCTCTATTATATCTCCCATGCTTAATACTTTTAAAATTATAATTATTTTTATGTCTATGAGTGTTTTGCCTCTGTGTGTGTGTGTGTGTGTGTGTGTTGCGCGCGCGCGCGCACCATATCTGTGTCTGGTGACCTTGGGAGTTTTGAAAGCCTCAGATCTCCTGGAACTGGATTTACAGACAAATCATTGCTGGGAAGCTAACACAGGTCTTCTGGAAGGAGACTGTCTTAGGGTTTTACAGCAGTGAATAGGCACCATGACCCACGCAATTCTTATAAGGATAACATTTAATTGCAACTGGCTTACAGGTTCAGAGGTTCAGGTAGGAGCATGGCAGCATCCAGGCAGGCATGATGCAGGAGGGCTGAGAGTTCTACACCTTCATCTGAAGGCCACTAGGAGAAGACTGGCTTCCATGTGGTTAGGAGGAAGGTCTTAAAGCCCATGCCCACGGTGACACACTTCCTCCAATATGGCCACACCTACTCCAGCAAAGCCATAAAGCCATGCCTCTTAATGGTGCCACTCCCTGAGCCAACCATATTTAAACCACCACAAGCAGTCAGCACTTTTAATCACAAAACCGTCTCTCTAACCCATATATCCTCTATTAAAAGAACATGGAAGTCCCTTGCTTCTGGGCGGCTTTCTGGGTGACATCATACCAGAATGCACGCGTTTATGGTACATGGCGCCACAGCTGGCCCTAGCATTTCTGCTGCAGCAAGCCTGGGGTGGAATCCCAGAGTCCTGACCACTGAGGACAAACCCTTTCAATGGTGGTGTGCAGGATAAAGCCATTGCCCCTCCTGAGAACTGCTATGCGTGGGCAACTGCACTTCCTGGCAAGCCAGGAGTCTCCCTCCTCTTTCAGGAGCCTGAAGCCTGTGCTGACGGGAAGCTTGTGTTGGATGGTGTCTGTGTGTGGAGAGCTGAATCCTTGTTCAAGGAACAGACAAGACACTGCAAAAGAGAACGATCTAATCCCCGTGCCTTTTCTTCAGCCAGCCCCAGGCATGGCAATGCTCATGTGAGAGTGGGCTTGAGGGAAGGTCCATTCTTGTTCAGAATCTCCTCAAATGAGCCTTAGTCAACAAAGATATGCACACCTGTGGACAAACTGACTCACTATTCTAGGCAACATATGAGACTGCCAGGTTTTCTGCCCTTCCACCCCCAGGGAGAAGGACAGGTGACAGCTAAGATTAAATTTCCGATTAATTCAATGGCATAGAGTTGGAAGAAAGATTTAATATGCTCTGAACAAAACCAAGTGTTTCTTCCCTACCCATGTTTGGAGCACTATCCCTCACTCTCAGGTCTCTGGTTTGTCACACACAGTTTGAACATGAACTGTCCCTTACAGGTGTGTATGTTGAATGGTTGGTCCCAGCTGGAGAGCTTTATAGGTCTGTGGCGTCTCACTCTCTCTTTTCCCCCTTCCCCTGCTACTGTCTCCTAGGAAGTGAAGTGAAGATGTTTCTCTACCATACGCTCTCACCAACAGGCATGGGCTGAATCCCCAGAAACCATAAGCCACATGAATCCTTCCTCCCTTAGGCCATTTATACGATCATATAAACGTCATATGATCAAAGTAACTAACACAGCCCCCATACGCACATCCCCCACACACTATACACACACACACACACACACACACATCCCCCACACACTATACACACACAATACACACACACCACACATCATACACACAAATGATATACACCACACATGCACCCCTACACACACACCATACACATTACACATACCCAAACATACAAACACCCTATATACCATACACATACACTCCCCACATACACACTCCCCCCACACACACACATCCCTTACACACAATTTACATACACCATATACTCACATACATGGACACCATATACTACAAAGACCATACATTCCACACACATCACACACACATACACATATAAACCACACACCCACACACCACACATACTATATGCACACACCATACTCTTACACACACCCCACACACCCCACAGAAGTACACTCATACAACATGCACAACACATTCTCTTACACTAACACACACACACCACACCCCAACCCCCACACCCCACATACATACATACACTCATACAACACACACAACACACACACTCTCTCACACTAACACACACACCCAGCGTGCACGCACACACACACTCTTTCACACATACACTACACATTAACACACCCATCACTCATATGCCTACTCACACACCACACATCACACACACACACACACCTGTTACACTACACACACACACACACACACACACACACACACACCACAGTCACCATCTCTGATCCTACTGATACTTATGTCTTCAAACCAGGTCTATTCCTGCCACAGTTTCGTGTTGCCTTAAGTGGGTCAGGCAGGATTTATAACTTGCTGGTTGTACAGATTCTTCCTGCCCAGTGGAACCCCAGTGAGTGGGAACATGGAGAGGCTACTCAGACTGTAGGACACACTGACTTTGTCTTACATTCTCTTGCTCACATATAATTTCTGTGCAGTATTACGGTGTCGTACGATGCTATACTTCAGACATAGCCTTGGTGATTCTCACAGACTTTTACTTTATAGGTACCATGTCCACACATTCTGCTGTTTATATAAATACTTTTTTTAAGAACTGTAACTCCTAGAGACAAGGTCATCCTTGACAGTTTTCTGATTCCCAAATCTAAGGACACAGTGCTATGACATTGTCTAAGTCACTGGGCACTGCACCCTGTGTGTGACCATTTTTCACTCCAAAGGTCTTGGTAATTTTTTTTTCACTTGTTGTCCTCCATGTTTTCTTCTATTTACTCAAAACAGTGTATCTGGGCTAGCAGGTATAGTTATAGTTCTATAATTTTTAAATTGTATATGTGTGTGTATATGTATGTGTGTGTGTGTGTGTGTGTGTGTGTGTGATTTAAGTCTAGGTGCCCTAGAAGGCCAGAGGTGTCAGATACCCTGGAGCTGGAGTCTTAAGCAGTTGTGAGACATACAAGGTAGATACTTAATACTCACCTCAGGTTTTCTGTAAGATTCTTAACCACTGAGCCCTGTCTTCATCGGTGAGCCCTCTCTCCAGAGCTGAGCTCTCTCTCCTGCCCGAGCCCTGTCTCCAGTGCTGCTGTCAGTGTGAATACTTGTGAGGTAGCTGACATTTTGTTTTCTTCACTTGACTTTTTCTCACAGGAATTCTGTTAGCTGGAAACATCTGTGAGTTGAAAATTATTTCCTGTTTTCTGTAAGTACAAAGACTTCCGGGAGTATTCAGGCCACGACTCAAGGGTGTTCGTTAGCCCATGCGGACTGCTTTCTGAGACTTGCTAGCCCGGATACACTGTTTTGAGTAAATAGAAAAAAACATGGAGGACAATAAGTGAAAAAAAAATTACCAAGACCTTTGGAGTGAAAAATGGTTACACACAGGGTGCAGTGCCCAGTGACTCAGACACTGTCATAGCACTGGACACTGTTGGGAGTCAGAAAACTGTCAAGGATGACCTTGTCTCTAGGAGTTACAGTTCTGTCCAGGCCTGCTTGGCACCTCGTCTCCTCTTCTGCTTTTCTCTGTGGCAGCTAGCTGATGTCTCTGGGACTCAGGCTCAGCCCAGTTGGCACCACGCCTCGGGCAGAGCCAGGCAAGCTTCAGGGATCACGTGAAACCCAAGTGTCCTTGCCGCCCGCCCATCCCTAGGAGAAAGGAATGTCTCTTCCTGGACATCCACTTTCACTCCATGGTATTGGTGCTTACTTAACCTGTCGTTGGGACAAGCCTATCCACGACTATAAAGCTCAGGTATGAAGGATTCTGTCCTACCTTAATAGGCACTGGAAAAAAACAAAAACAAAAACAAAAACAAAAAACCGGGCTCTCAGATCTCCAAGAGTCTATCTACTGCAGTGGTTCTCAGCTTGAGGGTCACGACCCCCTTACGAGTCGAAAGACCTTTCAGACCTTCACTCTGAGAGAACTTTCCAACAGGGGTTGCATACTCCATCCTGTATATCAGATATTTACATTAGAATCCATAACAGTAGCAAAATTACAGTTATAAAGTAGCAATGAAATAATTTTATGTTTGGGGGCGGGGTCATCACAATTGTATTAAAGGAAGCATTAGGAAGGTCGAGAACCACTGCTCTACACGGGCTCTACAGCAGCGCATACATCTGGGACACTGGGCGTCTGTCATTCTAAACTGCCGTGCAGCACCAGGGCATGCACTGTCTTCTTCCCCTGGGTCCTCTCCGGGGAAGCCTTGCCACAGCAACTCTTTATCTCAGGCCATCCCTTGCCGCTCGAAACCAAAATGACAGGAAGCCCCACCCCCACCCCCACCGCCGGCCACCCCGCCCCCGTTGCAAAGAGCTGTTAAATCTTTGACCTAGATTCTGCAAATACTCAAGGAGAAAGCAGGGACACAAATGCTGGCTGCAGCTCACTTCAGTGAGCCCTCATTCCTCTTTCCATTTCATTTTAGCTGCATTTGTTTGAGCAGCAGGTGAAGCGCCTTTCAAAAGACCGTCATCTCTGAGGGAAGTCATCTGTTTTACATTAATTGTCCATTAGTCTCCAAACCTCCATCCATTAACATCCTCAGCCACTCATTACGGATATTGTGCCCGGGTCCCGCTGTCAGCTTTTCAATGCAGGGCTGTTTGCCTGCATCTGACTTAATTGCTCTAAGTGCCTGTTTCTTTGAGCGTACCAATTAATGTGGGCTTTCTTCTTGCGCTAGGTTGGACAGAAATGCCAAGGTGAGGCTATTTCGCCTGCTATTTACTCTAAATTATTAGACTCTGCCTCCTTAAGCCCCTGCAGTGAATATTTTGCATCTATACCTTTGTGTTTGTCTGACAGACTTCTAGAAACAATATGTTTTGAACAGACCTAGTTTTCGATCATAAAAAGGTTCCACAGATTTATAGTCTAGCCACGTTATCGGGATGAGGGGTTTACGTTCCCTTTGCTCCCGATTAGTTTAAACATGTAATTTTTAAGTGCATGTGGCGCTCAACACAACAGTTTGGATGAATCTGGCATTGTAGATAGGGGGGGAAAATGAAGCTTTCATCTTTAAAATTACAGCAACTGGGCAGCAGCACAATACTTTAATTGCCGTATCTCCTCAGATCTGACTGATCGTCTCCCTCTACCCTTGTGGCTGTTTTTTTGAAAAAAAAAAAAAGTATTTAAAATAGAAGAGGAGCACATAAAAAAAAATCTTTAAGACAAGGAATTGTCACGTTCCTAGAAAGTCTTGGTAGACACAGAGCCAAGTGAAATTACCAGTTTGACAAGGTATCAGCCATGCTTTATAGAATGGACAAGAAAAACAGTAATTTGGGTTGGTAAATCTTAAAATTTGTATACTACTACACATGTCAGTAGTGAACTTTGGATTTTTTTCCCTCTCAATACTAAAATCACTCATTATCAATTCCTTTCAAGATTTCATGATAATGTGTCCACAGAGTCAGGCATCAATAAAACTGCTGTCATTAATTGAGTTTGTTTTAAAACCTTAGCCAGAGTTTGGTCCCACCTTATAAGTTAATAAATGGCTTTGTTACTATGCAAGTATTGTCAACTTGCTTGATTTTTTTTCTGATTACTCCATTTTTTTTCTAATGAGTACATCATACTAACTAAAGCAAATGCATCCAGACTGACTTGTTATAAGATATAATAAAAAAAATTAAAGACAGAGTTTTGGGGTCTTTATTTCTTGGTGATTATTTGGAAAATACTCACTCATGCTATAAAGAAAATTATTCAAAAATGAGCAGCTGCACTGGGAAACGTTTAAAATGGATCAACTCTATCTCTCAGGTGCTCTGCCTGCTTCCCAAGTAATCCCTAACCCACTCCTGCCTCTGTCCGTGTCCAATCCTGTGCTCCACAGTAAACAGCCCTGGTCATAGAGATGTAAGATTTGGACCCTTTTGGCCAAAGCTGTCATTTTCTTCAGCGTAAACTCAACTCACCTTTTTCTTTCCCTTTGAGAATAGACAGTGTGTGAAATGTACGGGTGTGATTGGAGCCAGACTTTTCCACCCATAAGGTGACACTTGTCCTCTGGATGGATTCATCACCCTGATTACTACCACAGCTGTTTCTGCAACTCAGGAGGAGGTAACTCATCAGGGATCCTGTGTCAAACTCCATGTTGGTTCAATTACGGACCAGTTTGTTTCTTGAAAATTCCTTTGATCTCCCACCACATCTTTTTTTTCCTGCGTCGTTTTCAGAAAGAGAAAACTAGGGAGATGGTTATAATATACATTCTCTCAAACTCCAAGATGAACATTAGGGACTGAAAAACCTCATACTCACCCTTCTTCCTCTCAGACTGCTTCCTAGCCCTGGCTGGCATTCGCAGTATGGTTCACACTTGCCAGGATGACTAGGCTAGAGGGGGGCGCACCCACAACGTCAGCCAGGAGCAGGGTTACAGCTCTAGTCGCTGTGCCCATCACCCCTGTCTGTTTCACTTACCCTGCACTCAGGATGCTTCTGTAGTTCTGCTTCTGAGTCGGCCACAGCGCCTGGTTGAACATCTAGGATGTTGTTGACCTGAGTGGGACCTAGCCAAGGGATCTTTCTGGGTTCTTACTTACACGTTTAGTCACGTAACCTCTGCTAACTCCTGGGTGCTGCATTTACTCCCATCTGCAGCAGACAAACCCAGGATGACCTAATGCATCCCACCATAGTCCCCTCACTCGATGTATTTGGGGTAAAAAACACTCATTTGCTTCCCACTGAGAATTATGGCAACTGAGATCATATTGTTTTCCAGGAAAGATGCGAAGGGTTTTCTAGATGCAATTAAGGTCCTTAATCAATTGACTTTTAAACAAATAAGAAAAAGTTTATTCTGTCTGTGTCTGACCTAAATATTCTTTTAAAAGGAGATTCTGGCCTTCCATAAAGCAAGCTGGCTTTGTTGCTGGCTTTGAGGAAGCCCTGTGTCAGCCATGAAGAAGTGAGTTCTGCCAGCCACAGTACATCCAGATGAGGCTGCTAATGGCCAGTATCTCTTGAGCCTGACCGGCGATGCAGTGAGACAATAGCAATTGGTATTGTGTCACTGTTTGCTATGTGGAAATAGGAAACTAGCACACCAGCCTGGAGATAAAGAGGTCTGGTTTTATGAGGTGGCCTGTCCATTGCATTATTTACACATGGAGACCATTGTGCAAGAGTGATGCTCAGGGGACTTCTTGTACTCTGGAGCTTGAAAACCTGACCACCTCACACCTCAGGCAGCAAATGTGACTTAGCTCGTAAGCTTCCCATAGACTTTTTCTTTCAAGTAAACTGAAGGGAGATTCAGTGTCCAGACTACTGAGGGTAGCTCCATTCGATCTCATGGGGAACGTGTGCCTTTCTGTGTGTCTTTACACCAGCGGTTGGATAACATTTGGACTCAGAGTCCATGGCGTCACAAAGGAGTTGAGGATCCCACAGACATTCTGTTGCTAGGACCATGTCTGTCGTCTACCGTATTAGACATTCTATAGAAAATGCACAGCGCAGCCTCTGTCAGACATCAGAAGAGTGACAGTACTGCCCACCACTAAGCTTCTCCAAGGCCCCTGCTCACATGTGAGAGCCGGAGGCAAGAGCTAACATCACTTCTCATGTCACACGACCTTGTGGATCTAATGCTGAAGACCTTAAAAGATCCTCACTTGCTTTGAACCCCACTTGTTCTGCTTCCTGTTTTTATCTTCTTTTTTCTTTTGTTTGTTTTCTTTATATAAAGTCTCTCTCTCTGTCTCTCTCTGTCTCTGTCTCTCTCTGTCTCTGTCTCTCTCTCTTTCTGTGTATACACACATGTAGCATATTTGTGTATCGGTGCATGTGAAAGCTGGATGCCATTTTTTTTATAAGAAAAGGAAATCAAAAGTAGCAGTGACATGAGGTTGTGTTCATTCTTCTGCGGTTCCCCACAAAAACATCCCCTTTCCCTCCCTGCTGACTCTGTGTTCAGGCTGTCCCACCCTGTCCTCTACCTTGGCTTCCCTAGGTTTGGCCCAGAGGTGGCATCAGTGGGAGACAGCAAGGCAAGGTCGTGGGTCTATCCCCTTACCTGGCACATCACAGGTCTGCCAGGCGTCCCTTGTCCGTGGTATCTGCTCTCACTGGGCTCCACGGCAAGGCCCCTGTGCTTGCTTCTGGAAAGGAGGCTGCCTCCTGTTGCTGCGATTCCCCAGCTGTCTCAGTGTGAGTGTTGGTGATGTCTCTGAACAAGTGACAACTTTGTGTTAGTTTCAACTATCCTGCATGTTTCCCAAGAGACCTTGAGACAAACCTAGATACCTCCCTATAGCCAAGAGACCTGGTTGTTTTAACCATAAAGTGAAACAGATGGGCAGCATCCACAATGTCGTTACTGCCTAACTACTGTTTTCATATTCTGGTGGTGGTGGCAGTGGTGGAGGTGGTGGTGGTGGTGGCGGTGAGTGTGTGATGTGAACGTCTGTGTGTCCTGGTCCATTACTGTTCACCTTACTCCCTTGAGGCACGTTGATCTCTCCATGAATCCAGAGCTAAGTTAATGACCTGAATGCATCAATACTCTTGTCTCCGTTCCCCAACCTTCCTACACTACTGTGGTGCAGGCCATGTAGGGTTGAAGTTATAAAAGATTTTTACATAGGTGCTGGGGATTTGAACTCAGGCCCCCATGTTGCACAGGAAATGCCCTTCTCTGATGAGTTATCTTCCCACCTTCATACTCCATTCTGTGTCCTCTAGCAAGATGTGTTCAGGAAACCATGAATATAATACTCTTGAAAAGCCACAACATATCACCCTGTATTAATAGCTTAATGAGGTCCTGAAGTAAGCAAGCTTATTTAATGAAAAATTTCCCTGACACTTACCTAACAATGACCTAACAATTACCACTGTTTTGCTGTTTATTGGTTTTTTGCTGAAAGTCTAATAATGTCTAGAAAACATTGGGTCAGATCATCCCAGGGGCAACTGGGTCTGACTCTGTCTCTCCTAGGTTCACATACTGTTAGGAAGGTCTCTTAGGCTTGTAACTGATGTTAGTAATATTGGATGATTGACCTGCAAGATTGAAGCCTGAAGAACGGCAGACCAATGGAATTCCATTTCTGCATTCTCTGTACAGTGCTGAGCTGCTCACCCCTGGCTTTTGTGGTAGTGAAGTAGCTCTCTTGTCAAAATCAGGACTGAGAGCAGAATTCTGAGAACAACTGGATGCAAATTTACACTGTGTTATGGCTTAGATCGTGAATGTCCCCCAAAGCCTTAGTCAAGGGAAGGTGGTGGCACCAGCAGTAATGCGAAATAAGGTGAGAGCCCTGCAGAGACTCCCTAGGGACCTGTGGTTGTCAAGAGCAACACAACTCTAGCAGGTGCTAGAATCTCTCCTGTAACAGTTACTAACCTCATTTTTTGATCAGTCTCCTAAGAAACCAATGTACACAATCACTATTTTATGTTACTTGTGATCGTTTGCAGTTGGAAACTCTCCATGACATGTGTCCTCAGGGTTCAGTCGCTGTGTGAGTGTGATGAGGGCCTGGGGTACAGCCCAGTGGTCCTCAGTCTGTAGGAGCACACTCATGCTGTGGATAAACAGATTAAAGTTGTCCCCCAGGGTTGAGACCTCGTGCTTCTTGCCAATAAGAGCATTTCCTCTTCTGAGGAGAAGGAAGCCATGCACAGGAATGAATACTTCAGTGCTCAAAGGTTTGGCAAAGTTTAGTAGGAAAAAAAAATCACTGTACTGACTAGCACAACTGCAGTGTCTTCTGAATTCGAGTGCACGATGAGTTGTGTGTATCAACACCAAACAACTAGGAAGGTGGAGACCCCCTAAGACACATTTGTGTACAGCATCAAATTTAATCTATTACAAGCTGGATAGCAAACCGAGGGTGTAGAACAGGGGCAATATTCTGATTTGCGAATGTTAAATCTTCTTATGCTAAAGGAGGCCGCTCTAAGTATTACTGTAGGTTTCCAGTGTCCTCATACACAGCACATTGAAGTGTGTCTTGAGCTTAATAAATCTTTTTCCATTTACTAACAACCCTCCCTTCTCTCTAGTGAATGTAGGAACTGCATGTAAGTCTGGTACCCATGAAGGTCAGAAGAGGGCGTTGGATCTCCTGGGCCTGGGCTTGTGGCTGGTTGTTTGCTAGTTGTAGGTGCTGGAAAATGAACACAGGTACTCTGCAAGGGCAAGTCCCCTTAGCCACCGAGCCACCTCTCCAGCCCCCTTCCTTATTTCTTAGTGATAAAAAAATCCCAGTATCAGACATCCATCCCACATCAGCACCACACAAAAGAGACGTTATAGCTCAAGTGCGAGGCTTAAATTCTGGCAGAACTGAACCAGTACTCACCAGTTCCTTCTCAGCATAGCTTCAGTGGTAAGCCTTTGACATGCTGGGGCCAATGGAGCATGCGATTATGACCAGCAAAATGCAGTGGGACTCGCGAAAAAGTTCTCCTTATTTCTGAAAAACAAAATCAGAGGCCATGCTCCCTTTGAACACTCATTCATGACCTGTGACTGGAGGTTTCCTCTGGGGAGACTACAACCATCCTATTTAAATAAGAATGCCCTCAGAACAGAGCTGGTGCGAGGCCAGGCCGGGCTGAGCCAGGACAGCAGAACTGAGCAGAGAGGACTCTAGGTGGATGGAATCAGTGAGCTAGGATTCCTCATAACTCAAGCCAGCTTAACAATATTTTCTCTTGTTGGAAACTCAATTTTCTTCAATGGACAGGTGCTCGTTCTCCATGGCCATTATATTCATGTTTGAAATACCTTGTGAATGTGCAGAAGTGGCAGGCACACAAACACTAGAGCCTTTGCTCACAGCCCCACCTCCTCCTAGACCCCAGGCATGCAGTGACGGTCTGGCCTTGCCGGACAACACATCAGAGCAGCTCGGGACAGTGGAAGACTTCAGCACATGCCTAGCAAGGCCACCCACTGAGCATTTCTTCATCAGGCTGCAGGTTTTGGAAAGAAGGGAACATTCCATTTTCCTCCCTACAAAAGACCCAGGCTTTCCTGAGGGGGAGAACAAGTGCATTGGTTGTTCACATGACCGGCATTCCATCTCCACTTGGGCCCATGTGAAGGTGGAGCCTTCACCCGTGTCAAGGATCCCCTTCCGTAACACAGCGGAACATGAGTGACTGCGTTCTGCCAGGGCTTCCCTGTTGACCAATAGCCCTGCCTTTAGAATTAGATGGAAAGAAAGGATGAGAAAATGAATTCCTTGCCTCTGTATCAGTAAGGATTACCTTAAGAAAAGATACCCTCTAGATTTTTTAAGCACTCTTAATTTTGTTTATTTTTTTGAATACGAGCCTAGACTGGCTTTGCCTACACTGGTCTCAATCCCATCCCAATCCAGATGCTGCAATTATGGTGGTAAACCCAAACTGACCTCCGATTTGTGAGTCTAGATACTTTAAATAACTGTGTGTGTGTGTCTGTGTGTGTGTGTGTGTGTGTCTGTCTGTGTGTGTGTCTGTGTGTCTATGTGTGTGTGTGTCTGTGTGTGTGTCTGTGTGTGTGTCTGTCTGTGTGTGTCTATGTGTGTGTGTGTGTCTCTGTGTGTGTGTCTATGTGTGTGTGTGTGTGTGTGTGTGTGCGTATCTGTGTGTGTGTGTGTGTGTGTGGCAGTGGCAGTGGTATAACTAAATGGAGCTCCCTGCATGTGCTGAGCAAATGCTCTATCACTGGGCTCTGTCCCTAAAGTTGCTAGGGGAACTGAGGCTTAGTCAGCCATTAGGAGGATTGGGTAAATACAGAGCAGAAGAAACCCGGAAGTGCAAAGATCTCGAGCGCTACCAGGGCTGCTGATGAGCTCCGACTGCTCAAATCGGACTTTCCCAGAAGGCCTACAGGAAGCCAGGGTCTGGCTCACTGACCACAGCTGGTACCAGGGAATGATGGTTTTTCCTCCTTCACCTCCTTGAACAGCTTCTGGGGGCAGGCGTCTCTCTTTGGTCAAATCTACCCTGGGATGTAGATGAAGAACTGGAAACTGAGGTTCCTAGTGAAGGGAACAGGAAGATTCCCCAGTATGGGGCTTCCTACCTGGGATGGGGTTCTCTTTAAGAAAGGAAATTCAGCTCCAAGGGAATAGGGTGGAAGAAGATTTTAAAGGGGGTGAGGGGGCGGGGCTAGAGAGCTAGAGCACTGACTGCTCTTCCAGAGGTCCTGAGTTCAATTCCCAGCAACCACATGGTGGCTCGCAACCATCTGTAATGGGATCTGATGCCCTCTTCTGGTGCGTCTGAAGAGAGCAGCAGTGCACTCACATACATAAAATAAATCTTAAGAAAACAAAACAAAAACCCAGCTGCAGGAAGGAAGTCCTATTTTTGACATGGAGCGACCCTGGAGGGTACAACGATAAAAGGAGCACACTGCAGCCTGCAAACGCTGTCGTAGTAAGTGGAATGGATGCTAACTTTTTGACAGTTCTTTCCTGATTGGTTGAATGTAGTTTAGAGATATGTATTCAATCAAAGCCAAGCTGGCCCTCGGAACGATTCATCTCTGCATGGAGGAGACCTTCTGCCTGCCAGGGAGCTCGCTCCTTCTCCAGTACCCAGCTGCTGCTGGCAGGGGAATTCATTTCTGCCCCCACCCCCAGAGCCCTGGGACTCTATGCTTCGATACCTGAAGAGCCAGGAAACCTGCTCCTGCCGCTCCTATCCTACCCTGCAAGTTTGCTCTGCAGAGGACTGCTGTGGTAAATACTAAAAAACTGCCGAACCTTTTATCCCGAGCGCTGGCACCTGTAGAACCACATGGTGCGGCCATGGGCCTGGCCTATCGCGGCTCCCCGCCAAGGACTCCGCCCACACTCCCAGCAACCGCCGCCTGGTAGTTGAGGTATAAACTCCCAACTGCCCGGTGAAATCAGGACTCAATAAACTGAATGCCATTAGCAATCAGATTAAGTTTAATTCTCAATCCACAATGCATCCACACAATAAACTCGCCACCCATGGATTAAAGATAAAGACCGCCCACCTAGATAAATTTACCTATAGAAATCCAACCCTTAAGAAATATTCATGTCAACCTATATCTATGTCGAGATGCATGGTGAGGATCATTTGCATCTGTCTCCATGTTGCCTCTCCTTCCTTTCTGCGTCTCCCTAGCCTTCTAAAGCCTCCCTTCTCGTGCAGTGACGGGCCTCGTTTTTCTTTTGTCTGCCTTCACCTGCATAACGACATCAACCTACACTTCACCCTTTCTGTCTAATTAAAAAACCTTTTCTCTCAAATGTAAGCTGAGCACAACTATTATCATTTTGTGATTTATAAAATATACCTGACACCTAGTCCAACATTTTATCAGTGAGACAGAACATTTAGTTACCTGTTCCAGCTTGCTGAAGGGGAGGAAGGCAGACATGGCCGACGTAAAGCAGACATCGGAGGGAACAGATGTGGACCCGAGTGGAGCAGAGAGGTCTAGAGCTACCCGTGTGGCAGATCGTAGGCTAGAATAATTGGGTTAAGTTTAAACGGTAGCTGGGAAATTGCCCCAGGAAAAAAGCCTAAACGTTAAACTACATTAGAAGTCTTCATGTCTTATTTATACTGCTGGTGTATCCGCAGAACATCCTGCAGTAATCAAACTTAATTTGTTAGATCCTGGTGAGAAAACTGGGAGTGTAGAACAGGGGAAATATTCAAGTAAAGGAATATACAGTTTGGGGTCAATGACTCATTTTCCCCAACTCCCATTATTTATTTATCTATTATTTATTTATTTTTAAAGATGTATTTATGTATATGTATATGTGTATGTATGTGAGTACACAAACTGTCACTGCCTTCAGACACACCAGAGGAGGGCATCGGATCCCATTACAGATGGTTGTGAGCCACCATGTGTTTGCTGGGAATTGAACTCGGGACCTCCGCAAGAGCAGCCAGTGCTCTTGACCAGTGAGCCATCTCTCCGGCCCCCGACTCCCTTTAAAAATTCCTACAGATGACGGATAAAGGACCTGCCCTTTGTATCTTTGGGTTAGCAGCACGCTTAGAAGCAGCGAACAGCATTCTGCTCAGCAGATGAGGTCAAGCAGCTGGACAGCGCTGCAGTCAGGTAACTCAGATCCGGGCTCTGCTCATCAAGGCCTGGCGCTCGAAGCACCAGCTTCCGTACATCTTCTGCCCAGTAGCGCCTCCCTCTGTCCTGTATTGTTAGCACCACTGTGATCTCCTGCTGCCCTTCGCCTGGAAGTGGGGCAGGCTACTCCCTGGTGAGCTGAGGTTGGCCTGTGCTTCTGCGCTCGCCAAGGGGCCCTGTCCTCCTAAGTTAGCTCATATAAAGTGACTCGAGTGTTCTAAATAACGCATCGTAAACCTTGCGCGCCCACATGCCAGTCTCGCCTTGGTCCTCACGGACAACATTTGCTTGTGTTATCGTGATAGGGGCCTGGCGTGGGGCCCAAAGATACATAGTCAGTGTGAACACACTGGAGCTCATACTGCAGGGTGAAGCAGACTAACGGTGTCCCCTGCAGTTTGTGGCTCAGCTTCTTGCCTAAGAGAGCATTTTTATTTTTGAGGAGAAGAAAACCACACACAGGAATGGACACTTAATGCTTAAAGATTTGGCAAAGTCCAGTAAGCTGTCTGCCTATCAGGAACACTCACTGTACTGGCAGACACAACTGTACAGTGACTTCAGAAGGCTGAGGTAAGATGAGCCCTGCGAATCCATCTCTGATTCGTGAGCGTTAAAGTCTTCTCGTGCTAAAGGGGGCCCCTGGAGCATTACTGCAGGTTTTCAGTGTGGATAGCAAATATGTTTATTTGGTGGGAAAGTACTCTATCTGCCGAAGGAAGAGATTGGGTTGTGAGCAAAGACAGCCAGACAGACACTGCTGTATTGTAGTTTACCAAGCAAATATTTGATTATGAGTTATCTGCATTGTTTTTAACCTGTAAAAGCACTGTATACATATTTGTGTGCTATGCTGTCAACATTCACACCAGGCCACGTGAATAGTCTACACGTTCTGCAGTGTTATGACGTCCGGATTATTAATTGGGGCCTAACTATTAAATATGATGTGCTTTTGCAACTCTTCCCCACTGTTCAAACGGGAACCTGTCCCCCTGGTAATGACGGAGAACGGCCAGCATGGCGCATGGACAGTTAAGATTTGTTCAGAGACCATGCACACCTGTTCTGTGAGCTGCATGTCTGTGTGCTCAAGGCAATGTCAAATACACAGATCGATGCAAAATGATCACAAGGGAATGGAGGTCGAGTGTCAGCTCTCTCAGTAACCACGTCGGGGTTGGCCCTTCCTCCAGGGGTCATGACCTGTTTACTGAGAACTGAGCAAGTTACAAACCAGGCACTGTCACGTGCTTTCATAAATGCACACAACAAATCACCAGTGGGTACAAAGGACTCAGGTGGCCAGAGTTTAAGTCCTTGCCCCGAGAGGTATTCCTGTGTGACCAACTTTAAGTGAGCGATGCATCCTATCCGCCCGTCAGCTTTTCTTGCTCACAAAATGGGACAATAATAGTACCCAAGAGGGTTAATATATAGACAATGGCTAGTGCCCTGCTTTAACGCGGCCCGTGTTAAATACTGTTACTACTTTATCTGTGAATAGTTCCTTCTGCAAGAGCTCGTGTTCTGAGAGAAGTCCGTGAATCAGTTCTTGGGCGGTGGATCTAGGTGAAGGAGTCTGGCTGATAGCTGGCATATGGTGTTTAGTAAATACATAATTTTCATTCAAAGTGTACATAGGAAATGGTATCATAGGAAATGGCAGAATAATTTAGGTTATTTCAGAACAGAAACTTCTTCTGTAATATAGTCTCCTGCCTAACACAATCCATTTAAGAAATTGACACTCCAGCAATGATTTTTTTTTCCTTTTTAAACCACTCCAACTCTATAAGCCTCAGTCAGTGACTTTCTGTCTTTTTAAGATTCTGGCCTTCCATGGGTAGCCTAAGGAAGCTGGAGTGTGCTGTTTGTTGCTAAGAGCAAACAAATGGCTCTTTGGTCTAAAGAAGAGCATTTGAGAGAGGCAGAGAGGAGAGCACCAGCATGCGAGCCAAGTGTCTTGGCTCGTGGTTTTGGAAAGGTAGATGATGAAATGGATGGCTTGAATTTGCTGACTCTCTTTACTGATTTATTCAATAGGTGCTCAAGACTCATAGACAAGTCTGAATTCAACCATGAGTCTACTGATTCCAAAATAATTCCAGAGGATGTTAAACTTTTCTCCTTTTGTTCTGACACATGAACCCATTAGACACGATTGCCTTTCTTTCATTAGAGCATAAGGGCATGAACTAGGAGAACCAAGGGACTGGGGAGAAATTTCTATTTCCACCAGTTGTGTAGGTGAAGAAAATCAGTGTACAGTAAACATGAGTAGAAAGCATTCTCTCAGCTTCTGCGAGGAATAACCCAGCAGCTATTCATCTGTACAGCATGGAAATCTATACACATTGACAGACGAGAAATTAAAGCAGTCATGTGAAACGAGACTCTGAGAGTCTTGATTTCCTATTTAAAATATTGCCCAACAGTCAGGAGAGAATGTAAAGCAGTCATCTGTCGGTTAATAAAAACTCCAACTGGTGGCGTACGCACTGAAACCCAAAGGCCAGGGCATGTTTTTCTATTTAGAGTGGGAAAAGCAGGTACAACTTTTTCTATTCAATAAGGAAAGATGGTCCCCTGGCTCCATAGCCTCACCTCCATGTCAAGGCAGGAATATCATAAAGAAAGGGTGACATAGAAAAGCTGCCCCCACCCCCACCCTGTAGTAAATGGAGGAGAGAGAAAATCTACTGGTATGATTTTAAAGGCAAACCTCTAGCTGTCTAAATACATTAACTAGCTTCCACCTCCTAATAGCATCCATTTAGCTAGGAATTCAACAATGACTGAATCCATTGAGGGGCTGACACCCTCATGATCCGATCACCTACAGGAGGGGCAATGAATCAACAAATGAGTCTTTGAGGGTACTTTATATCCAAACCGTAACATTCTGTCCCTGTGTGCTAAAAATCTGTGTCCATTTCATAATGGAAAATGTGTTGTCTGTTTTTATGAGTTTCCAAAGTTTTAGCATCAGCAGAATTGTTCAAAAATCTACATTCACTATGTCCTCTGAGGCTGGAAACAAATGTTTAGCTATGAGGCTCTGTAAAATAAAAATGACACATTATATGCTTATAACATACAAGGATGAGACAGGGGACATCTTCCTATCCCAAAGGGAAAAACAGGAAACTGGCAAGGCAAGATCAGACTAAGCATGGAGACCGTCCAATCTTCTATCTTCTCTCCTGTACCCAAGGTAAAATGGTATCCAAGGTAACATGGTAAGAAGTAAACTTCTTGGGCTGACCCTGCCCATTGCCTTCTGTGTTCTTTGACAGACTTTCCACATTGCTGGCATCTCCAACTTGCTGGAGACTCCACTGCACCTTTGGCAATGTTAGGATAAGCCGCCATCTTCCATGTTGAACTGTAACAGGTTGCCTGCTGGGATTCTGACACAGACACACATTGCTGACCCCTTTCTTTGAATTCTTAGTGGAAACTTCTCCAAGCTTACAACTTCTGCTTTCTGGGTTCATAAAAAAAAAACCATTATCACACAGATGATGCCAATAACTGCTAACAGCTCAGATAAGAGCATCCCTTGGATCATGGCTGTAGTGAGCTCTGAATGTCTGGATGGTAGGACATGAGGAAACACTTTCCTGGAAAGATCTTTGCAAGCAGGGCACGCTGGAGGTGTCTTCTCCCAGCAAAGCATTTGAAATGAGTTACAACTTTTATACCTAGAGTCTAGGTATAAAACGAGTAGGGTCTAGTCGAGTCCTGAGATGTCCTCCAGACATTGTTTCCTTTGGTTTTAGGGCAAAGTGTTTACCCCATTTTTAGTGGTAACAATTTCTTCAGCAATCATAGCTTTCTTAGTTCCAACTTAAAATATTTTATTGCGAAGGAATAGCAGCTGCCAGTTATTCAAATCTTTCCACTCTGCCTTCATTGTTGTTCTGTTGTTGTTGTAATTCTCACTATAGCTCCATCTAAAAGCAGTCGGCGGTGTCCATACATGGGTAGTGGGATGCCTTGAAATTTCCTCCACCAGATCAATTAATTTACCACCTGAAAACTCAGACTCCCACAAAATCTCAGGTTATAAACAAACTGTAGACATGATGGCTCGTGTTGTTTTTTTCCAGAATATAACAGGAATGGACTCTTGCTCAGCTCCTGATAGTCTATTTTCCCATTGGAAAACTCTTGAGCAGTCTCCGTCGTCCACATGCTTGTCAGTGTTCTGTTCCTCTGGGGTAACACCAGAGCTGTCGGTGAGGGCTAGCTTATGCCAGTCTAGGCCACTTCTTCCCTCAAATCACATATTTACCCAATAAAATGAGGGATTCTGCAATAGATCTTGAACAAACGGCTAAGAAAATTCATCCTTTGGACAATTAATTTTTCTTAAACAGGAAGAAGATGTCAGAGAATAATTCATCAGAAGGACATATACAGAGTTGGAGGATGAGCAGAGATTGTCCAATAAACATCACTGTCTTCCAACTCTACACTGATCCCAGATCTTTGGGTTCCCATCAACCTTGACTGTATTACCTGGTTACAAACTCCTGCACTTTTTCCCAGTGACCTGTGACCTTCTTTTTGCACATGGCAAATAAAGCTATAACCTTGTTGGTGGTTGGTAATGACCTTCCTCCTCTATTTATCTTGAGATGAGCTATCTTAAGCACTCAGGAATATTGATTAAAGCTACTGTCTTAGATATTTTATTTGAAAAATGAGAACTTTTACCTGGATAATCCTCAAACTATTGTCTAACCCTAAAATTTCTTGGATGTGAACCAGGAGATACGTTTGAGCACGTGGTACCCATGTGAGTCCCAAATGCAAGACTGTGTGCAGAAAGGGAATATCTTCTTATACCCAGAGTGCACAATCTTGGAGCATCTTGGGATAGTTAGTGAATTCTAGAAAATTATGCAAACTTTAAACATCATTAAACACGTATTAAAAATACTGCAATATTTCTGGCCGGTCTGGAAGTTATGATCTTTCTGCCTCAGTCTCCTGGGTGATGGGATTATAGGCATGCACAACTATGCTTGGCTCTTTTGATTGTCGATGAGATATGGTCTTACACTGTAGCTGAGGCTAGGTTTAGATTGAGAGCTCACTATGTAACCCGGGCTGGTCTCAAATTCATGGCTGTTCTTCTGTCCGTGCTTCTCAAGTTCTAGGATTACAGGCAAGAACCATCAAACCTGGATTTAAAGGTTTTTTTCCTCTTAAGATTTTGTTAACTGTAAATATAATAAATAACACAATTCCTGGAAGCCAGTACACTGCATCTGTAGATGTTGAAACATATACGTAGCTTCACCACACCTTGTAAGTATAAAATGGTGGTCTGTTCATTGTATTAGTCTGCTCTGGTCCAGCCAGGGGAAATCTGTGCTTTAGATTTACTGATGTAAAGAGGGTAGCTTCCAATAGGTGCCTGGCTTGCCAAGCACTTTTTCATGAATGATGAGGTCCCTAAAAATCCATTCACACTCCACAGAGATCTCTGCTGCCTATCACAAAATGCAGTCTAGGCGTGACTTGATAATATGGGCATACTGTGACACCGTGACTCTGTTCAAAAGTGCAGTACACAAGGTCACATGGCTGTAGTCCTCTGTTACTATTGTGTGATGTGCTCCCCCAATCTCCTATAGTCAGACTTTTTGTTTTTTTGTTAAGGCAAAGTAACATAAGAACAAATAATTAATTATTGATTTGACAACTGTTACAGTCAAAACAGACTGTCATGTGTTGTTTTTCTTGTCCCATTTGGAATTTAAATTTGTTAATTCTTTCAATTAAATCTGGATCCCACAATATGTTTCTGGGACTCTAGTTATTAACAGGAAAATATGTTATTGTACAACTGAGTGAATTTATTGTTTTATAAACTTTGTTATTTATTATTAGATTAAGAAGCCTAATGAGATAGTAATTTAGGGCTTTATTCAGACTATGAGCTCCATTTTATGTAGAAATACTTTATTTGCCCTCAAGTACAGTTTAAGGTAAAATGAGATATATAAAAATTTCACTTCTCAGATTAGATCTAAATGCTTTGTGAGGGCCCAAGGAGATGGGTGCTCTTAGTGCTGGTATATGATGTTAGCTGGCAGAATCTGAGTGGCAGAAGGACAAAATCATTCCAGATTCAAACATTATAAAGTAAAGTATTAAGGGTAAGAAGGGCAGAAGTTGGAGATGAGGCAGTTGTGATAGTCTGAACAAGGAGAGGAGAGGTGTATTCAGGACATACACTGTCAGAGTCCAACCCTGGTGAGAAGGGAGTTGGAGTAGGTGAACAGCAGTAACATCTGTCCACCAGAGGGCAAGAGAGCCCAGTTGGAATGGGAAAGACATTCATGGAGTGTGGATGTGCTTGGCAGAGCTCCAGAGCCAGGTCAAACAAAGGGTTCTTGGGATTGGCCCGGAAGAAGGCATCAAAACAGTGTAGAAGCTAGACAAGGTGACATGTGCTTCTAGTCCTATCTCTGTAGTCTGCTGAGATGAGGAGAGTGAGTGAACCTATGAGTTCATGGAGAACCTTGGAAACATAGTAATACACCATCTCAAGCAAGCAAACAAAAGGAGAAAGCAAATATAACAGTGAACATCCCAAGGTTGGAGCCTTAAAGATAGTGTCTATACGTAGTGGGAAAATGTTGGTTGAACTGTGTAGAGAACAATAGCATGGTGGAGGGTTGATCATCTTAGTAAGCGAATGGAGGATACTGTGAGACACGGTTCTTACAGTTGAAGAATAAAGTGGTAGACATTGGTAGCTTAAAGTAAACCTCATGGTTTTGAATTGGAGTTGGGAATGTTGGCAGGAACTCAGGATTTAAATTCTTCTCAGTAGTTATAGGGACAAGTAGATATAGAATATATCTGTATGCATATGATTTGTGATAAAAGCTTTCCTGGGAAGATACAGCACACACACATTCACTCACCCCAGATAGGGAGCACACAACAGACCAAAGTACAGATACCGCCAGAGTCCAGTTTCATGAATCATGAGTTGTGTTGAGGTTACTTACAGGAATATAGGTAGGGGTTACTTTCAGGATCAGAAATTACTCAGAGACAGCTGCATCACTAAAGCTCACCCCATCATGGCCGGCAGCTCACAGAAGCTGGAACCCTGGAGTTTACTGCCTAGCCTGATGGCGGCTCAGGTTAGAGAGTATTCTTTCCACATGACTCTGGTCTAAGCCTCTTCAGGTAGCTAGACTGGTTTCTGTTTCTTTCAGGCAGCTGCTCTAGTCTCAGTCTTCTTTGCATCTCAACTTGGTTCCTCTAAGAGGGACTCTCAACTTTTATAGTTACTTTAGCAAGGAAGTGCCTAGTGAATCTGCTCAGTTTCAGGGACCTCCTGAAGCTTTTTTTGTGTTGTTTACCTTCCTGTTAAAGGATCTCCTTTGCAACATGGAATGCTTCAGGCTTGGAGGAAACTGGTGTAGCATTTGAGTGCATGCAAATGCATGTGCATGTGTGTACACTTGTGTGTTCGTAGGTTCACCACAGATTCACTCTCTCTATCCATAAGAACCCAGAAAGCCCTGCTCATTGGTAGCAGTGAACACAGCTAGTGTCTAGATTTGGGGTTATAAATATCTTTAGTACTGAAAGAACCAAAGATCACCGTGCAAATGGTGCCAGATCTGGACCAGGAAAGTAGGGACCAAGCTTGAATTATCTTACTATCAAGACATGATGAAAGAATAAAAGAAGTGTGTATAGAGCACAGCTGCAGCTTGGGTAGGTTGAACAGGTCTGTGGTGATCAATAAATGGCTACGTGGTTAAGAGCACTGACAGCTCTTGCAGAGGACCCAAGAGCACTTCCCAGCATCTACATGTCTACTTACAACTGCCTGCAACTCCAGTTGTACGGAATCCAATGCCTTCTTCTGACCTCCTGGGGCACCTGCATACACAATATGTACATAACTCACATAGGCACACCACACACACACACACACACACACACACACACCTCTTTAAGAATAATTTATGATGCTAATGAATTATAACCTACCACATCAAGAAGTTTGTAATGATATGATGGAGTGAATGAATGAATGAATGAATGAATTGGAAGGTTAGAGAAAAATGGAATAATATATAACTTCAAAATACCTTCCCACAAAATCCCTATTAATCAAAATGGGAAAATCGTTGCTTTATAGTAAAGAGACCTAATCAACATCCCTTAGTCAGCAGAGGGACTGACAGCACAGGCTTAAATCATGGACTACCTGATAGGATGGGCCCAAAGAAAAGAAAAACTCGCCTTCTGAGGTGCGTATAAAGCTTCGCCCTGAATCCAATAACGAGGAAATAGCAGGTGAACCTCAGCCCAGGGACAATAGTCAAATAACTGACCTTCAAAGGAGCAAGGTCACACAGGTCAAGGAAGGCAGGAGGAACTTCTCCAGCATAAAGGAGACTGAAGAGAAATTTAAATGCACCTGGGGCTCCAGCCGGATCCTTTAGAAATTTGGGAACTTCAAATCAGTTGGTGTGATCCGAATGGAATCCGAGGGGAATGGTGTGCCAATGTTCTCTTCCTTGTTTTGATAGCTGTGCTTGTGGAATAGTAAGGAGAACGTCTAATAAAATATTTGGGGGCTGGAGCTGAGGCACCCTGTCAGCCACTCACTTTCATACAATTCAGGATAAAATTACTTTCTCTATTCTTACAACTTTTCTGTTGTAACTTGTCTGAGTTTGTTTCACAACACAACACTTTAAAATGCATATACAAACCCTTCTTTCAGAAGAAGGTTACAAATGGATGCTTTTATGCTATCTCCTGTCATATAGGCAAAGTTTTCTTGCTATAACAATATTTGCGGACCCCTTGTAGAGAGAGAGAGAGTGAGTACTGCAGGTGGACGCCTTAATCCCGCACTTGTTACTGCTTCCATTCGCAGGACACAGCATCCAGCTCGTTTGCAGGGACTCTGTGGAGGAGCGGGCATCACCCAGGGGTACAAATCCTAAATCTATTTCTGTGTCCCGGGCTGAGGTCACTCTCACTAATTAAGGCACATAGAGAAAAGCCAGGATGCCAGCTAGGCAGAAGCTGCTGAGTGACGCGGAATAAAGTCTGGGGCAGCACCCGGAAAACTGAATTAGACCCCAGCATCTCTCGGTCACCTCAGTGTGTGTGTGTGTGTGTGTGTGTGTGTGTGTGTGTGTGTGTGTGTGTGTGTGTGTTGTGCATGCATTCACGTTTACAACTGTGAGAAGAGGGTATGTGTTTTCATCCGGACACCCAAGGTCGACATTAGCACTCTGTAGATTTGGGTTTTTTTAAACCCTACTTTTAATAAAGGTTCTTAAGAGCTTTAACCTCCCTTCTAGCTCACCACCCAGCAGAGGTGGAAAGGAAAAGTTATTAGGATACAGGGGAAATGGAGCTGTTTAGAAATAGCTTTTGTGTGTGTGTGTGTGTGTGTGTGTGTGTGTGTGTGTGTGTGTGTTTTGGATCCAATTCAGTCTGAGTTGTCAGGATAGGTAGGAGCAGTCCAGTTCAGTCCAGTTCAGTCCAGTTCAGTCCAGTTCAGGATAGCAAACAGGAACCAGCAGGGAGCCATTCTCTGCCCTGTGCCTCTCTCAGTGAAGTGAAGAGCAGCTAAGAGGAAGACTGAAGGCAAAGCACTCATTGCACAGCTAGCTATGCAGACCCCTACCCAACGTCCATTAGGTCCGATTTATACACCCTCCAGACATCACGTGTCCTCCCTCCTACCCACAGCTCTGGCTTCTACAGGTCTTCCTCACAGAAACACCACATGAACCCATCTTAGCACCCCATGTGAGTCTGTGTCAGCTGACATCACTCTGCCAATCAGCCCGAGTCTGCAGAACTGGCAAGAAACCACAGACTTTTTTTGGTGCATTTCTTTCTATGAAGCCACAACAAATGACGACCATTAAGGAATGGCAAGGTGTACCAATACCATCCAGTGTCATCTCTTAGGTCCTTCTTAACAGCATACATCTTTTCCATGTTTGCTTTAGCAAAACATCCTTTCACCTGTGTCTGCTTGAGGAAAGCGTCCTTTTAACATAACTGACCTTGCAAAGAAACCAGAAGTTTCCACTTCATCTCTCCATCGTATTCACTGGATCCAGACCCTCGGTTGAACACATTGCTCACCAAGAGGATAGTCTGGCTAGGCAAACTTGTTCTAGGGGTTTCCTGTCTCTTCCTGTCCAGCACTGGAAATACAGGCAGCCACAGGGCCCACCTTGCATTTACGTGAGTTCTGGTGATCCAAACACTGGCCTTCAGTGGGCAACATGGCAAATAATTTAACCATGGAGGTATCTTGCCAGTCAAAAGATTGCTGTTAATTGAGGTATAAAATGGAATCTCGCCATTACACAAGGTTTGCTGATAACATCAATTCATATTGATGTTAGGACTGCATAAATACCTTCTCCATCCCTGCTTGGCCTCTGCTCTTTGGGTAGAGGAACCAGACACATCTACCCTCCAGCTAGGAAAGCCAAAACTTTCCCATACATTGCCCAAAGTGCTCAGGGAGACAAAGTTGGGCCTAGATGGGGCCTGCTCCTTCAGAGAGGAAACCTACTTTGGAAGTCAATGTGTTTTTGACAAACTACACTGAAATAACCAGAAATTGCATTAGTTGTTGAGTTTCCTCTGGAATCCACGTCATAGGGCCTTGTAATATGCTAAATCTAAAATAATCATAATTTCTAACAAAGGATTCATTTAAATAATCATGGCATAGTTCCAGGACTATGGAGACTATGCACTGTGCAGAAGTTCCATCTCCAGGGCAAATCTGACTGTCACAATGTTGGGCACTGGCTCTAGGTCAGCCTTGCTGCCGGGGAAGCCAGGTGAGCAGCAAGGCTACAGACAATAAAGTAGGTCCATACAACAGACAAACAAATAAACAAACTGACCAGTGGTGTGTCGTGCCCTTAGTCCCAGCACTCGGGAGGCAGAGGAAGGTGATCTCTGAGTTCGAGGCCAGCCTGGCCCACAAGAAAGAGTTCCAGGACAGCCAGGGCGACACGGAGAAACCTTGTCTCAAAAACAAAAGAAAGTGATCAAGTGTGCTATTTCTAAGTCAGCACAGTTACAAGTGCTATCTACACTTCTCCTTCAGAAGCAACAATAGTGTCTTGAGCTGAGGCGACAGGGCCTTGAATGCCCTGGTTCCCGAGTTATTACCTGGAGAAGAGATTTAAGGGATAGCTACCTTGTCCACTGTGGCATTTGCAAAAACAAAACTTTGGGGTGTGTGTGTGTGTGTGTGTGTGTGTGTGTGTGTGTGTGTGTGTGTGTGTGTAGGCCTGAAGTTAATGTTGGCAGTCTTTCTGATCGCTCTTCCATTTTTCATTTTGAAACAAGATCTCTCAGCCAGGTCTCTCAGTCAAACCCAGAGGCCTCATATATGGCGAGCTTACTAGGCTCCACCTTGTGAGACTGGAATTACACACAGGTCATCTTCCGGGCTCCCAAACCGAACGTAACTTCCAGCCGCCATGATGTCAAGGTTTATTTACTACTGAGTAGTTTCTCCCAGCTGGTACAGATACTCATACTTACAAGGGATTCGGTCCACAGACAAGCAAATGTAAACAGCGAACACATTTCAGGGCAGGCTTTCTGCTGATTTATTTCTACCATTCATTTGGAGGAAGATTTACCCTCCAGCTGCAACATTGTCAAAAAGGGATTCAATCACGAGCGTGGTGTTATCTTCATTTGGGGGAGACTCGCAATTCTTTTCCTGTCAGAAGACAGGGCAGGCAGAATGCTCTTCAATGCACACGCTGCAAAAAATGTTAAGACAAAGGAAGGCTTTAAACCCGGAGAGGAGAAAATTCTACATTGGTGGCCCGAAGAAAGAGAAACACCAGACCCGCCCCTCCACGCACCCGGCACCGCGCACATTCGGTTAGACCCTCACAACCTCGTTTAGACAAACAAAGGTCTAAAAATGCAAAGCAACGGTGCAAACCCCGTCGTGAGCAGAGTTTGAGAAAAGAGATTTCATTAGATTGTCAGGCCACCCCACCTCCCAAAGTGTCGCCTGTATTTAGGACTGGCTGCCTGTAGTCTTTCTGCTCTATTTGCTGCCTGAACGTTCATTATTTTAGATCAAAGAAAAACAGAAGAAGCCACTCACGCGCTTCCCCAGTGTCTCTCTCATTAAAAGTAATTATTTTCCCAGTTCAGTCCTCTTTGTTCACAGTCATGTCCAGTGAGGAAACGGGTCTTAAGAAACCCAATTATGTCTGAGGCGGTTTCAGAATCCGATAAAAGGGTTGGGGGCTGGGACTGTCGAGTGCGACCCGGTGGGGGGAGGACTTCACATTTCCCGCACCCTGCCGCATTAAGAATTCTGCTCCCTAGGATTAGCTGGGAAAGCGCTTGGCCTTAAATAGAGAAATTTTCCACTTTTAATGTCTAAAGCTGAAAATAATGAATTTCATTAAAAACGAATGAACTCGTTTTCAGTATTACTTTACAGCACATGATTTAATTACTGCGCCAGCCAATGACGAATCACAAGTCATCCTAGGAAGTGTTTGGTAATATTGTACAGCTATGGATTTTGCTGGCCTTATTTAATGAATCTATAAAAGACACATAAATGATTCCTCCAGACAGAGAGGTGTGATTCCCAGTTCGCTGCGGAACAAATATATTGATTATTATCAACACACCAATTAAATGTTCCTATACAAATAACTTCACAGAGGGGACCTTAAAGCCTAGTCTAACATGATTTGTGCTATTTCTTATTTGTTTTTTTTTTTAAGAGTGTTGTGTCTTGAAGACAAAAATAATGTATTTAAAAATTTAAAAGGGTGGTTAAAAATTAAAAAACCAAAAATCCCACCTCTCACTTACAGAGAAGAGAGATGTGGATGGACACTGTAGGAATCTGAGTCCTGGAAGGACCTGGTGCAGAGCCCATGTTCCATTTTTAGCTCTGATGGTGGTTTTTCATGATTGCTAGCGACGTGCTTGCTTCCTGGTGCCAATCATGCCCACCTGGAAACAGGGAAAACTTCCCTCCCTGGGGTGTGACTTTGTGACACCTCACTTCTCCAGAGGAAGGGGGTGGGGTGAGTCTGGTTCTTTTTACCTTTTTAATGTTTTACTGTTACTTCACGTTTATTATTTCCATGACCACAGGCTAGAAGTTTGAAATGTAAGACAAAATCCAGCCCAGATGGAGCTGAACCAGTAAGAAGATGTCAGGTAGCATCAGTGAAGCCGAAGGTCCCTTTCAAATACAAGCACAGTCAACACCACAAACACCACAAACGGTTTAGTACGTTCATCCTGCACGAGCGAGCACAGAGAAGTGGATAGAGCCACAGATCGTACGCAGACGGTAACGTTCCGTTGGTAATGCGTTTTACTGACCGTGAAACACCTGTATGACCCACCCACCCATCATAAAATGAGGATGTACCCAAACTCGGTGGCTAGAAGTTGCTGGTACTTCATATTTCCCAGTGTTTCCTTAAATCAAAAACATCTTGAGGTGCTGGAAAGGTGGCTCAGCGGTTAAGAGCACTGGATGACCCTTCCCGAGTTCAGTTCCCAACAACCACATGGCGGTTCCCAGCCATCTGCAATGGGATCCAATACCCTCTTCTGATGTGCATGAAGACAGTGTGCTCATATACATGAAATAAATAAATAACTTCTAAAAAATATTTTGAAAGCATTTCAAACATATTTGTTCTCTCAGTGCATAAGAAGGTCAAGCCAATGTACCACCCACCTTGCCTCATATGGATGGCGTTTAGGATATAAAAGTCCTACTTACTAAAGTACAAAAAGGAAGTCCATAGTCAAGAAACACATTTACGTCTGTTGTCTGCGGTGGGTTTTAAATACAAGCCGTCTACATGGTGTGTGAAAATGCTGAAAAGGAGAAGCACCATATTAAGATTAAATGAATTAGAATATTTTAGAATTTATTTATTTATAGGCCAGGCAATAAATTATTCTGAACAATGGGAACCAATACCACCTTGATAAGGTGACTCCAGGGGATTTTAATTAGTTTGGGGAGCATTTTAAACCTCGGTGTCCAATATGTTATGTAATTCAGTACATCACAGTAAGAAAATGAGACTGTCTCCTTCTTACTCTGATCCAACTCAATTCTTCTAGGTCAGCTTTATGGAAAACAGGCTTTTAATACAAGAAGAATTCTGATAACTTGGCAAGCTTATTTTTCTCCCTACCCCCAATTAAAAAGCTAGGAAGCATTTTGCTAGCTGGCTACACTTAGAAGTAAAAACTATTAAGACAGTAGTTGAACTGTTTTAAGCCAAAAATCAGTCTATACAGTACTAGACCCCCTTCCATTTGCATTCACTGGAAGGTTCTTTTTTTTTTCCATTCAAGAAGTTGAAGTGCCTTCTGGTTCTAGCTTTGGAGAAAGTTCAAGAATAAGTTTGTCCCAAACCAAAAAGGGTGGTGTTACAGCCAAGGCCTGTAGGATGGGTATGTTTAAGAGATTAAATTCTCTTCACTCTCCACAACGTAAAGTGGACATTTACCAACTGCACTTGTGAGAAGTCAATCTAGTAAATAGCAAGCACCCGGCAAGGTAGGAGATGACCTAAGGGTCTTTAAATGCAGAAGAAAATAGTGTTTAAAGCATTCCCCTGGTGGAGGAGATGGCTTGGTGGGCTAACTGTTTGCTGTGCAAACCTGAGGACCTGAGTTCAGATTCCCCAACCCTCGGGTAAAAGGCAGACATGCTCGCATGCATCTGATCTGTAATCCCAGTGTCCCGCAGAGAGCAAAGAAGAAAGATGTGGAAGCCCGTGGAAACAGAAGGGTCGACTAGTTTGCAGTGCACAGCGGTGAACTACAAGAGAACCTGTCTCAAGCAAGGTAAAAAATGGAGACTGGTATCACAGGTCATCCTCTGATACTACCCTTGTGCCATGGCATGACTGTATCCACACCAGAAAGATAAGAAATGGTGTCTATAAGTCTAGTTCACATATGAGGCTCTAGTGGTTTGAAGGAAAATGGCTCCCAGAGTCTCACAGGGAGTGGCACTATTTGAAAGGATTCAGACCAACAGCTTAGTTGGAGTAGGTGTGGCCTTATTGGAGGAAGCGTATTACTGGGGTCTTCGAGATTTCAGATGTTCCAGCTAGACCAAGTGTCACTTTCCCTCCCTGCTGCCTTCCCATCCAGCTGTAGAACTCTCAGGTCCTCTTCACCACCATGACAATCTGCATGACACTTATGCTTCCCACCAAGTGAATCGTGGTCCAAGCCTCTGAAACCGGAAGCCCCAATGAAATGTTGTCCTTTATAAGAGTTGGTGTGGTCATGGCGTCTCTTAGGGCAATAGAATCCTAACTAAGACAGGGGCTTTCATGATTTTGTTTAAATTCAAACCCGATGTTACAATGGTTCAGTCAAGTGTATCCTTTTTAAATAGTTCACTTGAGCCGTGTATGACATTTCTCTTTATAGGTAAAAATTAAGTTAGATAATATTTTTATGGTATGAAGATACAAACATGAAAATGGAGTGTATATAGCCCAGTAGTATAGTGCTTGAGCTTGCAAGAGACCCTGGGTTCATTCCCCCGTGCTGCCAAAACAAACAAACGTCGAACTGTCCAATATGCTCCAGGCACAAGAAGAGTGAGACGCTCTTTCCTTTCTCTGAGAGGAGAATGCTGAGAACCTTAAGAACCCCACAGTATCATTACAGAATGTGCTATGCGTGTTGGGGGCCAGTTGTGGTTTTCAGTCCTCTGTTTCCTCCCTCTCAGGGTGTCTAGGCACCGCTCCACACTGGGCTGAGAGGATAAAGCAGAGTCTGGACCATGCTGGGTCTGCAGGATCCCAGTCTGACTGGGAGTGAGTGCCCTAACTTACCAGGACCTTTTTCTTTGGAGTCATCCTGCGTGAGAAAGTCTGGAATGGATCATTCTCCACCTAAAGGGATCAGAAGAGGGGCTGGAGAGACGGTTCAGTAATTAAGCACACTTGGGCTCTCCCAGAGGACCCAGGTTCGGTTCCCAGCACCATATTAGATAGCTTCCGACCTCCGATAACTCGAGTTTCAGTATCTGCATACACTCAGTGCATATACATATATACTACACACACACACACACACACACACACACACACACACACACACACACACACACACAGAGTCTCTTTTTAAAGGGTGGATCCTAAGAATCTTTGTTGATAAGTGATTCTCTGATAGTGGAGACAGTCTTGGAGTTCTAGTCTTTGGTGACAGTGCTGGTGGTACACCTTCATTCTGATTGATGTCTCTCTCCACACCTTTCTTTTAGCAGTCATTTTGCTGATGGAACCTGAAGCAGCTGACGTAAGAGAATTTCCACTAATGCCCTTTGCGTTGTGGTAAAGTCATAATGAGTTGCTCCTGCAGCTGGCTTTCTCCTTGGGGAAAATGATCCAAATGATCCCGTGCTTGGTGCTTTGGGTCAGTGGTCCTTGCTGGTAGTAAAGTTGTCTCAGGACTAACTATTCAAGGCAGTGGGGATGGGGAGGGGCCTCCGACACCCCCCACTACTTATTACGTGGAAAAAAAACCAAGACAGTCTAATTCGTTACAAAGCTTCCCACAGTGCTTTGTGTCCCAGAATGCCCAAAGGCGGACAGGGAAAGAAGGTGAACCCTTTTTCAGGAAGATTCCACAAATTCTGGAATGGACTCAAAACCACCCACATCTTTATCCATCTCTATTCAAATTTAATCATTTTGTATTTTTCTTCAACAGATACAACCCACAGTTTTCTCTCTGAAAGTCGTGCCAAGGCTGGAGGCGAGGCTAGGCGTGGGTCTTCTCTCCCGTGTACAGCGTAACAGAAACGGTGACATCAAAAGCATCTCTGTTGTTGAACCTCTCGAAGCATTGGTGAACCCCAAAAGACCACCAAGGAGTTGTTTCTGGCGTAGTCACATTAGAGTCTCTTCATTACAAACAGGAGTTTGGGCTTATTCACCACAGCCCACAGCCCACAGGGTGGTTTGGTGAAGCAGCCCAAACTGAACTCTCATTGGGACAAGGCTTTACAGGAAATGGAAGTAAGTGAGGGGGCGGGGTGGGGAACGTCCCGCCTGGAAAGCATCTAACTGAATGTCTATTGTAAGACGACAGGTGGGTGCTCTGAGGCAGGACACGATCTAATCACAAATGATCTGAAAGTACACGTGAAACAATCAGACTAATCTTTGATTAAATGTTGCTAGGAAGTAGCTAGGGGGTAACTCTCTGGCTAAGGACGAGCTGTGTTGTCCTTTCAGGTACTTGGGTCCAGCTTGGGTTCAGCTACAGGCCAAGTTCTCAAGCTTCTTTTCTTTTAAGACGGAGGCTTGTTTCAAGATGGAGTAGGTTTGGCCTCTCACTGTAAGCTTTCCATCAGTGGTCAGCAACACTCAACTCCGCACTCTTCTAAGGGATGCCGTGGTAGCTTAGAGCTGAGCGTCCCAGGTTCCAGTGTATTACCAGATAAAAAGCCACCCACAGGGTTTAAACTGTCAATACCTGTAATGCATTTGGCCTTATTTTCAGAGGTTATGGTTCTTAGGAGTTGAGATCCAGAGGTTCTGGCTGGTGCCAACTGCGGGGACCCTGAGACCGGAGTGGAGGAGAATCAGGTCAAGCTGTTGCTGGGTGGGTTTTAGGCTCCATGGGTGAGGGCATGTCTGACTGGTTCACTGCTACACCTCTACTACCCTGTGTGCCCCAGCTCACAGAAATGACCGCATGGTGCCTTCATGAATGAGTAAATAATCAAGTGAGGATGCAGGAGTTTTTCATCATAGAGAAGTGAAACATTGAGAAATGAAAGAAACACAAACTTTGCATATGTGAAAAAATATACAGCTTCCTTTTTCTTGTTTGTGTTTGTGTGAGCCTTGTTTGTGTGGTATATGTGTGTGCTGGTGAGCCCATGGACAGAGCGGGCAGCAGCCAGTGTCTTTCTCTATTGCTTTCAACTTTATTTTTTAAGACAGGAGCTTTTTGCTGAGTCTGGACTCATCCGTTGGCTACACTGGAGGCCAGGAAGCCCTAGGAATCCTTTAGTCTCTGCCTGACCCCAATGGCATTTTAGGCATAAGGGTGCTGGGGATCCCCGATGATTCAGGGCCTCATGCTTGCACAGACATCACTTCAGCTAAGGTGTCACTCCCTAAGCCCCCAAGTATTTACAGCTGAAACATCGTAAAAAGTCTACAGCATGAGAAAAAAAAATTTACTTAGAACCATGTACAAGAAGATGATAAATACAGTCCCTAGACTACAAAGAACTTTTTCAAATCAGAGCAGGGGAAAAATCAAAGCACTTCACTGGGTAATTGATAAAAGAAGAAACCCACACAGTTAATTTCTGAAAGGAAAAAGGAGACGATAGAGACATGCAAATGTGAGCATGAGGCGTTGCTCAGACCAATCAGATCGGGACATTACGGATGAGGCAATGCAGAAATGTGGATCAGATTTCGCAGGGAGCTGATGAGTTGATGTAGCCATTCTGTCTCTAGTCATTTAGCCTTAATTTTATCTTTGTCTTAATTTAAATATTTGATTTAATCTTGAAATAATTACATAGGCATATACATTTAGAAGAAACTAATAAAGCAAACCACCAGGGAGCCATCTGCCTGCATCAACCAGTTGGGTTGCTTTCCCCTGTCACTGGGAGGTTTCTCTCTCCTCTTTTCTCTTCCTGATTCTCCTTTTCTTTTTTTCCCTTGGGGACAAATAGAGAGAGAATGCTAATTGCAAACACTGATGAATGGAGGTTGAGGAATGGTTAGTTGCTGTTTGCATCCCTTTAATCATGCTGATAATTCATGTTTACATTTCCACGTTCTGTGGGAAGATCAGACCCACCAGCCTCTTCTGGCTGACGTCCCTTCTTTTAAGAGATCTCTTCTTTCAGTGCCTAAGGGAGGCCCCCGCCACGCCACTGTGCTGTGGTGACAGTAAGTCAGCACACCCGACCTTTTCTAACTTTGGAAAGCAACAGATGACTCCTTTCCTGTGTGGTTTTTTTTGTTTTGTTTTGTTTTATTTTGTTTCTTTTTTTTTGTCAGGCTTCAACTCTGTCTTTGCCTTTGCCATACAGAAACTCATTACTTTTTCTTTTTTTTTATTATATATCTGTGTGTGTGTGTGTGTGTGTGTGTGTGTGTGTGTGTGTGTTTGTGTTGTGTGTGTGTTTGTGTTAAGGGCAAGTGCACACCTGCATGCCTGTCCCCTAAGCATTATAAGGTGCCTACCAGCATCTGTGACCCGCACTTACCAGCATTCCTTTACCCCAAGTTGTGACATGATGGAATCAGAATTTACAACCAAAATAAGACACAAGTCAGCTTGTAAGTCTTCTTTATCTAAATGGAGTCTTCTTCCTCCTGAATCCCAGCTGAGAGACTGACCTCACTTCCAGTCACCATGGGAAATGGTCTCAAATGCATCATAGGCCCTTTTCAGGCAGCGAAGATGTGTCCCGTACACTCAGGGTTACCTTGTCAACTTCAAATATGAATTTAAAACACCACCAAAAATCCCAGTCCTGTCGGTTTAGCGTGTACTTGTGAAAGATCATGAAGTATCTGACAGTATGGGAAGATGGAAGGCACCTTTTTTAAACATTCACTTTATATCCTGCTCGCCCCCCCCCTCTGGTCACCCCCTCCCACAACCACCTCAGAGGAGAGGATGGGTATCTCCCAACTCTGGAACAAGTCTCTCCGTGGCTAGGCACACCCTCTCCCACTGAGGCCAGACAAGGCAGCCCAGCTAGAAGAACATAGCCCACAGACAGACGACAGCTTTCGGGATGGTCCCCGCTCCAGTTGTTCAGGACCCACTTGAAGTTCAAACGTCATGTTGACAGAAGAACTAGTAAGGTAGTAGCAAAGTTCAGAACCCCAGTAAAACTCATAATTGAGGACCACAGGAGTTGGGACCATGACACCCCAGTGAGAAGATCATGACAGCCCATCATGTAGCATGGAATTCAGAGTTCTCCATACTAACGAGGTGTCTGGAGAGGCCCCAGGTGTTTAGCCAACGAGCTTCTTTTCCTGGGCATCCCTTCTTGCAAATCTAGTTAATCTTCTAGTTAATCTCTGGTTCACCCTGAGTAAGTTGTACACATCTTTATCCTCCATGAATAAAGCAGTTTGGACAAGCGAGGACTGTCTCCTTCATCGAGGACCACCTTCGGGGAATGGGGAGAGGTTCACCACACAGAGCAGTGCCTGGCACTCCTTTGTAAGAGTCTAGAAGTGGGTGTGGCCTGTGATGACAACATACATTTGGGCCACTCAGTCTCCCTCTAAAGCTGCTGGACCGGTCAGAGAACCCTTTCACTAGAGACTGGGCAGTGAGGATTGCAGCCAGCTTCACAGGTGGCCTGGCTCTGAAAGGGCCCAGGCTTGTTTAACTTTATATAGTCTGTCGCCACCCGCTGTGTGTCTGCCTGCCTGTTGTCCTGTGTCCGTGTCCGTGTCCGTGTCCGTGTCCGTGTCCGTGTCTGTCTGTGCCTGTGCCTGTGCCTGTGCCTGTGCCTGTGCCTGTGCCTGTGCCTGTGTCTGTGTCTGTGTCTGTGTCTGTGTCTGTGTCTGTGTCTGTGTCTGTGTCTGTGTCTGTGTCTCTCTTCCCCTCTCCCTTAGTTTCTCCCTTCCTCTCCTTTTATATAGATAGGGTCCTAGAGTCTCACAGTGTTACCAGGCTTGCTCCAAGCTCAGGGTCCTCCTGCCCGGAGCCTTCCAAGCAGCTAGAATTACAACCATATGCTACCATCTCTGACCTTACTCTTGCCCCCAGGAGGCTCTGCATTCTTGCTTTTATCAGAAGGGGCCATGCAAAGTGTGTGATCCGCCCTGCTGATCAAAGGTGTTTCCTGTCTTGTTTCTTTTTAGGAAGTTGTCTTCTCGGTCCCTCCTCACCTTTCCTCTTACCTCTGAGGAACTTTCATTCCTGTAATAGTAGTAAGCTCAGGGCTTTCTGTCAGGTAACGTTGCCCCTCTGTGTGTCCATGTAAGTGTTCCACACTTGTTTAGAGGAGACTTGGTGGAGCTGGGATGCTCCATGTAATAAACGCATTCTAAACTCAGAACAGTGCAGTTAGCAATGGGTTCCCTGAGACATGGCCCCACGGTGAGACAAGGAACCTCAGAATATATTCAGTGGTGAAACCAGCGAGTAAATGAATCATCCTGTACTTCAGTTCCCTTCTCTTCCCATCATCTTCTTCCCAATAAGGACTTCTCTTTCTCAAGATAGTAAAGTATCACACAGGGAAACCAAGGGATCTTAGAGTCAGGAAGCCAATTCCAGGTAAGGAAGCTAGAGGAAGTCTCTTAGCGAGATTTCCACAGCCATCTTCCCACTCCCCACACACCTTCCCTGAAATGTTTGCATGAGTCACCGGAAGACCCTACTGCTCCTCAAGTCAGATTGCTTAAGTTCTTCCGGTCCACCTGGCTGCCTACCACCTCCAGAGCCCCCCACTGCCTCTCAACAAGAATCACATAGACAGGCCCTACAGTCTTAGGGAGTGACATAACCCACCATGCTGAGAGAAGTGCAGTGTTGGGGAATTATTCTGTGTGCCCTGTGACATTTGTCGGCAAGCATTCGTGCATTCCTGGCAGCCTTTAGGAGAACATTGGACTCTATTGTGTGCTTCTTGCTTAGTGACAGGAATGGGGGAGGGGGCAGTGTTCTGCACGGTTTGGATTCTGAGCTCCCCCGAATGGCTCCATATGATTTTAGAGCCTTTCAGAAGAACACAGCTGTGTCTGACGTTTTCCTGGCCACTTCCAAGGTCTCATTCACTCCCTGGGCCGCAGCATTGTTGTCTCATTGAACTATTGGTACACTGTACTTACTCTAGAGTGTAGGGAATCCCCATGGCTGGCCCTTGGTGTCCTCTGACAAGGTTGCCAACTCCTGCTAAGCCTCTTTTCCTCCCAGTCAGGACTGGCCCCCAGGCCCCACCCAGTTCCTTCCACATTCCTGGTGCTCCTGGACCAGAGGGTCACATCAGCTCCTCTCCCCTCTCCCTTGAGCTACCTCTGAGACCCAGGCCTCCCTCCCTCGTCATCTCCCCCTCCCTATTGTGGTTCTGGCATCCATAACTTCTGGGGATTGAGGCAGCACACCAGGTCCCTTCTGCTTACCTGTATCCTGGCTGTTCGTTCCTTCTACCCCCTTGCTTACCAGTCCATAGCAAGATAAACTCCACCACTTCCATCAGGTCTGATCTCCCTAAACACTTAAATGGGATGAAGTCTTAGTCACCTTCATCCTTTATCTTTACTCTTCCTCCTCGACTAGACTATTTCCCAAACGTACAGTTCCCCGTTATTTTCAATGCAGTGATGCTCATTAAGTATCTAAGTATATATGCTAATGTGTGAACACTGGATTTCTAATATCACGCGGTTCCCTGCACCAGCTTAGTCAGGTGGCCTCCCCTCTGCGAGCTTCTTTCTGGCCTCCCTTATATATTATTTATTTATTTTATCTATGTGAGTGCACTGTCGCTGTCTTCAGACACACCAGAAGAGGGCATCAGATCCCATTACAGATGGTTGTGAGCCACCGAGTGGTTGCTGGAAATTGAACTCAGAACCTCTGGAAGAGCAGCCGGTGCTCTTAACCACTGAGCCATCTCTCTTTTCATATTCTCTTCCTCGATTTCAGATCTGATGTCTGTTTTTACTTCATAATGAAAGTATGGGAGGACATTTTTCCTGGGTCTCTTGAATTCTCTTTCCTCCGCCCTCATGCCTGTCTGACTCGGATGTGGAGACCTGAATCCTCCTGCCAGTACTTTTGATCTCCGGCCCCCAGGTCCTCAGGAAGGAAGGTGCCTTGGTTTTCTGACAGACATGTGGGCTCTGTGCCCTGGAAGAGGAAACGGAGAAGAAAGAACTAGGCGCTTCCTGCACTCTGGGGCTAGAGAGGTGGTCCTGGGAAAGGGGGAGAGCGGAAGTGGTTCAGAGAGCTACTGATCAAGGTTGTAGACAGCACACCACAGAGATTCCCACAGCCTGCCGGGTCCAGGAGCAAAAGCTGGAGGCGATTGAGCCAGGGAGCTCAGACACAGAAACAGGGAGCTACCACTGTGGGGTGGACACCAGGGAAGAGAGAGACTGTGGGAAGAGCAAGCCAAGGTGAAGTTTTAGGGAAGGGGTATGAGCCAGACCGACAATCATGGCTACCAGGAGGACCCTATACCATACCCCCAGGCCCCAAGCTCCCTTTAAGGAATGCTTGCTTCTCTGCAGGGCCCCCCAAGGTAGGCATGGCGGCAGCCGCCGCAGAATAAGCGCCACCTTGTGGCCACTAAGAGGCGCTACAGCCGAGGGGCCACTAAGAGACGCTACAGCCGAGGGGCTTTTGAGCACTGATTTAATCTAGAGGGCAGAGGATGTCTGTGGAGACCAGTTACTTTCAATAAGAAAACGTAGCACTTTATACTCATCAGCTTGGCAGGACGACAGGCATTTCTAGTTCCTCCTCTCTTGAATCTTCAGTGTCTTTCTCTTCCTCGCACAGTGAACAGTGTACAAAAGGAAAGAAACGAAAACCCAACCTGGCCTTTGGTTATCGCTGTTTTGTCTTTGTAGACACCGTGGCACAACGCGTAACGGAAGTCACTGCGATAGTTTTTCAGTATTGCTCCGTGTGCACCCACACACACAGCTTTTCATAGTCCCAAACTCGAACCTTGAACTCAGTCAGCAACCCACTCCTGCCTCAGTTTCTGGCCTCTCATCTCCCGTTCTGAATCTTTTGTATGTACTCTGGCTTTTCTGGGGAGCTGGGAAGTTGACATACCCACCCCAAATTCCCAGACAGTGGGAGACTTCTTAGGAATTCTCTGTGTTTTCTGACTTACTTTCTTCGCCACAAAAGCTTGTATAAAAAAAAGAGAAAACCACCGACGGACTCTGGTGAAGAGAGCTGAGTGTGCAAGAAGCAATCTGTAGGGAAGGTGAGAAGGACATGCCAGGCTGACAGAGCAGTAGGGGAATCTCGGGTGAGGTTCAGTTTGGTTTTCACAGCAGGATGCTGTGTGGTTATGAGGAGAAGAGGTAGAGAGGCCAAGGTGCCTGCCAGATGGGCAGAGGGCAGGTCTGAGGTGGCTTTGTCTGTCACAATGATTAACAGAGAGGAGGGTCTTAAAGAGCAGATGCCCGTCAGAGATGGGTCTAGGAAGGAAACTTGGGTTTGTGGACTATGGTAAACGAACACAGAAGGAAGGAAAAGAAGAGAATGCTGGGAGGAAGCCAGAGAATAACACCGTAGCCCAGGGAAAGCATGCTGAGGACCTGAGGTGGGGAGAAAGGGAATCATGGACACTAGAAACATTCAGAGCAGGAATTTCTGGGCCTGGTGGCTTCCATCCAACGTCCCAGCACTCAGAGATGGCGGCAAGAGGGCCAAGAGTTTGAGACTGATCCCTGCTACATAGCAAGACCATCTCAAAAATGGAAAACAACATCAAATATACATAAATGAAAAGGGGGGGAGGAAGAGGAGGATTTTTTTTTGAAATATTCTTGCTATATAACAGGGATAAGTCTTGATTTGGCTTGGCCATGGTGTCTTATCAGAGAAGTAGAAAGGTAACCAAGACAGGTGGAATAAGGAAGCAGACTGGAGAACGCCTACTGTGGAACGTACGTATTGGGTTGTGAACTCTCAGAGGCCATGTCAAAGAAGGGCAGCTAGAAAATTACATGTGCACGGGGGAGGGGGGGTGTAGGGAGAACATCAGGGATCTCAGGGTCAAAGACATATGGAGTCAAGAACATACCAATAGGGACCGAAGCCACAAGAGTTAATGGGAACACCAGGAAGCAATGTGAAAAAGAGAGTAGACACCCAAGGTCTAATTGATACCTCCCAGGCCTCAGAGTGGACAGGAGGAAGGAGCTCAGAGTGGCAGGAGGAAGGGGCTCAGAGTGGCAGGAGGAAGGGGCTCTGAGATCACCATTCCACATGGCAACATTCCAGACTAACATTCTTGGAGGGGCCATTTCATTATCCAACCTATGTTACATCCTCCATCCCAAAATGATGGTAGTGCTATTGAAAGAATAAAAAATACAGCCCAAAAGTCAGAAGTTTAGAAATGCTATCTCACCCCTAAGAAGCCCTAAATACCTCAAATTCCAGACCCTGCCCTCTACCTGTAAGTAGGTAAATGGTCACATTTCTTGAGCCTGCTCTCCCAGAAACTAGATAAAAGGGCTTAAAGATAAGGCCCTTAGGTAGGTGATCCCAACCGAGTAAAGATAAGAGGAATCTTCTCCCAGGAACTAGCTGACCATAAAATTAGATTACAATCTTAAAAGCAATCTTGAGAGACAGGAAGCTTCTCCTTGTGACTTTTCAGTGGTATTCTCCACATTTTCCAATGACGCCATCCCTGCCCCCTTGGGTTGTGGCTTCTTCCTTTAAATACCCCTTCTCCCAGCTACTGGGTGTCGAACGCCTGTGTCCCTGCGTGAGATATGAGTCTCAACCCCAGTGCACTGGTTCCTATCGATAAATCTCATGTGATTACAGCAAGGACGGTCTTGTGTGAGTTCTTGGGGGGTCTCGTCATCCTGAGACTTGAGTGAGGGTCTCCCCACTCTGGGGGTCTTCCACTATCATGCCTTGGCGTGGCCACAAAGACCCTCCAAAATTATAATAGGAGAAATTGGTGACATGGCCATCATCTGGAAGCCTAGGAAGGGAGTTTTAAGAGGGGGTTGTTGTATCTAACTCTGTGCATAGTGGTCCAGCAAGACGATGAGTTCAAATCTTAGAGTAACTCGACAGGCAGGAAATACATGATGAGTTTCATCCTAGCTGGCTGAGGGGATAGAAGGGATGGGAAAATTGTAGGATTGACAAGCAAGTGGGAAAGAAAGGCAGGTGGACTGACTTTTCACAGTGGGAGAGCAAAGAATGCTCAAGGCAGGGAACTATTTCATCTGTGACCTGTCCTGTGATTTGTTGACTGCAGAATGGAAACATGTTTAGAGCCTGCAGGGAAAGATTCACTGGAGGGTCAGGTGGGAAACAGAAAACTGGCCAAAAGGGGAATCAAGGGTGCAGCAGGAAGCCAGGGAGACAGGTTACAGGTCTCCTTAGAGCAGAGAAGAGAGGCATTCTTCTTCAGGGTTGGGCAGAAGATACAGTAGTAGCTTTAAGTAAGAGCTAGCTGTATTCCCAAATATATATATCTATCTTCTGTCCTGTGATTGATGCAGCAGGGATTGTGAGGAGGCTCTCCCTCAGCCTGACTCCGTCACTTCTCACTCTCCTGCAGGACCTGCCATCATCTGCTGAGATTCCGTGGCCAGTGACAGGAGGAAAGCCTGACTCCATTTAGGAGGTAGTTAGAGGTGACCCACAGCTGCTGCAGCTTCACTGTGACCTCATTTCAGAGGGGTGCCCCAAGCATCAGTAACATTACCAGCACAGCTCAGGAGAGAGTCATCCTGTGGGGATGCAGCTATCATTTGTTGGTTGACTTACTGGGATTGTAGGGCAGCTGAGTCAAGATGTCAAAAAGGAAATAAAGCAAAGGAACCAGCAAAACCCAGCAGAAACACATTTGAAAGAAAGTCATTGCCATCCTATGTAGTTCGGCTGAGACATTGTTTCAAGGTGTGTGGTTGTATCCTTTTTTTTTTTTTTTTTTTTTTAAGATGCAGATGGGAACTCGGGATGAGGGTTCAGTGAGTTGTCTGGCTTTTGTGTCTATTAAGGGGGGAGGCAGGGCTGTTCCTAGAGCTGCCCAGGGAGCCACTGGCTGCTTCCACAGAGCTTAAGAGGCTGCAAAGCCAGCTGTGCTCGCATTTAAATCCTTAGCACCTAGGCTGGCTGGTCACAGTGACCCAGTTATTGAGTCAGCTGGTGAATGTATGAGATGCAACAGACGCTGTGTTTCCTCAAGGGAAGATCAACAAAATCCATTTAGCCAGGTTCCTGGGACTGAAAACTCCTAAAAACCATTTTCTTAATTTCTATTTAAGTGTTCTTTGGTTATCTAAATAAAGGGATTACGTGGTTATTTAGAACTGAGAGTTTTAAGTAAAACAGCTCGAGCTAGATTTTCTGTTTTCCCTGACTGGTTCTGTTAGCTTTCTGTCCTTGTGTGTCTAACAAAGCCATGTTCATAGTTCAGTAAAATGCAGCGTCAGTCTTTATGAAGAACCAGGGCAATTTTCCTTATGTGTTTTTATGTGTTTGCAATTGTTCCACTGCAAACTAGACAGAACAGGTTTGAATTTGTTCAGTGACAAAGATGAAATTAGGGACTCTTTGATCTCATATTTAACTATTCCATGACTATGGCAAAAGAAAAAGAAAATCTGGGAGTAAGTAACATGGCTCCTGGGAAAAGGCTTTTCCCCCAAGCTTAGTGATTCAGGTTTCATCCCAGGGACCCTCATGGTGAAGGGAAGAACAGAAGCAATTGCATGAATGTCCTCTTACCTCTACAAATGTGCTGTGGCAGCCTCTCCCACATGCAGACACAAATAAAGACATGTAACTCCAAATACCTAGCTTCTTGTGCTGTCTTCCCGACTCGCTAAGCCCTGGACTCTCCACCAGAGTGAGGGGACACCCCTCTGTTAATGAGATCACTAGTGGATAAGTAGAGCCTGCTAGCTACTTCCTGAATGTCTACCAAGGAGCAAGCATTGGTCAGAGGCTTAGAAGTTTCCAGCTGGTTTGGTGATGTTTGCTTGTAATTCCAACTTCAGAGGCTGAGGCAAGAAGACAACTAGCTAGGGACTTCCAAAACTGGCATCCAAAGTCAGGGATAGTCTTTTTTTTTTTTTTTTTTTTTGGTTCTTTTTTTTTTTAGAGTTCTAGGTTGGTATGCACTGGGGACCGAACCCCTTGGCAATCTCTGGGTGATTACCTTTTTATTTATTTTGTGCTTCCCATGGCTAGGCAAAGCGCTCTACCACTGACAGGCTCAGGGATTGAACTCAGGTCAAATCCCCCAACCCCAGTTTCTGAATTGGGGAGCAGTCTTATGGGACTGAGAACTTAAGCATTCAGAATTTGAGGCTAACGCTCGTAGACAGTTTCAGAATTTAGCTGAATTATTGTCTATTCTTTTAGTGTCAGAAATATTGTGAGTAAAAACCAGCTCACCATTAGTCTGTCAGCGTAAACTTAAATTATAAAAAGAAGGAAACAAAAAACTGTAGCCCGCAAACTTTTTCAATTATGATGAGCACACTGAAGTAAAGTTAGTTCAGTCCCTAGACTAGTGGTTCTCAACCTTGGGTTGTTGACCCTTCTGGGGAATCATATATCAGATATCCTGTATATCAGAGATTTACATTTGATTCATAAGAGTAGCAAAATTACTGTGATAATTAGCAATAAAGATAATTTTATGGTCAGGGGTCACCACAACATAAGGAGTTTTATTCAGGAAGGTTGAAAACCACTGTCCGAGATGATCTTAGTGGAAAAAGACATCACAAGAGAATTCAGAGCTCATTTATTTATGACTTCTTTCAAATGAGACGATCTCTAAGGATAAGATTCTGAAGCAGCTACATAAACTTGGGAACTAGAAAGGGACCTTAGAGACCCCAGTCATATCTGGAACACGCAATAAGACCTAGAGACCCAAGAATCAATTGAAGTGTGCTGTGTACCAAACGGCACTAAGAGGTACAACAGTGGGCCACCCAGACCTGCCCTGCGGTCTCCCTGCTCACATAGGACCATTCCTGAGGGGGAAGTTGGTATAAGTAAGCTTCTG